>NW_028270178.1:58277619-58623265 GCF_037043375.1 Chiloscyllium plagiosum
CTCCCACCTCACCAGAGATCTAGGAAGTAAATAGAATCCCGGGAACAAGTGCCATCTTTGAAAGCCCATAGTGCACTGTGACAAGCACAGTCCGTATGGAGCTATCCTGCACACCACTTGATATTGAGCATATACGTAGCTGGCAGGGGGACATTACTGCCCTCCTCAAACCCACATTGTGGGCAGGAGAATGGAGCTCCTCCTGAGTAGGGAGAGTAACAGGCAGAACTTCCACTTCCCTCAGGACCAGGAGTGGTGGCCATGACACCAGATCATGCCTGCTTGCTTTAAGGTTGCCCCCCCTCCAGGTTAGAGCAGACTTAGCCATCGGGCCGAATGGACCGCATTGACGGGAGATCAATGTCTTTCTTCACTCAAGGGGAGATCCAGGGAGAATCTCATCATTCCCATTGAGAATGACAAACAAGAGACAGCGAGATTGTATTAACTTCAAGAAAGGCCTCAGGGAACATCTCACTGAATGAATGTACCATTAATCGCACCTCAGCCCACGGTGCTCAGATTTCTCAGGAACAGTTTGGATGGAGCTTAGAAACAGCAAGATGAAACAAATCGAAGGCAAAACTGCAGGGCAAATTTTGCACGCGATATAAACAGGAAATTAGTTATGCAAGAAATTTCTGGCAGAATTCAGCGAGTCTCGTAGCATCCGTAGGAAGAAAGCAGAGATAGCACGTAAAATCTGGGGACTCTTCATCAGAACAGTTTTTGTTACAGGTCTCCAGCATCCGCAGCTCACTGTTTTATTTTAGCTCAGCAAGTATTGTGCATACTGCAGTATTAATGGATGAATTGATCTGGGATGGAGGGGAAGAGGTGAGGGCTGAAGTGCAGGAGATGGGTCAGTTACAGCGGAATGCCCCGACCATCAGAGTTTGGGAGAGGCTGAATCCTCGTCTGAGGGTAAAGGAGGGCATATTGGAGGTCCCCACTGGAATTCAGCAACATCTAAACAATGTGAAAGTTCCAGCGAAAGTGAGAGAATGCAGCAGCTATGAGCCGATCGCTGAGAGGGCATGGTGGCTTTGTGGTCAACATTGCTGGCTCACAGCACCAAAGACTCGGGTTCAATCCCACCCTCTGGTGACGGTGTGCGATTTGTACATTTTCCCTGTGTCAGCGGAGGTTTCCTCCTGGAGATTGGCTTTCCTCCCATAGTCCAATAATGATCAGTTTCTGTGCAGTGGCTTTGCTAAATTGCTCTGCAGTATCCAGGGATGTGTAGGTTAGGTGAATTAGCTGTGGGAAATATAGAGATACGGGGGTAATATATGGGTATGTCTGGTTGTATACTATTTGGAGGGTCAGTGTGGACATGATGGACTGAAGAGCCTGTTTCCACACTGTATGACTTCAATAATTTCTATTAACATATGTGTTTGTCAACCCTTCCCAGGATCCTACCTATAAGTGCTGCCTTGATATGACTTACCGAATGCTACACCTTCTGTTTGTCTAAATAAACTCCATCTGCCACTCCTCAGCCCTTTCGCCCATCTGATCAGGATCCCGTTGTCCTCTGACTTAACCATCTTCACTGACCACTGCACCTCTCAGTGTGGAACATTCTCATGTGGAGAAATGTCTGTGCTCCCCTACAATGAGGGAATGATTTGTCTTTCAGTATTTTGGTGTTTGTCTTCAAACTCCCTTACCATTCCTACTAAACTCACATACAAATCATTTCTGTGAATGGCAAAGTCTATTGGGTCCTTGTGCACACTGCGGGGCACAGGCCTCCACTCCAAAAAACAACCTTCCAACACCATCTCTGTCTCCTACCTTAGAACCAATTGCCCTCAGCTCTCCCTGGATTCTGTGATGTAACTTTGCTAACCAGTTTGTCGAATGCCTTACTGAGGTCCATGTAGCCAACCTCCACTGCTGTATCTTCATCAATCTTCGTTATCGCATCTTCAAAAGACTTGTTCATGTTAATGAGACACGATTTCCCATGCATAAAGCCATGTCGAATATCTCTAATCAGTCCTTGCTCTTCCACCTACAATGATCAGGTCTCAGGGATTTATCTAACTTTACGCATTTTAAGAATTCCAGCCCTTCCACTTTTGTAATATGGACACGTTTCAAGATGTCACTGTTTATTCCCCAAGTTCTCTAACTTCCATATACTTCTTCAGGGTAAATACTGATTTGAATTATTCATTTAGTAACTCACCTATCTCCTATGGTTCCACAAATAGGTGGCCTTGCTGACCTTTAAACTGACCTGTTCTCGCCCGAGTTACTCATTTGACTTTCACGTATTTGCAGAATCTCTTTGGATTCTCCCTTGCCCTATTTGCTGAAGATATCTCATGTCCCCATGTTGCCCTTTTGATTTCCCTCTTGAGTGTAATCTTTCTGCCCTTGTACTCCTCGAAGGATTTACTCGATCCCTGCTATCTACACCTATCGTATGCTTCCTTCTCTTCCTTGACCATCGCCTCAATTTCACTAGCCATCTAGCATTCTCTACACCTACCAGTCTTACCCTGGTCATGAATAGAAACATACTGTCTCCAGACTCTCTAATTTCATTTGTGAATGCCTCCCACTTTCCTGCCATGAGCCATGGAATCCTATCTCACTCTAACAGGCCCGAAAGGCTGAATGATTCCTTCCTATCTTTCTAACAGGCACAGCGGGGAGAGAATTGTTTCTTCCCGTTCCTGAGCATCAGTCTCGATGCTATGAATGATGTCTCAAGTTCATGGAAAAAAAAACAACGAAGGTCCACGTTAAACCAATTGCAACACTACACAAAGTCAATGGGCAATAAATAGTGTACCCTAGATTAAGGTCTCTGGGAACCTGCCCACCCATCATCTCATTCAGCTGGTCCGTTATTTCATTCCTATCTCCTTTTATAAGCAGGGTGGAACATATATAACCCTGCAGTGTTCTGGCAATACTTACACATATAAGGAGGAAAGATTAAAAAGATTGGAAGATTGATGGAAGATTGGAAGAGTAAATATTCCCTTTTATTGGGATAGGAAACATAATGTAAGGAAGGGGTGAACTGAGCCTGGTTGTTCAGTGACTGTGATTAATATCAGTCTCCATGGATTGTAATTATCCCAGTGGAGGGTTTGCAGCTTGTAATGATAAATGGGCTCTGTTCAATGTGTTATCCCATAGTATGAGTGGAAGCATCATCGACAGCACTAACAGGGATCAGCAGGTCCAGAGTGGGGGAGGAGAGATCAGGATCTGGGAGCATTGGACAAAATGTTCCAACAGACCAGAATCTGAGAACAATGGACTGGCAAGTTCAAATAATGGACAGGGGTTTATCCTTGGATATTTGGTATCTTTCTACATTTTACAATCAATTTTCATTACCAATTAAGATCATATGGGTACTTTACATTATTCAATATTTTTATTATCCAATCCTGGCAATCATTGGTGCCCCTGGTAAGTCTCATGTTCAATCATTAAATCTATAAATCGGGTTTGAATGTAACACTGTTCTTCTCATGACTCAGCTCCGCTTGTTGCTGTTATTATTCCTGCTGAGACTCTCAATGCAGATATTCTAACTGCATCAGGGAGCTTGTTTCTTCACTCACTCCATCTTTGCTTCTCGCAGTGTCCCTCATAGACTTTTGTGTTGACTTAATTTCAGCTGTGAACCTTAGTTCATGATACCACTGCCGTTTTTACATAAGTTTTCAGAGCAGGGCGGTCACCATCTTCTGTTCTAGTTATAAACTCAATTTCCTTCCTCCGACTCCATCTCTTCCCTGGCCAATATCGAAGTGTGAAGCAGACGAGTGTCAACTATAATTTTTCTTTTGGCCATGACCTGATCTCTGACACCAGATCCTGACCATTCCTATTTTCAACTACTAACACCTTCAGAATGTACTTTATTGGTTCATCCCATCTGCTCTTAGAAGGTTGAGCAATGAAATACAGTCTTAATGAAGCCAATAATCTGCTGCTGCTGACTCTCCCAGCTTTCAACCTACAGAAGCAAATCTGAGTCAATACTCCATGGCTTGTATATGAACACAAACCAAAATCCCATACAACCTGTCATTCCTGTGCATTCTGATCTATATTGTTAACGGGTCCTGCAATGCGTTTACTTTAATATGCTCAAGCATTTCCACATATCTGTCCATGAATGTTCCTCCGCTTCTCTCTACCCATGACTCCAGTTTTTCATATTGAAGCTGAGTTTTTCCATTTGTATTCTCTCTCAGACAATGATTTTCACATCTACCACAACCCAGACCCACACACGCATGGTATATAAAACCCCTTGCCTTGAGGTGTAGCATGGAGATGCAGGACTTTAATTTGTGGGAGCCCCAGTTACTTGCAGTATGGGCAGCAAATGCTCGGCAGACATCCAGTGCAAGTGGAGCAGCAATATATTGGCAAAGGTTTGCAATACTTCCCATGCTAGGCAGATAGTCCAGCCTACTGAGCAATACATTGACATAGTCTGCACGGTTCTCCATGCTGGGCTTTTACCTTGTCCCAGTTTAGGATGTCTGGGCTGATTTTGTGGGAGAGATTCAGAATTAGATGTCACAAACATTTTCGACTCATCCAGCAATGATTTATTCATGTTCTCATTCTTGTGATTGAACCCACCAAGGACTAACTCCTCTAGTTAGTCCCACTCCCCTGTCTTTTCTTTCCCCCCATGTTTCCACATCTTGTTCTCAGTTAATGAATTGTCTGTTTCTATCTTTCATTCGAATCTCCCTCTGTATCCTTCCCTGCCCTTGGTTTTTGCCTGCTAGTGTATCGTGTTCTGGCATTGAGAATTGCAGAAACGATGAACTGGTGTGCGTCAGGCTGTTGTTTGTTTCCTGGTGTGTCCTACGTGGTGCTTCATGTTGGACCAGAGTGTTTCAGTAGCTTTGAGACACGACTTTTAAACTTGGTCTGCGCCTGTCCACTGAAGCCTGTGCTTGTCCCTCTCAGCCAAATGAGCGGTCATTAATACAAGGAAGTCCCTTGAATATCATTGTAAACGGCCAAGCATCTAACTTGTAGCTGAGGGGCTTCTGACTGTATCTTGTTATTGAAAAGTTAGTGGAGGTACTGGGATGGTTTGCTGGAGGTTGTGCTGGGAGCTGCCTCAGACATTCCGGGAGACCTGAGGATTTGGCGATGCAACTGTGTACGAAGCATGGGGACTGTAGTTACAGCATCTGGGTCTGTAACATGCACAACAAATGGAGCAGAGTCTGCAGAGAGGGGAAGCTCTGACAACACGGATTGAGCGTTTCTGGGGAGAGGGATCTGCCAAATAAGCCTGTGTCTTAGCCTGGATAAGGACACACTCTCACCCTCCCCCTTACACACAAAAATGCGCACACTTCGGATCCGCTTCATACAGACTCGCACACTGTCTCTTTCGCTCTCCCCTTCACATAGAGACCCGCCCTCCTTCACTTGCGCGCACACACATACACATACACAAACACAAATAAATCTGTGGGGTGAATTTGCATTTGCACATTTGTATTTGCAGAAAAATTATATTTTGTTCAACAAACATGCATTTTATAGACAGTCAGTCAATGTGTATTTTATAACCTCCTACTTTGGAAATAAACCCAGTCTGACTCCAGGTGAAGATACAGATAGATTCCAAACAAGATCTCACGCCTAAAATACATTGTCTGATCAGAGCGCTCACCTCCTTTACATCGATAACACCTGAAGGCCTCTCCAAGCAACGACTTGAAATAAATTCTAATTTATGCTAACATTGATTTGCATGTTAATCAATCAAAGCCTTCACCTCCATTCTAGCTGATTAACGATTTAGGAGCGATCTTGCATGTTTTCAATTCATGTGCATGAGTTGTAAAACCTTTTGAACTTTTCCTTATACATTCTGTGTCTAAGATCTTCCTCTCGCACTGACACCTGATGAAGGAGCAGCGCTCTGAAGGCTTATGTTTTCCAATAACCCTGTTGGACTGCAACAGGGTGAGGTGTGATTATTGACGTTGTCCAACCCAGTCTAAAATAAGCAATACCATTTGATGGCTTTTATTGGTTAGGCAATCCTCTTTGCTGGCAATTGTTTTCCTAACCCCATGTGATTTTGTCTCGTATATTAATCTTTTTTTGTAATACATTATGCAATTCTGTTTGCAAGTCCAGTTTTAATGCATCGAAAGGATCCCCTTTATCTACCTGGATTGTCACGACTGTCAAAAAAATGTTAATCAAATCATTCAAACATGATTTATCCCTCAAAATCAAACTATTGTCAAACTATAGTAACTGTGATGGATTGTGGCTTGACTTTGAAAACCACCTGTTACTAATTCCTTCAGAACCGATTCTAACAATTTGCCTTCAATACCAGCAGTTTGATCACTTTCCATTCCCTAGTGAAATTGGTTATTCAAATTTCTTTCTTTTCTATAATCTCTGTATTTCCTTCCAATTCCTGAGTAACAAACACAAGGCTGTAAAAGATCTGCTCCAATTGCGGTGTAAGAGGCATGAGTGGCTGATTGAACACATTCTGTTCCTGTTTTACACATTCGATTGGCTTACTGTTCTCCTGGTGTTCCAACATTACAGTCTTGATGGGCTGAATGTCCCCCTTGCGTTTCTACATTATAGTCCCGATTGGCTGATTGTCCGCCTGTTGCTCCTACATTATGGTTTCTATGGCGTGTCTGTCCAACTCCAGTTCCTGAACAAGCCGCTCAAGATCTCAATGTCCTCCTGTTGTTGCTCAAATAAGTTTTGGGGACTTATGGAATCACCCTGCTATTACGTCACATTTCGAGGGCTGAATTGTGCAGGCACGTTGTGTTGCCCGCATTGGATAACTCAGTTGTTAGCACTGCTGTCTCACAGCACTAGAACGCCGGTTCAATTCCAGCCTCAGTTGACTGTCAGTGCGGAGTTTGCATATTCTCCCAATGTCGGCGTGGGTTTCCTCCAGGTACTCTGGTTTCGTCCCTCAGTCCCAAGAAATGCAGGTTTGATGGAGTGGCCAGGCTAAATTATACATCACACCCTGGGATATGCAGGCTACGTTCATCAATCATACAGTTTAAAGAGATGGGGTTGGTGGGCTGTGTTGTGTGTTTGGATGGGATGATCTTCGAAGGATCAGTGTGGGTCAACTGACCAGTTTGCACACTGTATGGATTCTATGACGAACACCTCCATTGCAGAAATCAGTTGAGCGAACAGTTACTGAGTTAATTCCAATATTCTTTCCTCATTGAGGAGATTAAATCTGTGCGCATGACTCCAGATGTGATCCCATGAAGATCCTGCACAGCAGCAGCAACACTTTAACAGCCTGCTGTAACGTTTCCAACCCAAGTTAGAGCAGTTTCAGCTCTCTGATGGAATACACAGCTTTGCTGAAAGATCATTGTCCTTCACTACTCCACAGCATAGTGGGAGATCTGGGAACAATCTTACAATGACACTTCAGAAGAACGGATGAGATGTGGTGAGATAATATTAAGAGCTGAAAATGTGTTGCTGGAAAAGCACAGCAGGTCAGGTAGCATCCAGGGAACAGGAGAATCGACGTTTCGGGCTTGACTTTCACCTTGGTTATGGAGAGAGATAGGTGCGCACAACAAGGTAGATTTTATAATTGGGGGAAGGGAAAATACGATGCTGTAAGGCAGGATTTGAGGAGCATACGTTGGGAGCATAGGCTGTCAGGGAAGGATGTGGTGGAAATGTGGAACTTTTTCAAAGAGCAGATATGACGTGTCCATGATATGTATGTACCTATTAGGCAGGAAAGAAATGGTCGTGTGAGGGAGCCTTGGTTGACGAGAGAGGTTGAATGTCTGGTAAAGAGGAAGAAGGAGGCTTACATAAGGTTGAGGAAACAGGATTCAGACAGAGCAGTGGAGGGATACAGGATAGCCAGAAGGGACCTGAAGAAAGGGATTAGGAGAGCGAAGAGAGGGCATGAAAAATCGTTGGCGGATAGGATCAAGGATAACCCCAAGGCATTTTATGCGTATGTGATAAACCTGAGAATGACGAGAACGAGGGTAGGTCCGATCAAGGACAGTAGTGGGAGACTGTGTATTGAGTCGGAAGAGATAGGAGGGGTCTTGAACAAGTACTTCTCTTCAGTATTTACGAACGAGAGGGACCGTATTGTAGAAGAGGAGAGTGTGAAATGGACTGGTAAGCTAGAAGAGATACCTGTTAGGAAGGAAGATGTGTTGGACATTTTGAACAACTTGAGGATAGACAAGTCCCCCGGGCCTGACGGGATATATCCTAGGATTATGTGGGAAGCAAGAGAGGAAATTGCAGTACCGTTGGCAATGATCTTCTCGTCTTCACTGGCAACGGGGGTGGTACCAGGGGACTGGAGAGTAGCGAATGTTGTGCCCCTGTTCAAAAAAGGGAATAGGGATAACCCCGGGAATTACAGACCTGTTAGTCTTACTTCTGTGGTAGGCAAAGTAATGGAAAGGGTACTGAGGGATAGGATTTATGAGTATCTGGAAAGACACTGCTTGATTAGGGACAGCCAGCACGGATTTGTGAAGGGTAGGTCTTGCCTTACAAGTCTTATTGAATTCTTCGAGGAGGTGACCAAGCATGTGGATGAGGGAAGAGCAGTGGATGTCGTGTACATGGATTTTAGTAAGGCATTTGATAAGGTTCCCCATGGTAGGCTTATGCGGAAAGTCAGGAGGCATGGGATAGAGGGAAATTTGGACAATTGGATAGAAAACTGGCTAACCGGTCGAAGGCAGAGAGTGGTGGTAGATGGTAAATATTCAGCCTGGAGCCCAGTTACAAGTGGAGTTCCGCAGGGATCAGTTCTGGGTCCTCTGCTGTTTGTAATTTTTATTAATGACTTAGATGAGGGAGTCGAAGGGTGGGTCAGGAAATTTGCAGATGATACGAAGATAGGTGGAGTTGTGGACAGTGAGGAGGGCTGTTGTCGGCTGCTGAGGGACTTAGATATGATGCAGAGCTGGGCTGAGGAGTGGCAGATGGAGTTCAACCCTGCCAAGTGTGAGGTTGTCCATTTTGGAAGAACAAATAAGAATGCGGAATACAGGGTTAATGGTAGGGTTCTTAGTCAGGTGGAGGAACAGAGGGATCTTGGGGTCTATGTACATAGATCTTTGAAGGTTGCCACTCAGGTGGATAGAGTTTGTAAGAAGGCCTATGGAGTATTATCGTTCATTAGCAGAGGGATTGAATTCAAGAGTCGTGAAGTGATGTTGCAGCTGTACAGGACTTTGGTTAGGCCACAGTTGGAGTACTGTGTGCAGTTCTGGTCGCCTCACTTTAGGAAAGATGTGGAAGCTTTGGAGAGGGTGCAGAGAAGATTTACCAGAATGTTGCCTGGAATGGAGAGGAAGTCGTACGAGGATAGGTTGAGAGTTCTCGGCCTTTTCTCGTTGGAACGGCGAAGGATGAGGGGTGACTTGATAGAGGTTTATAAGATGATCAGAGGAATAGATAGAGTAGACAGTCAGAAACTTTTTCCCCGGGTACAACAGAGTGTTACAAGGGGACATAAATTTAAGGTGAAGGGTGGAAGGTATAGGGGAGATGTCAGGGGTGGGTTCTTTACCCAGAGAGTGGTGGGGGCATGGAATGCGCTGCCCGTGGGAGTGGTAGAGTCGGAATCATTGGCGACCTTTAAGCGGCATTTGGATAGGTACATGGATGGGTACTTAATCTAGGTTAGAAGTTCGGCACAACATCGTGGGCCGAAGGGCCTGTTCTGTGCTGTATTGTTCTATGTTCTATGTTCTTAAGCCCTTCTTCAGGAATAATTAATAATCAGATAATATTAATGTTGAGATGTGCCTCGCTAAATATCTCGTCTGAATCTACCATTAACCTCGCCAGAGCACACGTTACTCAGATTCCATAGCACTGGTAAGGTGGAGTTTAGAAACAACAAGGAAAAGCAAATATTGATGGGAGTTATATTTCAAAGTGAAAGCTGCAATACAAATGTTAGTTATGTTATAAAATAGGAAATTAGCTACACACGTTTGTGGGTACTGCAGTAATAATGGGCAGCTTCAAATTACATCTGAACAGTATTAACCCAGGTGCATGTTAATACTGGGAAAATGGATTTCATGAACGCGGATGAGATGGATTACTTTAATCGATGAGGTTGAGCACACAACTAGAAATCAGCCGATTTTGGAATTGATGTTGTGTGACCAGAAGAGCTAAGCAAAAACTTTGGTGTAAAGGAGCTTTGGCGAATTGTGATCCTAAAAAATAATACACGACGCCTGAATACAAAGCAATGTTTTTTTTTCCTAAATTACGTGCATATCCCTGAGTCATGCAAGCCATGGACGTATGGGGATAAGTTGGCTTCAGTGAATTTGAAAAGTACATGAAAATGCCTGTCTTTCATTAGGTCTATGTCTGGTATTTATAGAAACACTGTAGGGCGTACAATATGCATATGTCCCTCCAAGGTGCAAATAGAAAAATGGAACGGTGACTCAAACATGGTTAACAAAAGAAGTTAAAAATTGCATTAGGTCAAAAATGTGCCTCAGAAAAATGCCAATTATTGTGGATTCACTAAATTTAGGACACAACAAAAGAGGGCGAACAAACTGATCAGTAAATAAAAAAGACAACAAAAATACAAATTAACCAGGAACAAAAAGCCTGACGAAGACCCTCTATCAATATTTGAAAGGAGCAAAAAAAAGCAATATCAAATGTGCAACAGTGAATGTGTGAACAGGATAATTGATTGGAGAGAACAGAAAAATGACAGGAAACAAAGCAGTTAGTTTATCTCTTGAGGAAAATCCACAAAATCTTTCAAAAATATCAAGTGACCATGGGACTTGCATAAATAAAGACTAAAATCATTCATATCAGTAATGAAGTACTATTTAAAAACATATCTGGTTTGAGCATTGATAAGTCTGACGGATCAGATGTACGTCATACCAGAATTTCAGGGAAAGCAACAATAGACAGTTTGATTGCATTGGGGATCACTGTATTTTTCCATTTTCAATTTGGAAGGTTATAAATGCATTCCAATGATTTACGAAGGTGCAGAAGAAGGATAATGGAGAATTATAGACCATTGAGCTTGTCACTCACAGTAAGGAATCCGCTGGACTTTTTTGTAAAGAATGTGATATTGGACACTTAAAAACTAATAGCAAACATGAAGAGAATAATTCTAGATATCTGAAAAGTAAGTCAACATTTACAAACTTTTTGCGTGCAGGTATCCCTTATAGGTATAAACGACGCAGAAACAGTGATGTGGTATAGTTGGGTATTCAGGAGGATTTTTTAAGAATTCATTCAGTAAGTTAGCAGAATAAAATGAAGTAAAGGGTGTTGGGATGAACAAATGCAAGTGGGGCAAGGTAAAAGTTAAGTTTGCCTTCATTTAAAGGGAATCAGTGTATAGGCAATGTAGATCTCCAAGCTCTCTCTCTCCATGGATGCTGTCTGACTCATTGTGATTTCCAGCTTGTGAGGATTTCAGAAGAGATTCCAGCTTCTTCAGTAATTTGCTTTGACTAGAAGTAAAGACGTTCTGCACCAATTACACAGAGTGTTGGTGAGACTGCAGTTGGAGTATTGTGTGGTGCTGGAAAAGCATAGCCAGTCAGGCAGCGTCCGAGGAGCAGGAGAATCAATGTTTCGGGCATCAGCTCTTCGTCAGGAATGAGGATTATTGGTCGGGACTGAGAGATAAATGGGAGGGGAGTGGGGTTGGGGGAGGTAGCAGAGAAAGCAATAGGTGGATGAAGGTGCAAGGACATAGGGGCAGACTTGGAACAGTCCGGAGGGTGGTGCCGAGTTGCAGGCTTTGGACTAGGATAATGTGGGGACAGGGGAATTGAGGAAGCTTTTAAAAAACACATTTATCCCGTGTGGTTGCAGGTTCCTAAGCCGATTTCAACGGCTTCCCCATTAAATTATGATATTCCAGGAGGCTATCAAGCAGAACAGAATAACCAGAGTGCAATAAGGATCCATTTGAAACCAAGGGGGCAATCTGTGTGTGAATCTGGAGAACATTGGTAGATTGTGACATGAGATATGCACATCCGTTTTAATTGGGAGAAGAAGGAGGCAGGTACTTATTTCAAGAAGACTGGACTGGGAAGTTCTTGAGCTGGTTGATATAAGACGCGAGCAGGTATTGATGGTTTTGGCAGGAATAAAATTCGAGATGTCCCCATGTCTGGATGAGTTGTATCACAAGCTGCTGTTGGAGACAAGGGATGAAAGGCCCTGGCTCAAATGTTTAAGCAGAATCTGGTCACAGGGGAGGTGCCAGAGGACTTGGGAGGCACCCTTTACAGAAAACCTGATGGAGATTGACAAGGGAACTCTAGATTGTGACTATCAGAATAGTATCAGGGAAACTATTGGGGAAAATAGGGAAGGAGCAAATTGGAAGGCAATGTTTGATCGGGGGTTAGTTCACATAAAGTCATCAAGGGGAAATCATGCTGAATGGGTTATATTGAGTTATTTCGAAGAGGTCATTCATATGGTTTCTCAGCCAGAGCTTTGACAAAGCCTCACTGGGGAAACTGATAAATCTCATGGTATCAAGTGTAACTTGGTAAGTTACATTCAAATTATCTTAGTGCAGGAGACAGAGGTCGGTGGGAGAAGGTTGTTTGAACGACTGGAGAACAGCGTCCCCTGATGTACCACAGGGATCAGTCTGTGTCCCTTATTATTTGTTGTATTTATAAATGATGTGGCTGTGAATATGGAGTCGGGTAGTGGGGAGTGTGATATGCAAGTGTGTGTTTCACCCAAAGATTGGCTGGGTGTTTGGCAGTGAGGAGGAAGGTCTTATGTTAGAAGAAGGTATAGATGGATTGATCAAATATGCGGATCAATGGTAGATGGAACGTAACCCTGATAAATATGACGTGATACACTTTGGAAGAAGGAACCAGGAGCGGAGTACTCAATGAACGGCAGCACACTAGGAAGCTCAGAGGGTGCTTCTTCACACATCCCTGAATGTGACTAGACAGGATAACAGGTTAGTTAAGAAGGCACAGGTGACTGCCAGCATAACCTTTATTCATTGACACACAGATTGTAAAAGCTACACAGGAGATTGATTAGGCAAAGATGAAATACTGTGTGTAGTTCTGGGAGCCACATTACAGGAAGAATGTGATTGCACTGGAGAGGGTGCAGAGGAGTTTCACCAGGATGTTCCCTGGATGGAGCATATCAGCTTATGGAGAGAGGCTGGATAAGCACGGCTTGTTTCGTTTGGAGCAGAGAAGGCTGAGGGTCATATGATTCAGGAGGATAAGATTACGTGGGTCATGGACAAGATGGATAGACAGCAGCTGTTCCTTTTAGTCAGAGGGTGAATAACAGAGGAGAACATTTTTTAAAGTGAAGTTTTTGAGGTTCAGAGAGGATATAAAGATTGTTTTTCACCCAGAGGGTGTTGGGGTCATGAATAAACTTCCTGAGAGGGGAATTCTGATGGTTAACCTCACAACCATTAAAATATAATTGAGCCAGCACTTGAGGTATCATTACATTTACGACGAAGGATTTCATGTAAACAAGTAGGACGAATGTAGTTCCTGCTGCTTTTTTAACGGAACAGAGTCTATGTTTCTGTGATTGTTTGGTAGTGATCGCTGAAAGCATTTAGGAATATAAATGATGTGTTTACCATCATTTCAGGGGGATTTGAGTACAGGAGAAAGCGCGTCTTACTGCAGCTGTACAGGCTCTTGGTGAGACGCCATCTCGAACATTGTGCAGTTTTGTGTGCAGTTTTGGTCTCCTGACCTAAGAAAGGGCAGACCTGACATTGAGGGAGAGCAGCGAAGGATAACCAGGCTGATCTCTGGGATGACAGGCTTCTTGTGGGACCAGAGTTTGTGGCAACTTGGCCTGTATTCCATAAGGTTTAGGAAAATGAGTGGAGATCTCAGTGAAATATATAAAACACCGATAAGGCGAGACAGTGTGGAAGTAGGGATGATAGTTTTCCTGACTAGGACGTCCAAATGAAAGGGTCACAGTATTAGGTACAGATAGGCCACTGTGCATTAGATGAGAATAAATCTCTGTACTCCGAGACTGGAGAACATCGAGAATTCTGGACAACACAAGACTGTGGAAGACAAGGCACTGAATATAAATAAGGATTTCAAGACACTAAAGGAATGGGAACAGAGCAGAAATATGATGTGAAATTGCAGGATCAGCGATTATTCCTAGTTGTTCTCTGTTAACGGGGAAGCTGTGTTCCTGTGGAACACTGTCTTAGAGAAAATGGCGCAATATAAATAATGGGCCCTGTGGGAATAAGAGGGTAAGGGAGAATCCCCAGTAATATCAGTAAAAGTCAATAAAAAATAATAGCCGAACACAAATGATAGCACATTCCATTTAAATCTTTAACTCTTATATTTTAATGAAATAGTGCTGTAAATGTAACACTTTAACACGACAGTCACTGACTACAGCACTCTAACTTTTACCAAGCTCTGCACAAGAAAGCATGCGACACTGTTGACCACGTGATACCAACACGAAATCCAATTCTCCACTGGTTTGGAATAAAGTTCCTTCTAAGTGTAGTCTAAAATTCCCAGTTTCAGGCTCAGTTTCAAGGCTTGCAGAGTGGATTACTTTCCTGTTTTAGCTGAACACTCAGAGAGTGCATTTTGCAGACAGAGGATCCTGAGACTTGGATTTTCTGTTCAGCTGGTGCCCAGCAAGGAATGACGTCACAGTGAACAGGAGCTCGCTATATAAAGAAAGGGGCGCCATTCACGAATCGTGTTGCAGCCAAATCATGTTTAATAAACACACATTATTGGAGAACTACCTGTACATTGAATGGAGGAGCAAAATTGATGGACGAAAGCAATTACTGCAGTTCCTATTTTATATGTTCAGATGTTTGAACATACTAAGGAATATGAACACACAGTGAGGAAAACTGCATTGAGGAGATTTTCTCCATGAGCTAGAATGGGAAATGGTCAATGTGTTGCGTGACCTCCTATCTTCCTGATGTTCCTGTGCAGTCTGTGGGACAGCTCTGTAAATGTTGTCATAAGCTCTCAGATGTTAGGAAGGAGGACTCTGCAGGATCAACAGGACTGTGTTTCCATTCCCTTTTCCAATACCGAGTCTAGTGCCGGCTGTTCTGTCTGGTTATAATTTACAAAGCTGCCCCATTGTTAACTTCAGATTTTACAACTCCAGTTCTCTTCTGTCTTCTCCTCCAATTGTAAATATATTGAATACACACTTGTTCTTGCCTCTCCAGCAATTTTATAATACGGACACCATGTCAGAATAATAATGTCACTGGACGGGCCATTGAGAGGCACAGGTTATGACCTTAAAGGCATTTTTAAAAATCTTATCACAACCAATGACAGAACTGAAATTCGAATGACAAAAATTGGAATAAAATCTCACTTTACGAACAGCAAGCATAAACCATCAGGATTTCTTTCTTTATTTCACTTACAGCCTTTGGTAAAGAAATTAAGTGTGACTTTAGACCCACGACCACACGGGTGGCTCCACATTGTCTTGACAAATGACCTCACAGTCAAGGGCAGTTAGTGACGAATAACAAATGCTGCCCTTGCCGGTGATGCTGACATCCTGTGAAACAACAACACTAAAGGTGAAATAAACCAAGAAACTGTGGATGCTGGAGATTTGAAATAAAATTCTCCAGCACCTGAAAATATTGGAGAATCTCAGCAAGTATGGCAGCCTCTGTCGGGAGAAAAGCAGATAAAGTTGCAAGTTTAGTGACCTACATCAATACTAAAAGCAACCGAGAAATAATATTATTTCTACCAGGAATGGCTGGATGAGTGAATGGGAGTTAGGTTGAATGGATGGAGAAATGTCCAGCAAGAGAGAGACAGGGAAAGAAGTGAAAAGCAAACAAAGGGTCAGCTGATGATGAAGTAGAAGGAAAATAAAAAGGGAGCTTCTTCTAACATAACCTCTTTCCCATTATTCCTGAATATCACGTCAATCATGATATGCCTCTGTTTAAAGTGAATTATATTCCCTCTATCTCTGTTCTCGGAGTGTGATGATCAACTCCATTGGCAATACCGATGTTGTCCTTATAGTTGCTGAGATACAAAAAAAAACGTAAAGTTACATCGTCAACTGCTTCTTCAGAGAAAGGGACTATTACTGTAGGACTGTGCAGAGATTTAACGGCTTTTTCAGCCAGGAAGAGAAACATTTTCAACATGGAATGGGTGCAAAGTGTATGTGAGAGGTTTTGACTTGCGCCTGTCATTAGACAGTAAGGGGAGGTTCAGTGGGTGCTTTCCACGTGTTTATGTATTATCAGCTGCTGCTTGTATTCAGAGAGACCCGAGGGTCTGGTGATCCCACTCTGGACACTGGATTTATAGCGTGTTTGGGTCCATGGGAAACGAATGGAGCCGAGAACACAGAAGGGAAGTTCTGTTAACATGGAGGGGCTGGGCATCGTACTATCTTCCCTGGGATTTCCAAGAATATTTTTCTAAGCTGAACCGATTTAAACGTAAAATATGAACCTTTCAAAAATGATGTGGTCACTGAGCTGTGACCCCTCCATCAGTATAACCTGTAGCATCACACCAGGGATAGAACTGTGCTGACATTCACCATGAAGTGAACTGGATTAATTCGGAAACTTTCCAGGCAGGAGTTGCTAACATATTCATCATCTCTGAAGTGCAGTTCTCCGAAATATTCACTGGCTGTCAGAAGCCAACTGCCAGCTGAGAGGAATACATTCAGTCCATCTCCCTGACGAAGGTACAGAAGCAAACTTCCAGATATACTAGGGAACAGGGGGACTGGTGAACATGCGGAACTGCGCGCAACTAGAATTAATGAAGAGTATGTTTTTTGAAAATCCATTTGAATTAAAGGTTGGTAAGGTGCTGGATCTGATGAGTTCCACCCCCGAGTATTGAGGAGATGGCAACAGAGCCAGTGAAAGAATTTCTAATTATTCTTCAGAGCTGGTTAGATTCTGGAAAGGATCCTGCAGACTGGAAAACAGCTATTGTAAACATAAATATTTAAAACAGGACAGAGAGGAAAAACAGAAAACTAAATAGCTTGATGTCAGCTGTGACAGAAACATTGTAGCCTTTTTACACAAATGTGACAACTATACACTTGGAGAATAATGACATAATTTGATAGATTTGACCTAGATTCAGGAAACGGAAATGATCTTTGCTAGACCTACTTGGGCTTGTGGACTCTGTCCACAAATGCCATCATTCGCATTTAATTTTATTAAATGGTGAGAGGTTGGGAAGGGCTGTTGTTGAAAAAGACCTGGATGTCCTTGGTTATAATTCACTAACAGAATTCGTATGGAGCAGGAAGTAATTCGAACTGTAAAGGATATGTGGTCCACCATGGGAAATTATTAAAGTACAAGTGCAAATATATCTTACTCAATGATAGTATTTTGTTGAGCCAGTATTTCGGATATTGTGTACAGATTGAGTCTGCTTTATAAATAATGATCTCCACGTCACAGAGACAGTGCAAGGTAGTTTCACCAGACTGAACCCTGGCATGATATTACCATAAAGAGAAAGTGCATTAACTATGTGTTCGATCTGCAGCGCTGTCAGAGAATAAGAAGTTGAAGCTTGATGGTTATGGATGGCCCCTCATTAAGTCTCAAGCAGCCATTGATAAGGTGAGAAATTCTATATTTTCCACAGGATGCTCGATTCCTGTGCATAGTCCTCATTTCGATTGACAGAGAGGTACAGGCTCTGAATTAACTCTGAACATGCACACTTACTGTGTGGCCCCTGAACTAAATGTTAGATTGTACACAATCCTTTCAGAAGCCATAATACCTTCATTCTGAAACAGTTAGCCATTCCCCACCAACTTCATACTTCCAGAGAGAACATGGGCCTGCTCTCTCAGCGATGGAAAATGCTTTTGAAATTGGTTAAAAATTAGCATCCTTCCTACTCCCAGGGTATTATGTTAAAGTAAAACCTATGTACTATGTGTAATGAAGCCACGAGGAACACGGTGGAGCAGTCTATCTGCGCAGCCCCTGAAACATTGAAACATTCGTTTGTGATGTTGGAGCATCTCTGACATCTTCCTGTGCCTGGTTAGTGACTTGAGAAGCTGGATGAACTCTTCATGTTCCTTTTTAATGACTCCGGTGTGAAATGGTCTCTTTCTGATCCTGTGTAAGTGACGTGTAGGAGTGAGCAGACTCCTTTTCTTCCTGCGTAACAGGTAGGAGGGACTGAATGGGCTATCCCTATTTTTGCACAATAGTTTTGATAGGCTGAATGACTTTCCCACATTCTTGTGAAGCCAGATTGAAGTGTAAATAAACTCCTTCGTTTACCGTGGAAATGTGCAGTGTCTGGCAGCGCTGTTCCATGAATATTGTCGACACGTTAACTTGAATGCTGTCCAGGTCTTGTTGCGAATGGGCACAGACTACTTTAGGACCTGAGGGATGGCTAAGTGTTCTGAAATTGCATAACCTAGAATGAATATCCCCACTTCTGATCAGCATGAACTCAATGGGCTGAATGGCTTGCTTCCACACTGCATTGATTCCCTGCTGACAAACTGGAGATGCCTGAGCTGAGGGAGCTACACTGAGGATTTCCTGCATTGATGTCCCATGGCTGAGATGACTGATAACCGCTGAGGATAAACATCTTCCCTTGTGGTGTGAATGACTCCAAACTCGGGAGAGTTTGCAATGGATTCTTATGAAGTGCGATTTTACACAGGCTCCTTGATGTCATCCTCACTTAAAAACTGCCTTGATGTCAGGGTCAGTAGCTGTTAGCTAAGCCCTTGTATTCACCTCTATCGCTCATATCAATAGGTCATAGTGAATGAGCAGACAATGGTTTCTTCATAAAGAGGGTAGTGAATGTCAGGAATTCTCTATTCCAGGCAGTCAGGGGAGCTAGATCGCTGAAAGCTATCTGAATGGTCTTCACTGTTTCTGTGCACCAGCTTATATCAGTAAGTGGCCTCCAACTGCTCCTGTCTAGCAGTTTGGAGGGGCGAATGTAACAATGGAACATCGCATTCAGGAGCAAGATTAGGTCACTCGAAACTATGAAACTCTTCCATCGGGTACTAAGTTTGTGGATGATCATGTTGTTGTCTCAGCCCCACTTTCCTGTCTTTATCTCATTATCCATGACTCAATCTCTGTGAAATATTTAATGAATTCAGTTTGAATAAATGTGAACAAAGAGGCACCACATACCTCTGGGGAAGGAAATTCCCATTCAAATGGCCCTTTAAGAATTACCCCTCATCTCTCTTGCAGTGTCGAACCGATCTAAATTTCAGGTCACTATTCCCTTTTCTTGTCCCACACTTCCACTGCTCACTGCAAATGCTCATGTAAGCGGTTCGGTGATTTGACCAAGAATATCGGTATCGGACTGGGTTAGGGTTAGGAACAAGTTAAGCAGGATTCTTTAATCTGCTAAAATTAACAAATTTATGACCCAAACAAAATTACTCTGACAGCTCATTCCATACACACAAACAGTCTGCATGAAAATTTTGTCCGTTTAATGTATTTCTCCTCTAATCTTAAGCCTTTGTCCGATAGTTTTGGATTAACGATCATGGGAAAAAGGCCTTGGGTATTCAGCTTATCCATGTTCCTCATGATTTTATAAACCTCTATAAAATTACACCTCAGCCTCCGATGCTCCAGAGCAAATAATTCCCAGTGTGCCTAGGTCAATCCTATAGCTCAATCCCTCCATGCCCGGCAATTTCCTTGGAAATATTTTCTGCTCCCTCTCAAGTTTAACAACATCCTTCCTATATCAATGAGAACTGAATTAGACACAATATTTTGGATGTCACCTCACCAATATCTTGCCCCGTTGCAATATGATCTCCCAAATTGCATACTCAATGTACTGATCAATAAAGGCAAACATACCAAACCGCCATATCTACCTGTGACTCCACTTTCAAGGATCTATGAACCTGCACACGTTTGTTCACCAACACTCCCCAGGACCTCACCATTAATTGTATATGTCCTACCCTATTTTACCTTTCGAAAATACAACACTTCACGTTTATGTAAATTTCACTCCGTCTGTCACTCCTTGGCCCATTGCTCCATCTGATTAAGGTTCCATTCTACTCCAAGATAAATCTTGTTAGCCACTGCACCTCCAATTTTGATGTCATCTTTAAACATAATAAACAGGTAAATATTCACATTCAAATCATTTGTATAAATGACAAAGGCAGTGGACTCAGTACCTTGTCTAACACCACTGGTCACAGGGCTCCAGTCTAAAAAGCAGTCTTCTACCACCCTCTGCCTCCTACCTTCACTCTAATTTGAAGTGGATTGGCTGGCCTACCTTGGATCCATTTATGATCTAAACTTACTACCTTGCCGGTTATGTGTAATCCTGTCGAATTCCTTGCTGAAGGATGTATGGACAGCGTCTACCACACTGCCTTCATTAAGCTTGTTTGTCACCTCTCAACAAAACGCAATCAATTTTGTTAGAATTGATTTCCATGCAAAATAAAACATATTGACAATCCCTAATCAGTATTTGCATCTGCCATTGCATGTAAATCCCATCCCTCACAATCCTCTCCAACAACGTGCCCACGAAATACGTCAGGCTCACCGATCAATATTTCAGGTCACTATTCCCTTTCCTCGTCCATGCTCCCACTGCTCACTGCAAAATGTTAATGGAACCGTGTTTGTGATTTCACCAACAATATAGGTCTCAGACTGGATTTGGGTTAGTAACAAGTTAGGGAGGATTCCTTGCCCTGCTAAAGTTAACAAATTTATGACCCAAACAAAGTTACTCAAACTGCGTTGGAAAGATGAATGACAAACAGTTTGCATATTACAAACCTGTGCACCAATGTTTCTGTTTCGAAACGTACTGACACATCCACACGTTTGATGACCAACAGAACTACAACATCTCGGCAGAGCGTTAATTTGGAAGAACTTTGCCCAAATATTACTTGAACTCATGATGAAAGGGAACATTAGTGATTGTTCCAAATATCATTTAGCTATTCTGCTCTTACAAGCTACTGCTAATGGGATCACTTCCTGGAATACATGGATTTAGCTGAATTGCCTTTACTTCAGGCAGTGGGGCGATTCCAGTGAATCCTCAACAGGAATCCTTCATGAGTGGTAAAGATGACTGAGAAGTTTTCAGCTCACACACTTTGCTGGGAAGAGGAACAAGGGAAGAGATGGAGTAACAGGTTGTTTCTTCTTAGGAAGAATACATTTTCTCCCTTTCTGAGTTGAATCACAGAATAACATTATCCTGCACCAAATTTGACCAAATGAGATCTCTTTGGCCAGTGTCTGAATTGTACGTCTCCATTGCATTCCCTTCTCCATATAGATACATCATTGCTGCTGTCATATGTAGAGCCAATACTTTCGTAAATAACTGCATTAGATTTGAAGATGCGTTTATATGTTCTGGTATACTTTTAAAGTACAACTTTTAATATCTTCACAATGTCTGTATTAAAAAATAATACATCTTCGTCGTAAATTACTTCCCCAGTTTTATTCTTCCATACAAGATAAAATATTCGTCAGAAATTCACCAGCTCAAAATATTATATGGTCAAAATCTTATAATGGTCATTTCTCATTCTCAGACCTAAACATCTAATCGTACATAAAATAATACCTTCATCCCAAGAATGAGTAAAGAGAAACATCTTTGAAAAGTAACAAAAGCAATTTGTTTTTCACTTCAATGGACTTACAACCTACACACAGTACATCAGGTGTGGTCTCAGCAACGGCCTGTACAGATGCCATGAAACATCCTTAAGATCAGACCCAATACTCTTTGCAAGAAAAAGTATCATTGTATTTATTTTCCTAATCATGTGGTGCATCTACAGACTAACTTGATGTGATTTATGCCCCAGGACACACGAATCCCTTTGAACCAGCGAGTTCTGCATTCTGCCTCCAGTTACATAATTTACTGTTGTTTTATGCTTCCTCCAAAACACAAACTTCCCATCACTCACATTGCGCATTTTTGTTTTGCTGAAGATTTGCTTCCATCTCCCCGTCTGCATCCCATTGCAGACATCGTGTCGCCACGTGACATCATATTGAATGACAAATCTACCAAATGAGCAAATTGAGCTCCGGTCCATTCAGCCCCTTCATCCAAATCAATAATTTGGATTGTAAACTGTTGATGACCTCACACTGATCCCTGAGGAATTCCACTAGTGACAGCTTTCCAACATGAAAATAAGTAATTATCTCAACTCTGCAATTCCTGCTAGCTAACCAGGGCTCCCCTGTTCCTGTGTACCTGCCCAGAAATGTTGCATGGCCTCCTGTTTTGCTGTGTAGTTGATTGTCGATTTGTTTCTGATCCCAGTGATCCTGCTTCTGGCCATTTGTTGCCAGATGACGAGGTATAGTTCGTATCGTCAATGATCCTGATCCCTGAGAGTTTAAAAATGAGCACAGAATATAGACAAAGATTTGGGGCGATCGCTACCCGGTCAGAAATTTGGTCTTTCGAATGCAGCAATAGAAATAGAACCGTTCTGCAGTATTAGTCACGTGCTCAATTTTCACCAGTCGGACACTGAGGAAGAGGGGAGATTTCCTATTAGCCTGTTTAACATGCATCCCCTGAACAAGGAGAAAGTGAGGACTGCAGATGCAACTACTGATTAGGGATTGTTAATATGGTTTTTTACATGCAGATCAGAGATCAGAGTATGGAGATCAGAGCTGAAAATGTGTTGCTGGAAAAGCGCAGCAGGTCAGGCAGCATCCAAGGAGCAGGAAAATCGACGTTTCGGGCATGAGCCCTTCAGAATCGACGTTTCGGGCATGAGCACCTCCCCTGAACAACACAACCAATAATCTTAATCATTAATTTCATTTTTGGCTGTTTCTTCTGTGTTGAAAAATTGTTGCAGTCACTGCACATTAAAATAAACTATTGTCTTTGAGAAGTGACCTTACAGATGTTTATAAAATCACGAGGGGCATGGATAGGGTAAATAGACAAGGTATTTTTCTTTGGGTAAGAGAGTGCAGAACTCGGGGACATAGGATTAAGGTGAGTGGGGAAAGATATCAAAGGGACCTAAGTGGTAAATTGTTCACAAAGAGTATGGTGTGTGTATGGAATGAGCTGCCAGAGGAAGTGATGGAGGCTGGTGCGATTACATAACTTAACGTCATCCAGATGGGTATATGGAAAGGAATGATTCAGAGGAATGTGGTCAAAAGGCTGGCAAATGAGACTAAATTACTGTCAGACATCTGGTTGGCACGGATGAGTTGGATCAAAGAGTCTGTTTCCCTGATGTATATCTCTATTACACTATTACTGAATCCTTCATTCTATTCCTGCGTATCTCCTGAGAGGTAGTATGGGCTCTTCCTGCCTCATTGCAGTGATACTGTCTGGCTGAATGGGGTCTTCCTCTCCCTCTGTAACAGTCTCA
This sequence comes from Chiloscyllium plagiosum, assembly GCF_037043375.1. Lineage (NCBI taxonomy): Eukaryota > Metazoa > Chordata > Chondrichthyes > Orectolobiformes > Hemiscylliidae > Chiloscyllium > Chiloscyllium plagiosum. Next base: position 58,301,197 of record NW_028270178.1, read on the forward strand.
AGGGGTGCAGTGAGAAACAACATATGAGATAGGAACTCCAACCGGCTGCTCAGTTTATAAAGATTGTGGCTGGTCTGTTTGCGGCTGACAACTCTTTTCCTATTTCAAATAAACACTGACTCCCCTGTACAACAAAGGTCAGTCAAGGTCAGCCTCGAATATATTCAATGACCCAGTCTTCACTGTTCCCTGGGGATGAGAATACCACAGACAGCACAACCCTAAGGATATAAGAACATCCTTATCTCAATCTTCAATGGGGGAACATCTAAATTTAAAAATTTATGAACTTCACAGCAAGTCACCTCTTTTTTTTAGATATGTTGGCACAACAAATAGGAAAGAAATGGACCATTCAACCCCTCAACCCTATCCCACATTCCCATTGACATTGTTCAGTAAGCATTTATCAAACTCAGTCTCACTGCCTTCTTGGGTAGACATTTCAGATAGCGTAAACTATAGAGCGTACTAAATTGGTGTAGAACTATAGACTGTTTGGTTCACCACGTCTGATCAGCTGTTCGATAATGGCTGACACGTTTTGCAACACAATTCTCCAGCCTCCTCACTGTAATGCTTGATTCCCTTATCAATCAAAACATATCTATCTCTGCCTTAAAGACAGAACTGTTCTGTGTCTCTATATTCCGGATATGTGTGTGTGGTTCGGGTCATTGGCGGCAGATGGAGGGTAGTGTCGGAGGGTTGTCTTTTGGACTGGAGGTTTGTGACCAACGGCGCTCCACAGGGATTGGTGCTGGATCCACTTTTGGTTGTCTTTTGTATCAATAATTTAGATGTAAATAATAGAAGGCATGGTGAGCAAGTTTATGGATGACACCAAGATTAGTTATATCGTGGACGGTGAAGAATGTTCCATAAGATTATGAAGAGATCATAATTAATAGGATCAATGAATTATAGAGTAGTATAGCACACCCTTTAGTCCAACTCATTCGTGCCAACCAGATGTCGTAAATTAACTTTGATTCATTTTCCAGCATTCGTACCATATCCCTCTAAACCCTTCTAATTCATGTCCCTATCCAGATGCCTTTTGAATGTTGCAATTGTACCAGCCTCCACCACTTCCTCTGGCAGCTCATTGCATACATGCACAACCATCTGTCCGTCTTACCTTAATTCTATGTCATCTAGTTGTGGACTTCCCTACCTTGGGATAAAGACATTGACTATTCACACTATCCATGGTCTTCATGATTTTATCAACCACTAGAATTTGCAAATCTGACTCCAATAAACACGAGTGGCCGTGTTTTCAGTCATCCCAGGCATAAATTTTAAATTTCAATCCTGACACCTCTTCCTTCTCCATCAAGTCACAATTCTAAAACTATTTTAATCAACTTGTTCAGCTACATTATGAAACATCTCTCTGGGATTTGAAACAAGACGTTTGGGCTCAGAGGTAGGGACACTACAACCACTTGGCAACAATCCCTAAAGCTGCAACATTTTTTCTCCTGTGTCTTTGTTCATCAGCCTGTGTTGAAATACTGTGACATACCTCCACGACAGGCAGGACTTGAATCTAGACCTTCTCGTTCAGAGTGAGAGACTTAACCACGCAAGTTCAGGTACTGGGAACTAACCCACAGCTCTGGCTCAGAGGCATGGGCGTTACCCACAACACAAGACTAAAAACATGCCCAGATTTTGGGTCACATTTTAATTGTTAGCGTTCAACCCGGTGTGGATTCATTAAAATTTGGTTCACGTTTACTGAATTACACAGTTAAAAGAATTACATTGTTTAACAGATGAAAGGTACTCAACTCAAATATAGGATGTTGAGTTTATGTGCTCTGCATTCGAGAAAAACTATGAAGATCTTTAATTGTTTGGCTATTATTTCCACCTTAATTGGTTATTATCGTACATCTACAATATGAGGGAAAGACATCCTGCAGACACACTCAACACCTTAAACATACTGGAATAGATACTGATCGCTGAACACCAGAGAAGAAGAAAGAGCATACGTTCTGGACCAATCACTCTTTGCCGCCTGTAACGTGTGTCTGCCCTCTTTTTAAAGCACGAAATCATCTAAGGCAGCGGACTATTTTCAAGCGTTTCTTCCCCAGTACTATCACTCACTGGGCTGAAGAGTGGCAAATGGAGTTTAAATTCGATAAATACAAGGTATCAAAATTTGGTAAATTAAACAGCGAGAGGACATATACAATTTAATGTCAGGCCATTGGTAGCGTTGTAGAACAGAGGGATTTCGGGGTTTTGGTATATTTGTTTGAAGTTTTCATCATGTGTAGACAGGGTGGATATGAAGGCGTTTGGCTTGCTGGCCTACATTGCTCAGACCTAGGAGTACAGAAGGTGGAACATTATCTTCAGGTTGTGCTGGATATTCGTGAGGTATCTCCTGAGTACTGTGTACAGTTCTGGTCACCCAGTCACATTGAGAATATTATTAAACTGGAGCCGGTTCAGAAAATATTTACAGGATGTTGCTGGGAATGGAATGCCTAAGTTATAAGGACAGCCTCGATAGACTGGGACCTTTTCCACTGCAGCGTAGAAGGTTGAGACATTATCAACCTTATAGAGGTTTATAAAACAATGAGCGGGATAAATAATGTTGAATGACAGGTGCCCTTTCCTTAGGGTGGTGCATTTCAAGACTGGATGAAATTTTAAGATGACAGAAGAAGGTTTTACAGAAGACATAGTGTCACAGAGCTGTCCAGCATGGAAACAGACCTTTCCATCCAACTCGTCCCTACTGACCAGATGTCCTTCATTAATGTAGTTCCATTTGCCAGCATTTGGCCCATATCCCCTAAACGCTTCCTATTCATGTGCCCATGCAGATGCCTTTTAAATGTTGTAATTGTACTAGCCTCCACAACGTCATATGGCAGCTCGTTACACACACAGTAACCTCTCTTTGAAATCGTTGCCCCTTAGATCCGTTTTAAGTCTTTCCCATCTCAACTTAAACCTATGCCCTCTAGCTTTGGAACGTGCTACATTGGGGAAAAGACCTTGGCTATTCACGCTATCCATTCCATTTATGACTTTGGAACTTCTAAGATCACTGCTAAACCGCTGGAGCTCCGGGGAAAGTAACCCCGGTCGACTCAGCCTCTCCATGAATCTCAGAACCCGCAAACCTTGCAGTATCTTTGCAAATCTTTTCTGACTCCTTTCAGGTTCTCCCATCCTTCCTCTATGATCGAAACCGTAATTGCACGAAGTATTCAAAAGTGGCCTAACCAATGTTCTTTACAGCCGCAAAATGACCTCTCAACTCTTATATTCAATGCACTGACTTACAGCGGCAAGCATATCAAACACAGTCTTCACTCTCCTATATACCTGCAATTGCACTTTAAAAATGCTGTGAACCTGCACCCCAAGGTCTTTTTGTTGTGCAACACTCCCCAGGAACTTAACTTTAAATGTTTAAACCAAGCCTTAATTTTCCTTTCCAAAATGCAGTACTTCACCTTTACCTCAATTAAACTCCATCAGCCCACTGGTCCATCTGATAAAGATCATGTTATTCTTTGAGGTAACTTTTTTCTCTGTCCACTGCACCTCCAACGTTGGTGTCATATATAAATGTACTAATCGTGCCTCCTATGGTCATATCCAAATTATTTGTAAAAATGACAAATAGCAGTGGACCCAGGAACGAACTTTGTGACACTCCACTGGTCACAGGCCTCCAGTATGAAAAGTAAACTACCACCACCACCCTGTGTCTTCTACCTTTGAGCCAGTTCTGTATCCAAATGGCTAGTTCTCCCTGTATTCCATGAGCTCTAACCTTGCTAACCAGTCTACCATGAGGAACTTTGTGGAACGCCTTCCTGAAGTCCATATAGATCACGTGCACTGCTCTGCCATCATCAATCCTTTTCATTACTTCTTCAAGCAAAAATGATCGTGGTTGTGAGACATGATTTCCCACGCACAAAGCCATGTTGACTATCCCTAATCAGTCCTTGCCTTTCCAAATACATGGACATCCTATTCCTCAGGATTCTCTCCAATAACTTGCCCACCACCGATGTCAAGCTCACTGGTCTATAGTTCTCTGACTTTTCCTTCCCAGTTTGTTTAATGATGGCACCATGTTAGTCAGCCTCATGTCTTCCAGCAGCTCACCGTTGGCTATTGATGATAAGAGCATGTCATTAAGATTTCCATCAATCACGTCCCGATCTTCCCAAGGAGTTCGTTTTTACACCTGATCAGAACCCATGAAGTGCATTTTGATTACACATCATTTGGTTCGTGAATGGAATGAACATCCTGAGAAGTGATGAATATAGATGAAGTTACAACGTTTAAAAGAAATTTGATTAAGTACAATTACAAAAGAAGGTTCGGGAAAATATGGTTCAAGCACATGCAGGTGGGACTGATTTAATTTGAGATTATCATCAGCTTGGAGCCAATAGGTGTGTTTCCAAACACGCAGTGTAACTCTGACTCTATGTGTGTTTGTATGTCCAATCATGTATCTGCATATTTCTGTCCGCGCTAGCGTATTTGTGTGTATTTATATGTATCTCTGTGTGCCCCCTGCGTGTATCTATGTCTCTGTGCATGTTATGTGTCTGTTTCTGTGTGTGTATGTGTCTGTGTCAGTCTCTGTGCGTGTATGTGTCTGCCTGTGTCTGCGTCTGTGTGTGTGTCTGTGTGTGTGTGTGTCTGTCTGTCTGTGTCTGTGTGTGTCGATGGTGCTGTGAGCTGCTGCCCTCCCTCTGTCCCTCGTAAACAGATTCCCTGATGATTTTCACCCTCCACTCCTACCTGTACAGTGGTTTGGGGAGGCCAGCAGAGACTGACAGCAACAGAAAGCTCAGCAGGCCTGGCAGCCTCTGTGGACAGAAATGAAATTTAACGTTTCAGGTAGAGTGACCCTTCCTCAGAACTCATGTCAGGGGGATATTACATCGCTTTAAGCACCATAGAGATTACCAGACTCTCCCCACACGGATACACACAGATACACACAAACACTGATACCGAGACATGGAGACACTCACGAAGACGGGGAAACTAATACACGACAGTCATAGACTGTCAGTCAGTATTTCTCTTGCTCCATGTTTTTCCTGTCAATATTTCACTTACAATGTCTGGTGTGTGTCAGTATTTAATTCTGTCCTCAGGGAGTGTGTTAGTATTCCACTTGCACAGAATAATGAGTGAGTCAGTATTTCTGTGTGGTGTGTGACTGTAGGACAATTTCAATGTTTGCAGATACCAAAACTGGAAAAATTATAAAGTTTATGATGGATAGTGTGGAACTCCAATAGGACAGTGATGCGTTGGTATAGTTTTCAGGTTTAAGGAAGATGAGGATCAATGTGGAACAGTGTGAGGTGATGCACTTCGGAAGGAAGAACATTGAAATACAATATAAAATAGACTGTACGCATTTAAAAGGGGTGCAGGAACAGAAGGCCCTGGGTTTATATGAGCACAGATTATTGAATATGTCACGAAAAGTGGGGACAGCAGTAACTATCACATATTAGTTTCAGTATCTGAGCTGTTTACAGGATGAGGTGGAGGAGGAAGTCTCCATGCTCCCTTCCTGGGAGGTGGTGACGACGATGTGTTGTGATGCCCACCGATTCCATTTGTACCAGCTCGACACAAAAGGGAGATGGCATCACGGCGACGCTTTTAAGTTGTGCCGGGGTGGGGGGGGTGGTGGTGGTGGTGGGGAATGGTACTCCCAGGGGGTTTAAAGTGAGAATTGCTCTTCACTGACATTGCTCCTTACTCGGTTGGTGGGACGTGGATATTTCAGAATGTCCACACGAGGCGTTCCGGTCCTCTCCTGCTCATACCAGGGTCCTCCCCACATGGCGGGGAGAGGGGAGTGAGGGAACGGATATCTGGCAATTCACCAATCAGCTTGGAACTTTCTGTCCTATTCCAGGCTGTTTCTCCTGGAATGGGAGGAAGGCCGGAAGGGAGTGAGGGTGGGAGTGGGTGGCCTTGCTGTTAGTGATGGTGCAGGTGGGGAGGGTGGACATGGTGATGTGTCCGGAGGGAGTCAGTCCACAGTGATGTCTCCATGGAATGCTGTTTGTGTAAGGGCTGAATTGGAGGGAGAGAGAGAGAGAGAAGAGAAGGCGATGCAGTGAGAGTAGTAGAGCATGAGCTTTGTTTGGGAGTTGGCGCTATCACAGATATACAGTGAGTGTGAGGAAGCAGAGAGAATGCAGTGATCCTTATCCTGACAGAGCGGGGAAGGTTATTGATGCTTGTCCTGTTTTGCTGGACATTTCTTCAGACCGCAGATACTGCTCTGAGCTGGGTGGTGAGCTCCAACAATGTTCAGTGGGTCTGGTGGTGTGGGCCCTTCTGGGAAGAGAATGGTCCCCCTCTGTACTACCCATCCACCAGTACCTCCTTGCCCTTGTCGACAAACTGTCGTATATTTGCCCCTCATCTGCCATGGTCGGGGTAAACTGTGCAGGACAGCTCTGAACTGAGAAAGTGAAATGTGTGTCCATTGGCCTTTTGAACATGGCCCCAGTGCCTGGGATCACGTATTATTCGGGGGCATCCTGGTAATGGTAAGTACCTCCAGCCATAGTGGGTGGGAGAAACAGGCTGGCATTGAATGAGAGGGATACCATGGGGTGGGGTGCGTAGTTAATGAGGTGAGTTCAATAAGATACCACCAGGAAACTAACACGAACTCGTGCAGACAACCCCTCTATCACACTCAATAATACTGTTACTGAGACAAGTTATTGTTAGATTCAGCCCAATGTATCGAAGTCTGTACTGACCCTTCTGTGGTGTAAAATTATGTCCCAATACATGTGTGAATCCTAATGTAACACATGTATTGGGCCAAGCAGTGGAATGTGGTGAAACGGTTAAAAATTATGTCCCAATACATGTGTGAATCTAACCGGAATGGAGGAGTTGCTTAGTCCCGTGTGAATCTTATTACACACCTCCCCGTGTGAATCTTCTTATCTGTATGTAACCAGAATGGAATGTGTTTTTTAGCCTTGCTCTGCTGTTCACATGAATGTTTATATCTGGAAAAGAGTATATCAGCTGGAAAAGTCTCCAGTTCGGTGAGTCTGCTCCGGGGTTACGTTTAACCGCCGAGCGTGGGCTGTTGGCAACCGCTCTACGAGAACTGACGGCTCCCAGTTCCGGTAACATGTAGAGTGAGTATAAGCCAGACCCGTTGGTTGTGGCGACGCTGCGGGGAATAAAATGCTCATATTCTAGCAGACTCGCCTCTTGGTCGTTTGTTCTGTGTCAGACTACTCTCCTACGAACCTGACCTTGAGAATTTTTTAAAATATTTGGCGTAGTCGGCAGGATCAATCGCAATTGAGGAGAGATTTTGATACAGAACAATGTTTTGGAAAAAGACTAAGAAACCAGAAGAACAAACTGTGGAGGACCCGACCGTCCCGGGATGGCATGGATGTGGGCATGTACGTGGCAGTTTGTTTGAGAAATGGTGGGGGGCGACCGGAGGAACCCCAGGATCGCTGCTGTCCACCCTTGAGAGGATCCCAGTCCTGCCGAAGAACCCCTTGCCTGGGGTACAGCGGAGGATGTGGGCATGTCCAAAAAGCTGAAGCGGAGTTAACAGAATTGAATGGGATTGAACTGAACTGAACTGAGTGGAACTGAAGTGAATCAAATTGAACGGAACAAAATGGAACTGAGCTAAATTGAATTGAAATGGACGGAACTGAATTTGAACACAATTGAATTGAACTGAACAGACCTGAACTGAGCTGAATTGAACTACACTGAATTGACTGAACTGAAATTAACTGAAACGAATTGAACTGAATTAAGCATAATGTAACACATGTATTGGGCCAAGCAGTGGAATGTGGTGTAAAATTATGTCCCAATACATGTGTGAATCATAATGTAACACATGTATTGGGCCAAGCAGTGGAATGTGGTGAAACGGTTAAAAATTATGTCCCAATACATGTGTGAATCTAACCGGAATGGAGGAGTTGCTTAGTCCCGTGTGAATCTTATTACACACCTCCCCGTGTGAATCTTCTTATCTGTATGTAACCAGAATGGAATGTGTTTTTTAGCCTTGCTCTGCTGTTCACATGAATGTTTATATCTGGAAAAGAGTATATCAGCTGGAAAAGTCTCCAGTTCGGTGAGTCTGCTCCGGGGTTACGTTTAACCGCCGAGCGTGGGCTGTTGGCAACCGCTCTACGAGAACTGACGGCTCCCAGTTCCGGTAACATGTAGAGTGAGTATAAGCCAGACCCGTTGGTTGTGGCGACGCTGCGGGGAATAAAATGCTCATATTCTAGCAGACTCGCCTCTTGGTCGTTTGTTCTGTGTCAGACTACTCTCCTACGAACCTGACCTTGAGAATTTTTTAAAACACCTTCTTCAAGTTACAGAGCTGCAGGACAAATGCTCATTCAATACTTTCCATCATCTGATCTCACGCCAATATCCCGTTCACCCATCATTCCTGGGAACACTCGCTTATGTTGCAGGATGCTGTCGAAAAGTTTGCATTTCAACATTCTGGAACGTGGGAACATATCCATCCATGGCATTGGCTCTCAATTTCGCCTTCTCTGTCTATACCCCAAACTCCTTCCATTTGTTGGTATTTAAACTGATTCCCAGGCGATCGCTCTCTGGCATTCATGTTCACACCCACAGCACCCCTTTCATGGTACAGTGCAGATATAGAGCTGTACATTCTGTCACTCCCAGCATGGGCTGCAAGATTCCCCACGCTGGCCAGTGATCTAAAGCAGTGTTACTGAGCAATGTACTGTGGTGGTGGACACTGTTCCACACCCTGGTCACATACCTTATCTTGGTTTATAGATCAATGCACTGCTGTGGTCTGCATACCTTTCCACGCTGGGTAGATTGTGACTTTTATTATACAAAGTATCAGCCCGGTATGCACAGTGCTCCAAGCTGAAAAAATTCTGATCTGGTTTTATAGACCAATTCGCTGCTATGCTTTGCCCAGTGTTCCACGCAGGAGCGATTGCAGGGTTGTATTCAGCAGTAGATGAGCCTGGTCTGCACAGTGCGTCATGCTGAACACAGATCTCCTCCAGATTTAATGTGTCAGGGCTGGTTCTTTGAGGTGGATTGAGAATGTGATATAACTAATCATTTCATTCGATGTGAAACTGCCTTTATTTTTGTTCTCATTCTTGTGATTTGACCCTCCAAATTCTGAATCCTCTGGCCTGTCCCATTCTCCAGTCTACTTGCATAGTTCGGCAACTTGTCCCATGAGTAATTGTTCAGTTATAATGTGAATAACTGTCCTGTCTATTTCCCTGGTCTTTGACGTTTCTCACCTGGTAACATCGGGATTCAAACCTCATTAAGGTCATTCCTCAGACTCAATGCTCCAGGCAATATAACCCCAAACTATTCATACTCTCTGTGTAGGTCAACAACACCTGTTCCCCCAACATCAGCAACATACTTATAAATTTTTACTGCACCCGTTCAAGTTTAACAACATCTTTTCTATAGCAGGGAGAACAGAATTCAAGACAGTATTACGGAAGTGGCTGAACCTAGTGTGTAGGCGGAAGTGAGTACAGCTGATGCTGAAGATTGGAGTTCAGAGTGTGGTCTGATTAGATGAGATTAGATCAGATTATATTAGATTATTTACAGTGTGGAAACAGGCCCTTCGGCCCAACAAGTCCACACCGACCCGCCGAAGCGTAACCCACCCAGACCCATTCCCGCACATTTACCCCTTCATCTAACACTATGGGCAATTTAGCATGTCCAATTCACCTAACCTGCACATTTTTTGGATTGTGGGAGGAAACCGGAGCAGCCGGAGGAAACCAACGCAGACACGGGGAGAATGTGCAAACTCCTCACAGTCAGTCGCTGTGAGGAAACAGTGCTAACCACTGTGCCACCGTGCCGCCCACTGGAAAAGCACAGCATGTCAGGCAGCATCCAATGAGCAGGAAAGTCAATGTTTTGGGTAAAAGCCCGATTCCTGCAGAAAATCTTTTGCTCAAAACATCCATTTTCCTGCTCCTTAAATGCTGTCTGATCCAGCCTGCTTTTCCAGTACCACACTCTGATCCCAGTGTATATCTCAGATCACCTCCTTCTTCAGAAACGCAATTTCCCCTTCCACATGGTGGACGATGCCCTGCAGCGTATCTTATCCACTTCCCACACCTCTGCCTTCGAATCCTACTCCTGCAAATGCAACAGGAAAATAACATCCCTGTTCCTCACCTTCCATCCCACCAAACCTCCAGATGTAATGCATTTTCCTCCCCCATTTGTGCCACCTATAAACCGAAACCACCAGCAGTGCTATATTTGTATCCCCACCCCTATTCGCATCCAAATAAGACTATTCACGCCATGACTACGTCATTAGGTCAATACCGCCCAACAAAACACTATCCCCTCGCAACTCCTTCCCGTGCCTCCTCAGGAATTGCAAACATGGTCCTCACCTCGGCACAAAGCCCCAAAAGAACCTTCTACATCCATCGGAGGATCATATGCACTTCCAGACACACCACCTACTGTATCTGTTGCACCCGCTGTTGTGTCCTCCTAATTGAAGGGACAGTACGCTAACTTGCGGCACACTTCAGGGAACATCTCCAGGACACCCGCACAAACCAACCCCACGGTCCCAAGACCGAAAATTTCAGCACACCCTCCCATTCCGCCAAGGTCCTGGGCCTCCTCCACCACCACCCCCTAACCACCTGATGCCTGGTGAGAGAAAGCCTCATCTTCCACCTTGGGACCCTGCAACCACATGGGATCAATGTGGATTTCACTAGTTTCCTCATTTTCCTTTCCCACACGTTAACCTTGAAAACTCAGCATCGCCCCCATGACCTGGCCTATCTGCTCATCTTCCTTCGCAACTTTCTGCTCCACTCCCCTCTGCGACATATCACTTCCACCCCAACTTTATCTACCTATCACATTCTCAGCGACCTTCCCCCATTCACATTTATCTCGAAGCACCTTTGGGCGAAAAGCCTCATTTCTGATGAAGGGCTGATACATGAAATGTGGAATCTGCTGCTCTTCGGTTGCTGACTGAAGGCCTGTGCTTTCCAATTCTGTTTGATATCTTTCTACATATTATGATTGGTTGTCATGTTTACAAACTCCATTTCCTTCCTGGGATACCATCCCATCCCTGGCCAATATATTTTGTTTACATTAATTTGTGGGACCTGGGTGTTGCTAGCTGGCCAGCATTGATAGACAATACCTAGTTGTCCTTGAGAACTAGGTGGTGAGCTGCCTTCTTGAATCGCTGCAGTCCACTTGCTGTTGGTCAACTCACAATGCCAGTACGGAGGGAATACCAGAATGTTGACCCAACGACTGTGAAGGAACAGCAAAATATTTCCAAATCAGCGTGGTCTGTGGCTTGGAGTGGGGGTGGGGACTGGGGGGTGCGGTGGGACGTGAAGCATACAGGCGTTGTTTGAAACAGACGAATCACAACTTTGATGATCCCTTTGGCCATGAGCTGATTCATGATACCATGCACTTACTATTATTAACTTTAACTATACAATGTTCCAGAATGTACATCACTGGCTGAACCCATCTGCTGTTTGAAACTTCAGCGGTGAAATACAGACTGTACGATGACAACAATCTGCTGCTGAAACTCTCGGGTTGAAACCTGCAGAAATAAATCTGATTCGAACTCTGACACAAATCCCATCCGTCTGACATTCCTGTGCACGCCGATCAATATCGCTATTGTGTCTGTCAATGCCTTTATTTTAATATTCTTGAGCACTTTAACTCATCTGTCCATTGAACTTCCCTCAATCTCTCTGTGTCGATTACCCAAATCCCTGTCAGTTGTTCATATTAAACCTGGTTTCCTTCAAGTGCATTTTCTCTCAAGCATTGATTTTCACACTCAACCACCCCAAATGCACGACCCCACCACCACCACACACACACAGACACACACACACACACACACACACACACACACACACACACACACACACACACACACACACACACACACACACACACACACACACACACACACACACACACAAACACACGCACTCACGTCATGCTCGGCAGATAATCCATTTTACTGAGCAATGCACTAGCACAGTCTGCACAGCTCTCCTTGTTGGTCTGTCACTTGTCCCAATTTATGCTACTTGAAGTGTTGTGTGGAACTGATTTAGAATTTGATGAAACAAACTATTTCAGCTGATCTGAAAATACCCTTATTTAATGCTCCCATGCTTGTAATTTTGCTCTGTCAGGGTTCAATTCTACAGTTAGTCCCACTACCCAGACTTTTTCTATATATTTCTACAACACGTTATCAGTTAATTAACTGTCTGTTTCTGTCTTTAATGTGAATCTTTCTATCCCTCTGTATCTTTCCCTGACCTTGGTGTTTGATTCCCGAATGCATCGAGTGCTGGCATTATGAAGCTCAGAAAAATGAATTGGTGTGTCAGGCTGTTATTCACTTCCCAGTGTGTCCCATGTGGTGCTCCATGGACGGGGCAGGGTGGTGTGTGTCGGGCTGTTGTTCACTTCCCGGTGTGTCCCATGTGGTGCTCCATGTCGGGGGTGGGGATGTGTGTCAGTCTGTTGTTCAGTTCCCAGTGTGTCACGTATGGTGCTCCATGTTGGAGAGGGGTTTCAGCAGCTTTGACTCACTTATTTTAAGCTTGATGTGTGCCTGTCCACTGAACGTCTGACTTCTGTGTTTGTCCCTTTGAGCTGATCGTGTGGTCGGTAACTCGAGGAAGCCACTTGAGTATTATTGTAAAGGACCAGGTACCTAACATCTCAGACAATGATATCACTTTAAAAAAGGTTATTTGCTCCTTTTATTTAAACAGAGATCTTGAAGCCCGAACTGCCGATTGCAAAAGGCTGAAGTAAATAATTTAGGAGGCTTTTTTTTTTTAATAATTAGTGATAACAATGGTCAGTTCGCATAGACTAGGCTTTCCAGTTTTTCAGAGCTGTAACAATAACCAGGTGCCTGGGTTAATGATCCCAAGCTGCTGATCTCTCTGAAATTGGTCTTGATGTTGTTTCCTCATGGATTGGAAAACTACATGCATGACTGCTTGGCCTTGAGTGTGTCATTTTGCTAAGGGACGAGTTTATGGGATGATCGTACATTGGAATAGTCCATTAGTGGAAGGTACTACGTATATTATTCTGTTAAGATTTCCAGTGGTTAAGTTATTCTACATTTGTGGGCGGCACGGTGGCCCAGTGGTTAGCACTGCTGCCTCACAGCGCCAGAGACCCGGGTTTAATTCCCGCCTCAGGCGACTGACTGTGTGGAGTTTGCACATTCTCCCTGTGTCTGCGTGGGTTTCCTCCGGGTGCTCCGGTTTCCTCCCACAGTCCAAAGATGTGCAGGTCAGGTGAATTGGCCATACTAAATTGCCCGTAGTGTTATGTAAGGGTAGGTGAATGTAGGGGTATGCGTGGGTTTCGCTTCGGCGAGTCAGTGTGGACTTGTTGGGCTGAAGGGCCTGTTTCCACACTGTCATGTAATCTAATCTAATCTAATTCCTCTCCTTTATCCATGCATTTTTATGAGTATTTAAATAAATTGTGTTTTGGTTTAAGTTGACTTGTTTGAACAGCTGCATCACATCTGGAACACCCATTTCACGTCTACCTTTACTATAAGACAAAGTTGGCGTCCAGGCTGCCATCTTAAAGCATTTTAAGGCAGTCTGGTCTGGTCCATAGCAAAGTGGGCACTCTTGTCCGTTTTGAATTCAATAATTCCAAATTGGGTTCAGGTTCAGAATCCCTGCAGTGCGGAAACAGGCCATTTGGCCCAACGAGTCCACACCAATCCAGCGAAGAGTAAGCCACCAAGACCCATTCACCTATCCTATTATTCCGTATTTACCACTGACTAATGCACCTAACCTACACATCCCTGAACAGTATGGGCAATTTACCAAGGCCAATTCACCTAACCTGCACATATTAAGGCTGTGGGAGGAAAACTGAACACCCAGAGGAAACCCACGTGGGGAGAGGGTATATGTGCACAGCGAGATTGTTGAGCCCAAAGACAGCATTTGGTAGTTGTTGGTGTCTTTTCTTCCGCGCGTTGAATTCGGTTGGATTGAACAATGCTTTGTGAAGTAATGGTTATTTCTGTTTCTAAGAGTTCTATGGGTGTGGAAGAAGTGAATTGGAGATTTTACAAAAGGTGAGCAAGGCAAAGTTTTTTTAGAATTGGCGGACAAGCTGGATTTGAGTTTGTGTTTGTCTGTGAGTAACGGAGATAATTACAGCTATGGCTTGGCATTTAAATTTTGGTGGAACCAAAATTAGAATCTTTGAAAATAGAAGGAATTCAATTGTAGATGAGGCAGCTTGAACACAACAAGGAATTAAAACAGATCGAATTACGATTTTAAGAGGAATTAAAAGAAAAGGAGATGAAGAAGAAAGATAAAAAAAGAAGAAAAACAGGAAGAGAGAGTTTCAACTTCAAAAGTGAGCAATTTGAGAGGAAAGTCGACTTAGCAGAGTGGAGATGAAGGTAGACGGTGGGCTGGATGAGGGGGAGTGTGAGGATGAGCAGATCTATGTTACCTAAGGACTGATGTGGATTTGTTTATGTACATCCAGGCATTGTCTAAATTTGATGGGAAGTATGCAGGCATCTTTTTAATTTCATTTGAGAAAGTGGCTAAACAGATGCAGTGGCCACTCACCATGTGGAGTTTGTTGATCCAAACCAATGCTTGGAGTGAGGTATTTGCATCCCTATCGGAGGAGGTATCTGACTAGTATGAGGGGGTGAAGAAATCCATCAGAAGTGCATATGAGCTTGTGCCAGAAGCCTAATGACAGCATTTTAGGAATCTAAAAATAGCGTCTCTGGTTAAATGTAAATTAAGTTTGAAAGAATCAAACAAAGTAATTTTGAAAGATGGATAAGGATACTAAAAACAAAGCGACACTCTAAGAGAGATTTTTACTTGGGAGGAGTTCAAAAATTCACTTTCTACAGTCGTGAGAACTCGCGTGGAAGAGCAGAGACTTAAAATGCCAAGCTTAGAAGCTGAAATGTTTGATGATCATCAGTTGGCCCTTAACTGAAAGTTTGGCTTCTGTGAGGGATGGAGAAGCATTTGCGAGATCTTAAAATATATACCTGTGAGAGTAAGTTTTACTGGCATAGGCCAGGAGTAGCAAGTAAAGAGGTTTCAGCATTGAGTGGTACAGAAGCATGTTAATCTTGTAAGCTGAGACATGAGGAGATCAGTCATTGAAAAGGACTACTGGAGAGATGAGATTTGCTCCATTATGTAATGTGTGGTTGGAGTTTCCGGTGAAACCATCAACAGGAATATTTCATAAGTGGGGAGGAGGCCTTGAGCTTGGTGTTGGCTTTACAACATTTCAGCATTTAACTTGTAAATAGTGTGCCCGAGACAAATCTACATACGATCATATCTCCTAAACAGTTTTGGAGAAACTTAGGGAGACAACTTCCGGGCTATTTAGATAGAGGTTATTATTGTTGCCATTCAATTTGGAAGTTATGCAGTTGACTGGACGAGAAGCTGTACTTGCTGCCAAGTTGTCGAGACTTGGATGAAGACAGACAGAGGCGTTCTGTGGCCGAGCAAACTGACTGAAATAAAAGGGAGTTCTGAATGTTTGCATGCTTAATGTCAATACAATATACATGTATTGTAGTCTACTGAAACAGTAAAAATAAGGAGTTTAAAATGAAGTCACCTTTGCATAGTGATTGTTCATTTTTTTTCAAAAGGGTAGTTGCGACTTCTATGATCCAGAACTTTCCAGCAGGACTGGTGACTTATCCATCATTTCTCAGTATGTCGACATCAATGTCACCATTCATAGACGGAGAATATATATGGTGGATGAGGTGAATACAATGTTTTTTTCCCTCAGCTGGGAATTTTCCAAGTGTATCCTTGTTTTCTTAGTAATTTTCCCAATGATGTACATGGCTCTGCACGTCCTCATGTCATTGAGGAGATGAGGGGAACTGCAGGAAATCTCACTCCATTAATGTTACAGTGAGCTCTTGCACAGTACATAATGTTGGTGAATACCCACTGTCCTCGCAGCAGCCACAGCCTCTTCATTCAGATGCAGTCAGACCATTCCTTTATCATCTGTCTCCATGTAGAAAGAGATGAATGTATCTTAAAGGCTGTCCCCTTGCTACACGTTTCAAAACATGTCCCCACTGCCAACCAACAACATTGAGCCACTGGGAATGGCACGGAGCAAACCATCAGATAGATGGAGCAAAACCTCTCATGGCAGAACTGGTCTGAGTGAACTGCCCAGTACAAAGTATTACTAAGCCCGGTAATTTCTCTCCATTTCAGTAACATACTTCCTTCCATTCTTCCTGTAAATAAAATGACAGGTTATATCTTGTTATATTCCACTGCCTCGCTTGACAACTTAATGTCTTGCTTATCATAGAGTCATAACCAAACGTAATTACAGTACATTGTTCCATGCTCCTGATCATTGATATAGATTGCAAATAGTTGAGGATCAAGCACTGTTTTTTGTGTGACTCCACTGGTGACGTTCTGTCAAACTGACTTATCCGGAGTGCCTGTTTCCTGTTTGATAACCAGCCCTCCCCCCCATTCCTGTGTAATACATTCGAGGGGCTAAATAAGAACAAGGAACATCAGTCAGTAATTCAGCCGCTCCAGCCTGCTTCACCACTGAATATAATCATGGCTGATCAAATCGTGGCTTCTGTTCCAATTTGTTGCCATCTCTCCATCCTGAAACTCTGGTATGTTGTAGATTGCTGCACATGATAAAATATCTACTCCACATCTACACTGTCAATTACTTTTAGCATTTTACAGACGTCAATGACATCTCCTTTCATTATAATAAACTTCATACTATAGACCTGAACTGCTCGATCTCGCTTCATAAGACATCCCCTCCATCTCTGGAATCAATCTAATGAATCTCTTCTCCAATGAAAATGCATGCGTCCGCAAGTCACGGCACCCAAACTGTACTCCAACTGCAGCCTCACTAATGTCTTGAATAGCTACAGCAACACTCCCGACCTTTCTACTCTATCCTTTTACAAAAAAAAGCTGAACCTACGCTTGCCTTTCCCATTGGCAGCGGCAGCTTGATGGCTCGGTGTCGTTTATTTAACGGTTTAAATTTGAAAGGTTTTTTTTTGAAAATGCGCGGAGCTGACCCGGAAGCTGGTGTATCGCAAGCTGGCCTGGTTAGGTTTTTTACCCCCTCTAAAAGCGCGCAGGAAGGGACTCGATAGTTCGGGGCACAGTTAGGCGGTTTTGTGGGGGTGAGAGAGACTCACGTTTGGTATGTTGCCTCCCAGGTGTAAGGGTACATGACGTCTTTGATCGTGTTTTCCGGGTTCTTAAGGGGGAAGGGGAGCAGCCTGAAGTCGTGGTCCACATTGGCACCAACGACATAGGTAGTCAGAGGGCTGAGGATGTTAAGCAGGCTTTCAGGGAACTAGGTTGGAAGCTCAGAGTTAGAACAAACAGAGTTGTTGTCTCTGGTTTGTTACTCGTGCCACGTGATAGAGAGTCGAGGAATAGGGAGAGAGAACAGTTAAATGCGTGGTTACAGGGATGGTGCAGGAGGGAGGGATTCCAGTATCTGGGTAACTGGGGCTCTTTCTGGGGAAGGTGAGACCTCTATAAACAGGATGGTCTACACCTGAACCTGAGGGGCACCAGTATCCTTGGGGGGGGAGGTTTGCTAGTGCTCTTTGGGGGGTGTTTAAACAAACTCTGCAGGGGCATGGGAACCCAGACTGTAGCTTTAGGGTGCAGGACCTGGAGTGTAGGGAGGTGAGGAACATGGCATCAATCTCAAAGGAGGGTGCCTGTAAACAGGAAAGTGGCTTGAAGTGTGTACATTTCAATGCAACAAGTATCCAAAATAAGGTAGGTGAACATGCAGCGTGGGTTGGTACCTGGGATTTCGATGTTGTGGCTATTACAGAGACATGGGTAGAACAGGGACAGGATTGGCTGTTGGAGGTTCCAGGGTTTAAATGTTTTAGTAGGGTCAGAGGTGGGGGTAAAAGAGGGGGAGATGTGGCATTGCTTGTCAAAGATACTATTACAGCGGTGGAAAGGACGATGGATGAAGAATCGCTATCTGAGGTAGTTTGGGCTGAGGTTAGGAATAGGAAAGGTGAGGTCACCCTGTTAGGAGTTTTCTACAGGCCTCTTAATAGTCCTAGAGACGTAGAAGAAAGGATTTCGAGGATGATTCAGGAGAAGAGTGAAAGTAATAGGGTGGTTGTTATGGGGGACTTTAACTTTTCAGATATTGACTGGGAAGGCTATAGCTCGAGTTCTTTAGATGGGTCGGTGTTTGTCCAATGTGTGCAGGAGGGTTTCCTGACACAATATGTAGACAGCCCAACAAGAGGTGAGGCCATAGTGGATTTGGTTCTGGGTAACGAACCAGGCCAGGTGTTAGAATTGGAGGTAGGTGAGCACTTTGTGGACAGTGACCACAATTCAGTGACTTTTACTCTCGTGATGGAGAGGGATAAGTGTGCACTGCAGGGGAAGAGTTATAGCTGAGGGCAGGGAAATTATGATGCGGTGAGGCACAACTTAGGATGCGTGGCTTGGAAAGGTAGGCTTCAAGGGAAGGGCGCAATTGATATGTGGAGCTTGTTCAAGGAGGAACTATTCAGTGTCCTTGATAAGTACGTACCTGTCAGGCAGGGAGGAAAGAGTCGTGTGAGGGAGCCGTGGTTTAATAAGGAATTGCAATCCCTTGTTAAAGGGAAGAGGGCGGCCTATGTAAAGATGAGGCGTGAAGGTTCAATTGGGGCATTTGAGAGTTATAAGGTAGCCAGGAAGGATCTGAAGAGAGAGCTAAGAACAGCAAGGAGGGGACATGAAAAGTACTTAGTTGGTAGGATTAGAGAAAACCCTAAGGCTTTCTATAGGCATGTCAGGAATAAAAGAATGACTAGGGTAGGAATAGGTCCAGTCAAGGATAGTAGTGGGAAGTTGCGTGTGGAGGCTGAAGAGATTGGGGAGACACTGAATTAATACGTTTCGTCAGTATTCACTCAGGATCAGGACATTGTTGCCGATGTGAATACTGAGTCACAATTATTAGAATGGATGGCTTTGAGGTTTGCAGGGAAGAGGCGTTGGAAATTCTGGAAAGCGTGAAAATAGATAAGTCCCCTGGGCCTGATGGCATTTATCCTAGGATTCTCTGGGAAGCAAGGGCGGAGATTGCAGAGCCATTGGCCTTGATTTTTATGTCCTCGTTGTCTACAGGAATAGTGCCAGAAGACTGGAGGGTAGCAAATGTGGTTCCCTTGTTCAAGAAGGGGAGTAGGGATAACCCTAGGGATAGGGGTTAAGTCTCACTTCTGTTGTGGGCAAAGTCTTAGAGAGAATTGTAAGGGATAGGATTTATCACATCTGGATAGGAATAATGTGATCAAGGATAGTTAGAATGGTTTTGTGAAGGGCAGGTCGTACCTCACAAACCTTAATGAATTCTTCGAGAATGTGACAAAGGAGGTGAACGAGGGTAAAGCAGTAGATGTGGTATATATGGATTTTAGCAAGGCGTTTGATAAGGTTCCCCATGGTAGGCTACTACAAAAAATACGGAGGTATGGCATTGAGGGTGAGTTGGAGGTTTGGATTAGGAATTGGCTGTCTGGAAGAAGACAGAGGGTAGTAGTTGATAGTAAAGGTTCATCTTGGAGTGCAGTTACTAGCGATGTTCCGCAAGGATCCGTTTTGGGACCATTGATGTATGTCATTTTTATAAATGACCTGGAGGAGGGGCTAGAAGGTTGGATGAGCAAGTTTGCGGATGATACGAAAGTCGGTGGAGTTGTTGACAGTGAGGAAGGATGTGGCAGGTTACAGCGGGACAAAGATAAGCTGCAGAGCTGGGCAGAAAGGTGGCAAATGGAGTTCAATGTAGGTAAGTGTGAAGTGATTCACTTTGGTAAGAGTAACAAGAAGATGGGGTACTGGGTTAATGGTCGGTTATTTGGTAGTGTGGATGAGCAGAGGGATCTTGGTGTCCATATACACAGATCTCTGAAAGTTGCCACCCAGGTAAATAGTGCTGTGAAGAAGGCATATAGCGTACTGGCTTTCATTGGTAAAGGAATTGAATTCCGGAGTCCTGAGGTCACGTTGCAGTTGTATAAGACTCTGGTGCGGCCGCATCTGGAGTATTGTGTGCAGTTCTGGTCGCCATACTATAGGAAGGATGTGGAGGCACTGGAACGGGTGCAGAGGAGGTTTACCAGGATGCTGCCTGGTATGGTAGGAAGATCGTATGAGGAAAGGCTGAGGCACTTGGGGCTGTTTCCATTGAAGAAGAGAAGGCTGAGGGATGACTTGATAGAGGTGTACAAGATGATTTGGGTTTAGATAGGGTTGACCATGAGAATCTTTTTCCACGTATGGAGTCCGGTATTACGAGGGGGCATAGCTTTAAATTAAGGGGTGGTAGGTAGAGGACAGATGTTAGGGGAAGATTCTTTACTTAGCGAGTCGTGAGTTCATGGAATGCCCTGCCAGTAGCAGTGGTGGACTCTCCCTCTTTATGGGCATTTAAACGGGCATTGGATAGGCATATGGAGGATCGTGGGCTAGTGTAGGTTAGCTGGGCTTGGATCGGCGCAACATCGAGGGCCAAAGGGGCTGTACTGCGCTGTATTTATCTATGTTCTATGTTGTATTACTGGTGTAGCTGCATGCAGGTTTTCTGTGAAATGCACGTGAACACATCGACCCCTCTGCACCTGAGCACTTTGAAGTTTCTCTCCATTTAGATAATAATTTGACTTTATACTTTGCTGGCCAAGTCGAATAATCTCATAGTTATACACTTTAATTTTCATTGCCAAATGTTAGCCCATTCACCCAAACTATCCGTATTTATTTTTAAATATTCATTCCGAAGTATAATTTCCCACCGATATTAGTGCCACCTAAAAAAATGGTTCTTGTATTTTCTATCCTGTCAACCGAGTAATAATATTGATGACAAATAGTTAAGGCGTGAGTAATGAAATCTGTGGCACCCCACAAGGTACATTTGCGAGAAGAAAATGACACATCTATTCCATCTGACTGCATTTAGTTGGTTCACTAATCCTCCATCCAACCTAATGAATTACTCCTAAACCCATGTTGTAAGATCTTAAACACTTACTCCTTGGAGAAGCAACATATCCAATGCGATCTGGAGGACCAGATATATTCCATCTCCAGGATTCCCACCATCCACCTTGTTTGTGACATCTTCAAATAACTCAAACAAACAATTCGAACACGATGTAGCCTTCGTCAAACCATGTTAACTCAAACGGATTGTAGTTTAACTGTTCAAATGTCCTGAACAATGGACTCTGACAATTTGCCTTAAATTACAATAGTTTATTGTTACACTTTAGTCCCTAATGTATACCATTATTACAAGTTCTTCTCTTTTGAAAGCCATTACGTTTTCTTTGAATTCCTGTTTTAATGGGCACACGTTTTTAAGAGATCTGCTCCAATTGCTGTGTAAGAGTCATGTGTGGCTGAATGGACTCATCATCCTGTTAGTGTACAAACTCGATGGGCTGACGTCTTTCTGGTGTTCCCATGTTGTCGTTTCCAAACACAGAATGACCTCCTCCTGTTGATGGGTTTGAGGGTTGGGGGTTTCTGGAATCTTCCTGTCGCTATGTATCAGCTCTAGGGGATTATGGGGATTCTCATAATCCTGAATCATAGACTAGAGATACTGAACGGTCTCCTCATGCATCCCTGAGATGGGAACGAGGGAGTGATTGGTCTTCTGTTCCCTTACATCAGACACGTGACTGAAGTACCTCCTCCTTTCACATGAAAAAAGGCTCTGATCGTTTGTATCCTTACTCAATTCACTTTCAATAGGCTCAGTGGGGCTGAATGGCCTCCTGTTATCCCAACATAACAATCTCCAGTCACTGTGTGGCCTCTTCCAGTTCCTAAGTAACAGACTTGACGGGGCTGAATGGACTGATCCTGTTGCTGTGTAATAGGATACTGCTCCGTTATGGCCTACTCTGGATCCAGGGTTTTCGGCTCAAGATGCTGATTGGCCTCCTCCTGTAAGTGTATATGAGGACCCAGTAGCTGAACGACCTCGTCCTGTTCTGGTGTAACAATGTTGAAGTTCTGAATATCCTTCGGTTGTTCCTGTCGAACAGGCTGGAGAATGGCATGGATTTCTCCATTATGTGTGTAATTGGTTTCTGTGGCTGACTCCTTCTGGTCATCTATGCTGAAATAAGATCATCTTTCATTCTTGTAAAGTCCAATGTGTATTGGATCAACCTGACCATCCTTTCCTTATAAGCTAACACCTTCATTATACGAATCAGTTGAGGGAACCGTCTTTGAGCTGCTTCCAATGAAACAATATCCTTTCCTCAGTGAGGAGATTAAATCTGTACGCACTACTCCAGATGTGATCTCACTAAGATCCTGTACAGAAGCAGCAATGCTTCACCAGCCTGTTGTAAGGTTCCCACCCAGGTCAGAGCAATCTCAGCTGTCGCAGGGATACACAGGGCAAAAGTGACGACTGCAGATGCTGGAAACTAGAGTTTATATCAGAGTGATGCTGGAAAAGCACAGCAGGTCAGGCAGCATCAGACGAGCAGGAAAATCAATGTTTCAGGCAAATGCCCTTCATCAGGAATTGATTATGAATGGCTTTTGCCCGAATCGTCGATTTTCCTCCTCCTCGGATGCCGCCTGACCTGCTGTGCTTTTCCAGCACCACTCTGATAAAAACACCGAGAATAGGCAGCATTGTTGAAAGATCATTGTCCTTCTCTACTCCATCAGCATGACGGGAGATCTGGAGAAAATCTCACAATAAAGCTTGAGAAGACCATAAGTGATGGGGCGAGATGATTTCTACCATTAATCTCCCAGAACTCACTTCATTGAGATTTCACTGAATCATATAAGGTGGAGCTCAGAAATAGTTTTAAGTGCAAACATTGATGGGAGTTATATATCAAAGTGAAAGCTGCAATACATATGTTGAGCATGTTATAAAACAGGAAATGGGATATACACGTATCTGTGTACTGCAGTAATAATGTACTGTTTAAATTATATCTAAGCTGTGCTAACCCAACGGAATGCTAATGTTCGGAAAAATGGATTTCATGAGCAAGTATGAGATGGTTTGCATTAACACTATTTCGAGCAACGAGCTCGAGATCAGGTTATTTCGGAATTCGTGTCGGATGATCAGAAGAGCTAATTGAAAACTTTGCTGTAAACGACCTTTTGGGAACAGTGACCGTAACTTTTTTATTTGAGATTCGATTCCCTCCAGTATGGAATCAGACCTTTCGAGCCTGAAAGTCCACATCAGCCCTCCAAAGAGTAATCCACCCAGATCGGTTTCCCTCTGGTTCATGCACCTACCGCTATTGCCAGTTGAAGATGGCCAATTCACCTGGCCTGCACATCTTTGGATTGTGGGAGGAAACCGGAGCATTTGGAGAAAACCCACGCAGATGCGGGGAGAATGTGCAAACGCCACATAGACAGTCGCCCGTGGCTGGAATCAAACAGGGGCCCCTGTTGTTGTGAGGGAGGCCGTGCTAGACAATGAGCCACGGTGCTGCCTCTATTGGTTTTCTTTTATGCTGTTTAAGTACACGACAGTTTTTGTTTTATTTGAAGTAACGGTTATGAATCTGAGTCAGGCAAGCCATGAAGGTGTGAGGCGAAAGTGGGGACTGCAGATGTTGGAGATCAGAGTCGAAGAATGTCGTGCTGGAAAAGCACAGCCGGTCAGCCAGCATATTAGCAGCATGAAAATCGACTTTTTGGGCAGAAGCCCTTCATCAGGAACGAGGCTTGTGGGCCAAGGGGGCTGAGAGATAAATGGGAAGAGGGTGTGGTGGGGGGCGTAGTCTGGAATGCGATAGGTAGATGAAGGAGGGGTTGAAAGTGATAGGTGATGAAGGGCGACAGAATGCTTCCTCCACTGCATCCAATAACCCCGATGTGGTCTACTTAACATCGGCTAGACAGGACATCAACTTGTGGATCGTTTCAGAGACACACTCTGGTACAGTCACACAGACAAAATTCACCACCTTGTGGTTGAACACTTTTACTCCCCCTACCATTCCACCAAGGACATGCAGGTCCTGCGCCTCCTCCATCGCCAAACCCTAACCACCTGACACATGGAGCAAGTACGCCTCATTGTCTGCCATGGGAGCCTCCAACCATAGGGGTTAAAGGTAGATTTCACCAGTTTCCCCATTTCCCCTCCTCCCATCTTTTCCCAGTCCAATCTTCCAACTCGGCACCGCCCTCTTGAATGTTCCTATGTGTCCATTTTCCTTCCTACCTATCCACTCGAAACTCTTCTCTGACCTATCACTTTCACACCCCCACCCCATCTTCCTATTAGATTAAAGGAAGCAGCTTAGAAAAATGCCAAGTACTGTCGTAAGCCAGTGGATTCAGAGTAATGTCGGACCCATCAAAGGAGGACAAAGAAACAGAGAAAAAAATCAAAAAGAGAAAAAGCATGCCAACAAAAAAAACAACACAAAAACTGCGAAAAAGGTTCTATCAATGTATGAAACAACAGTAAAATCAAGGTCAAATGAGTAATAGCGAATGTGCGGACAGGATAATGTATTGTCGAGAACAGAGACATTACAGGGAAAATCAACAGTTTCTTTGTGCCTGTCTTCATGGAAGAATAATATCCAGAAATTCTCCCAGAAATACCAACTGACCTTGGGACTTATATAAGTAAGCATTAAGATCATTCTTATCGTTGATGAGGTAGTATTTGAAAAGACAGCTGGATTGAGAATTGATAAAACTGACAGAGCAGATTTACTTCATACAAACATTTCGGTGGAAGCAGCAATAGTCATATTGGTTGCATTACGGATTTTCACAATAATTTCTAACACATTCCCGAAAGGCAGATAGACAATCGGGATAAGGGACGGTTATAAATATTATCCGCCAGTTTAAGTAAGGATTAAAATGAATAGTGGTGAACTACAGACCAGTAACTTGTCATCCGCAGTCGTGTGTCTGTTGGACTCGATTACAAAGAACATGCTACTAGATATATAGAAGGAAATGGAAAAACTGGGGAGCATGATAATGCATCGATGAAAGGAAAGCCGTAAGTGGCAAACATTTTTTTGGAATGGTTTGAAGATGATTCTTGTCGACATTAGCAATGAGGAACCAATGGATAACATATAGTTGGATATTCAGGAGCATTGTTGAAAGAACTCACACATAAATATCATAAGAAAAGTTAAAACAAAAAGTATTGTGCAGATGGGACAGATGTGAATGTAATTGGAATATAGAAGATGTCGTGCACCCGTTGCATAGCGTGTTGCTGAGTCAAAACTGAGAGTATTGTGTACTGTTGTGCAGTCTCCATCTAAGAAAGAATATACTGAGTACAGAGTAACTGCAAAATGCATTCTCCAGATTAAGCCCTAAGATGGCAAGATTGTCTGATTGGGAAGCTCAGCCTGTGATCTCGAATTTCAAATAATGAGACGTGATCGTAGTGAATCTTAGAAAATTATAAACATTGAGGGAGAGAATAACAGAGGGATATACAGAAGTGCACGCAGGCGCAAGTAGGGAGAATCCCATGATATTCTACACGGGCAACAACTAGCACAGAATAATCAGTGAACAGTGCATATTCATTAGAAACCAAGGGGGCAATCTGTGTACAAAGCTGGAGAACATTGAGAGATTGTGACAGGAGAGCTTCACATCTGTTTAACTTGGAAGAAGGAGGAGGCAGTTGCAGAATTCGAGACGACGGATAGGGAAGGTCTTGAACAGATTGATGTAAAATGCGAGTAGGAATTTGAGTCTTTGGCTGGTAGAAAATTGGACTGATTGCCAGGTCTAAGTGAGTTGTATCACAGGCTGCTGTTGGAAACAAGGGAGGAAAGACCCTGACTGAAAATTTTAATTAGAATATGACCAGAGGGAAGTTTGCAGAGGACTGGAGAACAGCTAATGCGATTCCATTTCACAGTAAACTTGGAAGAGAACCGGGAAGTATAGACAAGCAAATATTTGATCACTGTTCGGGAAACTACTGGAGAAAATAGGGAAGGAGAAAATTGAACCCCAATCAGCATGTCAAGGCTTGATCAGGGATAATAATTATAAATTATCAGAGGAATGTCACACCGACCGCATGTGAATTAGTATGAGGAGGTCGCTGAATTAGTTTTGCAGCAAGGCCTTTGACAATGCTTCACAAGGCAAAATGAAAAATAAAGTAAAATCTCATGGAATCAAGGATAACTTGACAAGTAACAACGAAAATTGTCTAAGTGGCAGAACTCAGAGGGTGGTGGGAGAAGGTGTTTGTGAGACTGGAGACCAGTGTCCCTGATGTACCATAGGGATCAGTGCTGTGTCCCGTATTGTTTGTGGTATTCATACGTGGTGCAGATGTGAATGGAGGTGGCTGGGTGAAGGGGGTGAGGGTTGTGATAAGTAAGTTTGTATTTGCCTGGTTGGTTGGTAGTGAGGAGGAAGGTCTTACGTTACAGAAATATGCACATGGATTGGTCAGATGAGCAGATCAATGGCAGATTGGACGTAAACCTAATAAATATTATGTGATACACTTTGGAAAAAGGAACCAGATAGGGGAGGACTCAATGAATGGCAACACACTAGGAATCTCAAAGGGTGCTTCGCCACGCATCCCTGAATGTGACTGGACAGGGTAATACGTTAGTTAAGAGGTGGACCTTGGGTTTAGCGATTATTAATCGGGGCGTAGATTATAACAGATATACACGGCTTTGGTGGGGCCAAGATGGAGTACTGTGTGTAATTCTGGGAGCCACATTACAGTAAGGACGTTATAGTACTGGAGGGTGCGCAGAGGAGATTCACCAGGATGTTCCATGGGATGGAAAACATCGGCTATGGAGAGAGGCTGGGTAAGCTCGTGTTATTTTGTTTAGAACAGAGGAGGCTGAGGGAGATGTGATTCAGAAGGACAGGATATTGAGGGGCTTACAGAGGGTGGATCGACAGCAGATGTTCCTTTTAGTCAGCGGGCCAAAAACAAGGGAGCCCACTTTTAAAGTGAAGGGTTTGAGTTTTAGTGAGGATTAAAAGATAGCTATCTTTCACCCAGAGGGTGTTGGGCTCAGGAATTTAATTCCTGAGAGCAGAGTTATCACGGGTATCCTCACAGCCATTAAAAAGAGCTTGGACGAGCAATTAGAAGTGTCATAATATTCCAGGCTATGGGCCTGGTATAGGCAAGTGGGACTACTGTAGAACATAGAACATAGAACAATACAGCACAGAACAGGCCCTTCGGCCCACAATGTTGTGCCGTACACATGTCCTAGCTTAAGCACCCATCCATGTACCTATCCAATTGCCGCTTAAAGGTCACCAATGATTCTGACTCTACCACTCCCACGGGCAGCGCATTCCATTACCCACCACTCTCTGGGGAAAGAACCCACCCCTGACATCTCCCCTATACCTTCCATCCTTCACCTTAAATTTACGTCCCCTTGTAACACTCTGTTGTACCCGGGGAAATACTTTCTGACTGTCTACTCTATCTATTCCTCTGATCATCTTATAAACCTCTATCAAGTCACCCCTCATCCTTCGCCGTTCCAACGAGAAAAGGCCTAGCACTCTCAACCTATCCTCGTACGACCTATTCTCCATTCCAGGCATCATCCTGGTAAATCTTCTCTGCACCCTCTTCAAAGCTTCCACATCTTTCCTGAAGTGAGGCGACCAGAACTGCACACAGTACTCCAAATGTGGCCTAACCAAAGTCCTGTACAAAGTCCTGTAGATCGTGCTGTATTTCTGACAGTACAGAATATATACTCCTGTGAGTGCATATGGCTGTGCAAGTTCAGTCATTGAGCAGATTAAGGCAGGAATTGATGTGTTTCTGAAGAGTATATTCACAAGAGTTTTAAGAGTGATCTGTAATAGCTTGTCAACTTATGTCAATGTGAAAAGTATGAGAAAACAATTGCAGCTTCCTTACAATCTGAAACCAGAGAATGGAGAATGGGGGACAGGGAAATGTCAGAAGTACGAAGCCACTACCTCAGTTTTGTCTTCACAGAACTTTCTATCAATACTAGGAAAACGAAGTCTGGTGTGGAAAATGATATAGGACATGAAACATAGAACATAGTAAGTACATGGTTTTGGAGAAAATATTGGGAGTGAAAGTAATGGTCATAGAAAACACTAATACGGATTTATAAAATGGGAATTATGTTTGAGAAGCAGACTGATAGATAAATGAAACAGAAACAATGGATGTAAAACATTTGTATTTTCAGAAAAAAAATTGGTAAAGCTCCAAGCCCAGTTTACAAAATCAAATCCGAGTGGATCGGGGCTAATGCATGGACATGTTTTTAGAAATGGACAGCTGGCAGGAATCAGTGAATAGAAATAAACAGACTTGTCAAGCAACAGCCTGACATTGTCTGAAAGATATGATTCTGTGAGTATGACTATGTCCCAGACATCCCCATATCACCTTCCCCAGATATCTCCTGTCTCACCAGCAGGATGGACACAGCAGAAGGGGTGGTACAGTGGGATACAGTTGGAAGGGAATTGCTCTGGCAACCCTCAACAGTGCCTCCGTATCCCATGATGTCTCATGGCGTTAGTTTACACATGGGAAAGGAAACCTCCTGCTGATTACCATGTACCAGCCTCTCCTAATTGATGAATCAGTACTCCTTTATGCTGAACAACACTGGGAGGAAGCACCAAGGGTGGCAAGAGTGCAAAATGTACTCTGGGTGGGTTTTCAATGTCCACCACCAAGAGTAGCTCAGCTGCAGAATTATTGATTGAGCTGGCCGTGTCCTAAAGGATATAAAGGCTAGGCTCAAGTGGTGAAGGAACCAACAAGAGGAATCTACATACTTGACGACATCTTTACTAATCTGTCAGTTGCAGAACTATTTGTCCATGTCAGTATCGGTAAGAAAGACCACTGCATAGTCATTGTGAGACAAAGTCCCACCTTCACATTGAGAATAACCTCCATCATTTTGGGTGGCACTATCACCGTGGTAAATGGGACAGACTTCAAGCAGATCTAGCAGCTCAAGTCTGGGTTTCCATAAGGTGCTCTGCGTCAGCAATAGCAGCAGAACTGTACTCCAGCAAAACGTAATGGCCTGGCATATCCCTCTCACAACAATTACCATCAAGCCAGAGGATCAACCTTGGTTCAATGGAGTGTGTAGGAGGACATGAGTAGGCACCAGGCATACAAGAAAATGAGGAGTCAGCCTGGTGAAACCACCAAACAGGACTACCTGTGGGCCAAACACATAAGCAAGAAGTGATAGACAGAGCTAAGTGATCCTACAAGCAACGGTTCAGATCTAAGCTCTGCAGTCCTTCAACTTCTAGTTGAGAACAGTAATGGACAATTAAACAAGTCATTGGAGGAGGAGATTCCACAAATATCCCCATCCTTAATGATGGAAGAGCCCAACACTTCAGTGTTAAAGATAAGGCTGATGCATTTGCACCAATCTTTAGTCAGAAGTGCTGAGTGGATGATCCATCTCGGCCTCCTCCAGTGGTCCTCAGCAATTCAGTTACCAGTCATCAGCCAATTTGATTCACTCCACGTGATATCCAGATTCAGTTGGAGACACTGGATACTCCAAAGGGTACACACCCTGACAACACTCTGGCAATAGTACTGAAAACTTATGCTGAAGAACTTGTAACTGCCCGAACTAAGCTCTTCCAATACCATTACAACAACAACATTTCCCCGATTTGTGGAAAATTACCCAAGTATCTCCTATACAGAAAAAGCGAAACAAATCCAGGCCGGCCAATTACTAACCCATCAGTAAAGTGATGGAAGGTGTCAGTGCTTTCAGGCAGCACCTGCGCAGCAAAACCCTGGTAAATGACGCACAGTTTGGGCTTCCTCAGGGCCACTCAGCTCCTGATCTCATTACCTTGATTCAAACATGGACAAAAGAGCTGAATTCCAGAGTTGGGGTGAGAGTGACAGCACTTTAAAACAAGGCTGCCTTCGACCAACTGTGGCATCAAGGGGTCTTAGCAAAACTGGGATCAATGCGTATCAGGGGCAAACTCCCCGCTGGTTAGAATCATACCTGACACGTAGGAAGATGGTCATGGTTGATAAAGGTGAGTCAACTTAGTTCCAGGACAAGTCTATAGGAGTAACTCGGGCAGTGGCCAAGGCCCAAACATCTTCAGGGCTGCTTGATCAATGACCTTCCCTCCATTTTAAGGTCTGCAGTGGGGATGTTTGCCAATGATTGCACATTGTTCAGCAACGTTTGTGGCTCCTCAGATACTGATGCAGTCCATGTCCAAATGCGACAAAATCTGGACAGTATCTAGGTTGAATAGTGGCAAGTAATATTCAGGCCATACAAATGCCGGACACTGACCATCACCACTAAAATACAATCTAACCACTGCCCTCTTTCAATGGTGTTACCATCACTGAATCCACAGTGGACTGCAGCGGTTCAATAAGGCAGCTCGCCACAACTTTCTCTCGGGCACTTTGGGACAGGCAATAAATGCTGGCCCAGCCAGTCACATCCAGATTAAGAAAATAAATATGTTTTTTTAAAACAAATTGACAGAGGAAGGCTGCTTAGTTATCATAGGGATCAGTGCCCAGGCCCCAGCTGTTCACAATACCCATTAAACATTTGGTTGCGGGAAACAAATACAATATATCCCAACCTGCGACGGAACTAAAGGGTGTTGGATTGTGAGTGGGTGAGGAGGTTAAAAAAAAGCTTTAAGGTGACTGAGACAAGTGGAGTGAATGGGCAAATACGTGGCAGATGGAGAGCAAGGTGGGTAGAGGTGACGGTGTGTCCTTTAGTGGGAACAAGAGATTCGCAGCTTATGGTTTGAAAAGGGATTGTTTGAAACATGTTGATCTGCAAAGGGACGCATGCTCCTTTTTGTTGTTTCCTTCTGCGCCGCCCTCCGAGGTCCCTGCAGCGCAGTGAGGTCTGAACCCAGAAGTCAATACTGGGAATGGCATTGGCACACAGACCAGTGTATATAGACCCACCAAGTGGGGAGGTGTAACATTGCAAAGGATCTGGATCGCCCTGTACACCAGTCACTGAAAGCGATATTGCAGGAACAGAAAGCAGTTAGGAAGATCAATGTTGTGCTGACCTTCATTTCAGGGGGATTTGAATCCAGGAGCAAGGGTGTCTTACTGCAACTGTACAGGGCATGGGTGAGACAGCATCTCGAACATTGTGCAATATGGTGTGCAGTTTTGGTCTCCGTACCTAATAAAGGGCAAACCTGACATTTAGGGAGAACAGCGAAGGATGACTAGATTGATCTCTGGGATGACAGTTTTGTTGTTGAAGCAGTGTTTGGGGCGACTGGGCCTGTATTCCATGCGGTTTAGGAAAATGGGGGAAGATCTCAGTGAGATATATAACATTCTAACAGGGTGAGACAGATTGGAAGCAGGGATGATAATTCCCCAGGCTGTGGTGTCTAAAACAAACAGCCACAGTATTAGGTACAGGCAGGCCACTCCACATTGAGATGAGTATAAACGTCTGCACTCAGAGACTGGTGAACCTGGAGAATGCGCTTGAACCTGGAAACCAAGACATTGAATACAAATTACGATTTCGATACAGTGAAGGGATGGTGGGAAATCAAGAGCACGTTGTGGAAATAAAGGGCCAGACATCCTTATATTGAATTGGGTAGCAAACTCGACGGAGCAAAGGAACCACTGCACTTCCTATTTTAGAGCTTCCCAAAGTTAATCATATTAATCATTGTTTGGGATAAGTGCATTGTGGAGATGTTTGAAAATGAACAACAACGCGGAAGGCTCAATGTGTCCTTTCCCGATGTTTCTGTACAGTCTGTGGGAAAGTTCTGCAAATGTCACAAACTCTCAGATGTTAGAAAGGAGGTCTGTGCAGGATCAACATGACTGTGTTTCCTGTTCTCTTTTCCAATACCGGCTGGAGCTGGGTGTTCTGTCCAGGTTTATCTTTTAAGACCTCGGAGCAGTTTGATACAATAGAGTGTCTTGCTTGGCCGATTGAGAGACCATTGAAGAGTTTATCACATGTCTGTGTGTCTGGAGCCACGTTGAGCCAGACCAGGAGAGCACAGGAGATTCACTTCCTAAAAGTACGTTGGGAAGGAAATTGGTGTTTACAATCGACATTGGCTTCAAGGTCACCGTTACTGACGCCAGATTTTGCAACTTAATATTTTGTCAATTGTTTTTAACTTCCACCAGCTGCCAGAGCATTAGCTTGGTCTGGATCAGTAATCCAGTGACATTTCCACATCAGCACCATCTCCATATGGGGACCAATCAGAAACCACACTGAGCATGATATTTCTGTACTGCTTGACAGCTCTGTCAAAAATAACTCCCACCAATGTGACTATCGTGATTGGACTGATCGGGTGGTAATTGGTCAGATTGTAATTATTCTCCTCTTAGGGAACCAGACATAGCTGAGTAATGTTCCACATTGCCAGAGAGATGTCAGAGTTGGAGCTGGAATGAAACAGCTTCCCCAGGGACACGGCTTGCTGTGCAAAATAAGTCTCCAATCCTATTGCAGGAATGGTGTCAGGGTCCATTGCCTTTATCGTTCTACTGTGTTCAGCTGTTTCTTCATGTCACGAGCAGAAAATCGAATTCGTTGAAGACTGGCATCTGTCATTCTGTGGGCATCATGACAAGGGTGAGGTGGATCATCAACTGAAAACTTCTGGCTGAGAATGGTTCAGATACTACATGCTTGTGTTTTAAACTGGTGTACAGGGCAGTTCTGTTATGCAGTATTGGGATATTTATGGAATTCTGTCCTCCAGTCATTTGTTTAATCATCCATCACTATTTATGACTGAATGTGGCAGGACTGCGGAGCTTCGAACAGATCTGTTGGTCAAGTGAGGTAGCTTTAATGTGTTAGCATCAGGTGTACGTTCACATGGTTCTGAGCCTGACATGTTCACCCACAGTCATTACTGAAACATATGTCATGTTGATGGTCATGGCAGACTGAGGAGTTTATCCCAGGGCAAACATATTACAGGCTGTGGTTAATGCTGTTCTGCTTCTCCTGCTGCTGTAGTGTACAGCACCACATAAATACGCAGTTTTGAGCTGAAATATCTGCAGTGCAAATCTGCTGTCTGTCCGTTCGTTCACATCGAGACCCATTCACCCATCAGCCCTGTCCTCAGTGACCAACTCTGGTTTCTGATGTGGAAATACTTCCATTTTCATACTCTGATTCTGCTGATGGTCTATCCCTGGGTCATGCTTCCAATCTGACACATTCTGCAAAACCATTTAACTAATTTTAATTCAATTGTTAATTAATCTGTATCCTTGATTTCCCGTGAGTAATACCATCTTCTGTATTTAAAATGAAAGTCTTTCCCTCTGTTTCTCTCCCTGACTATGGTTTAGAGCTCTGTAGTCTCAGTGATGCCAGCCTTATGTAGTTTCAGAGCCAATGAATTCTCTGAATTCCCAATCATCTTCACCACATTGTATGTTTCCTCTTTTGGTTTCATACATACAGATTGATGCCTTATCACTCATGGCTGCCTTGTCCTCCCATGAGTATGTTTCATCTCCTTTGGGATGAGTTTCTGATATCCTCCGAATTATCCTCAGACACTCCTGCCATTGCTGCTCCATGATCTTTACTGCTCGGATCCCCTACCAATTAACTCTGGCAAGCTCCTCCCACATGTCATTGTAGTTACATTGATCAATTATAATCACATTACATGAAGAAGACAACAATAGATATAAACCGAAAGAAGGAGATTTGAGACATGGGACATAAAGAATAATTGGCTGATTTTTAACTAGATACAAAGAGAGAACGAGAGAGGGGATATCGATGTGGAAATGTGAAAAATGAGAAATCTTGATTATTGAAAGGTTTAGATATACATCCCTCAATGGATTGGCAATGCCTGTGCTGTGTTCCTCTGTACAACAGAGCAATGTGTTCAAATGCTGGGTCTGATGGCAGAATTTTTATCTCAATGATATGGCAGACACTAACTTTGGAAAGAACCCAGCAGGCCAATATATTGAACTCCCTGTAGAAAGGGGATTAACTGAAATAGTTGGGATACCAGAAGCAAGAATTTATAACATGCATCCTGATAAAAATGAGAGATTAGAGTAGAGAATTCCAGAAAAGGAGGGAACATTGAGAGACAGGGAACATATCACTTTAGATGAGGATCAAATAATGTTTTAATGTTTTATAAATTTTATACATCATGTGTATCAGTTTCGTTAACTGTTTCTCTGTTGTTCATTTAGAAAGTGTTGTGCGCATATGAAAAATGTTACTTATCTGCACACACACATTGATTAATTAGTATACATAAAATCATTTTTCCACCATTGAAATGGTCCTGTTGTCGTGTTTCCAGGATACATGCACACCAACTGGCCACCAAAACACAAGACCCACTATCACTATATTTCATACATACAGACAAAGAAAGGCACCACTTTGATTGGGACAACACACACATACACACACACACACACACACACACACGAAGAAACTCAAGGACATTATTAGAGGAATGGCATTCTAACCAGAAGTCCATCAATAAACACATTAATTTAAATCCTATCTACCTTCTCTTGTAAAACAAAAGAACTGGAAATGACCAACCCACCTTAAGAAACCAAGACCTATAAATAGAGAGACGGGATATACCACCACCGCTTCAGCGGGGACTTTCATTGATAATGTTACCTAGTGATGGTGTCGAAACATCTGAAAACAAACCTTCAAGCATAACGAGCTAACTTGCATACATATAAACTTATTTTACTTTTAATAGTGGAATTTGGGAGTTCTCATGTTTTAATAGATTATGATGTGAGGTGAGCTTTTCTGGGTGTGTGGTTTTAATTAACAGTGGGTTTCGACATTGATGTCATAACAGTTTGGGGCCTTGCTGTATGGGATTTGGACAGATTTGAACAGATTTGGGGTGAAAAAGGTCCCAGCAGATTCCAACACGTGGTAATTAGTGACCTAGATCTTCAAATACAACCGGTGGGAAAATTCGTTTAATTTTGTTTACCTGTGGTTGGTTAAATTTCAAGTGAGAGAAATGGCTTTTACCATTACTAAAGAGGTTCCCAAATTGCCAAGGAAGTTTAGAAAGACAGAAGGACTTTTTTTTAGAATTAGCAAATAGGTTGGAATTGGGTGTAACCAGGGGCAAAAAGAAATCTGAAATTGTAATCGAGTTGGTCAAGCATTTTGGTGCATCAGAGAAACAGAGAAGTGCAGTAGAGTTAGAAAAAAAACTTAAATTGCAAATATGGCAACTGGAGTTAGAAGATAAATAAAGAGATGGAAACCGATGGAAGAAAGAGAAAGAGAGGATAAAGAAAGAGAGAGCGAATTTGAAATTCAGAAGTTGGGAATTAAACAAGAAAGTTAATTTAACAGGATGGAGGTGAAGGGAGAACGTATGGATGTTTACCACTATGTTAATACCTTGACATATTTCAGTGAAAAAAAAATATAAAAACATCTTTTATTTTGTATGAAAATATGACTCAGTAGATGGCGTGTCCAGTGAACGTGTGGGTAATGTTAATTCAGACTCAGCTGCTGTGCACAGTCAGTGAGGCATATGCAGCGCTGTCAGATGACGGCTCAAGAGATTAAGCAGATGTCAATCTAACTACTTTGAGTGGTTGTGCATTGGTACTAGAAGAATATAGACAGAGGGTCAGAAGAATAGAGAGAGAACCAGGTCAGGCTTATGTTGTGTTTGAAAGAATTAAACACAATCATTTTGATAGATAGGTGCGGGCCATAAAAATGGAAAATACCTGTGAGGTTCGAAGGGAGATTATTCTGCTGGAGGAGTTTAAAAACTCAATTCCAGAGATGGTAAGAATTCATGTGAATGAACAGAAAGTTCAAGAAGTGAGAAGTAGAAATTGCAGGTAAAAATGCATTGGTGCATGACATGAAATTTAGCTTCTGGGAGGATTTTCATCCTGTGAGGGATAGAAATTGGGAGAAGGGGATATCCTACACTGCAAGACATAGAGTAAAGCACACTGGCAATAGTTTACCACAGGTGAAAAATATGCTCAAGCGGGTTGAAAAGTGATGAAAGTCCTCATGCGTTCTCACTACAAGGGAGTGGAACACATAGAATTACAGTGGCAATGGTTTAAGAAGGGCACTGCGAAACGGTGTTTTCACTGCAGTAAGCTGGGACACACAGTGCTGGGGGTTGAAGGAAAACACTTTGGGAAAAGATCCGGTAAAACAGGTTAAGCCAGTGGCATTAGTGCACCTGGTAAAGAAGACCCCAAGTCTCCAAGGAGCTGCAGGAGAGTGCACAGCCTAGGCATAGAGTCAGTGCCTGGTCTCTAGAAAGAATTCGCCTCTGTGCATAACATTTACTCAGAAGGTGGTGGGGGTGTTTGCTGTGCGGGGGAGGACAATAAATTATATTTTTTTAAGATACGGGACCTTCTCAGTCTCTAATGTTTGAGAAATGTGGTGCCAGAAAAGCACAATAGATCAGGTAGCATCCTAAGAGCAGGACAGTCGAAATATCAGGTATCAATCCATCATCAGGAATGTGGCGGGGAGACAAGGGGGCTGAAAGATATATAGGAGGGTAGGAGCTGGGATGGTGGGAGGGTCACTGAGAGGGCGATAGGAAGATGTAGTTGGGAGTAAGAGTTATATATCGGAGGGGAGGGTGGAGTGAATAGGTGGGAAGGAAGATGGATAGTTAAGATAGTGCAAGAGGGTGGTGCGAAGTTGAATGGTTGAATCTGGGATGAGGTTTGGGGAGGGGCTATTTGGAAATTGGTGAAGTTGAAGTTGATGCTGTATCGTTTGAGGGGTCCAGCTGTCCTACCATCTATCCACTTCGCCCTCCTCTCCGACCTATCACCATCACACCCCACCTGCACCTAATTATGGCCTTCCAAGCTCCCGTCCACACAGCTCGACCATCAGCCTCCTATTCATTTCTCAGCCCCCTTCTTCCTCCCTTACCCCCACTTTCCTGACGAAGGACTTGTGCCTGAAACGTCAACTCTTCTGCCTCCTGGATACTGCCTGATCTGCTGTGCTTTTCTAACCACACAGTTTTCAACTCTGATCTCCAGCATCTGCAGTCCTCGCTTTCTCTCGGCCTCCAATAGTCGGAGATGGAAGTATTTTCACTCTTTCTGACATGTTATTCAAGACCGTGATAATTTGTGAAATGGAGACTGAAATTAAGCATTCCCTTGTGGAACATCAGATTGGAGTGCCAAATCAAGGTTGGGGAAGAAACAGTGACAGTGAGCGACAGAGTGTCAGTTCCAGGAATACAGTTTGTTCTTGTAGTCGGGATCCAAGATGGGAGAGACACCCCTTGTGGTGAAGAAGGTAAACGAAGACTAGGGAACTGGGGAGTTAAAAGAAAAAAATACCCAGGAATTTTTCCAGACAGTGTAGTAAAAAGATCGCACTGTCATAATTTACATCAGGAAGGAAAAACGAAAAAAAGAGACAAAGGAGTTGATGTTCAGTTACCTGACACCCTGATTGATGTAACGGTGCAGGAAACAAAACCTGAACAGGCAGAGGGTCAGGCAGTGGTGTTTAGTCTCAAAACGTCAATGCACGTTGAACAGATACACACACACAAACACACACACACACACAAAACACACAAACACACACACAGAAAAGGATTTTAAATTTATTGTCGAACGTTATTCACCTAAAGATAGAATCAACCAAAAGGGATGAATGCAGATTTCTCCAGCTTCCTCATTTCCCCTCTCCCTACCTTTTCTCAGTCCCAACCTTCAGACTCAGCACCGCCTTCTTGACCTGCAAACTTCATCCCGACCACTCCACCCCGACCCCCTCTCCAGCCTATCACCCTCACCTTAATCTCCTTCCACCTATCGCATTTCCAACGCCCCTCCCCCAAGTCACTCCTCCCTACCTTTTATCTTAGCC
Organism: Chiloscyllium plagiosum; assembly: GCF_037043375.1. Taxonomy (NCBI): domain Eukaryota; kingdom Metazoa; phylum Chordata; class Chondrichthyes; order Orectolobiformes; family Hemiscylliidae; genus Chiloscyllium; species Chiloscyllium plagiosum. The sequence continues at coordinate 58,339,448 of NW_028270178.1, forward strand.
TGCTTGGCACAACGTCCTCATTCCTGAAGAACGGCTTATGCCCGAAACGTCGATTCTCCTGCTCCTTTGATGCTGCCTGACCTGCTGCGCTTTTCTAGCAACATATTTTTAAGCTCTGATCTCCAGCATCTGCATTCCTCACTTTATCCTCCTTCATTGTAAGATGATTCGAGTACATAAGTAAAGCCATCTTGCTGCTGTTGTAGAACCTTGCTGAGAGAGCATTTGGGGCACTCTCGACAGATTTTATCTCCTTTGTAAGAAATGATCTCCTTACCACAGACACGGGTGATGGTAACATGAGGGTAGAGTGAAGAAGCTGAGTGTTTAATCTGCAGAGCTGTGAGTGATGAAGAAATGGTGATGCTGAAACGCGAGGAGTGGCAGCGATCACTTAATTCCAAAAGGGACATTGACAGGGGGAGAAATTCCATACTTCACACAGGATTGGTTGGTTTGATTTATTGTCACGTGTACCTCAGTACAGGGAAACATTTTATTTATGAGCAGTGGAGGAAGATCATAGTAAGCATGTCCAGACAGATCATAGGGTGGAAATAGACTCGTGCAGAGTAAGGCATACAGGTTACACTGCACAAGACAAGCACTCGACAATATCAACATGAACAAGATCAGCATTATTTGATCTTAGAGAGTCCATTCATCAATCTAACGTGACTTTCCTAATAGTTTATATGCCTAAATTAACTCTCCCCACATTATTGTGCAGTTGGCGTGTGAACCCGTGCTGAACGTCATGATGTTCACAATCCCCAACAGCAGCCACAATACCTTCCATCTGAAACAGGTAGCCATTCCCACCAGCTTCCGCCCTACATAGATAACACCAGGCTGGCTTCTCGGAGATGGAAGGTGCCTTCTTGAGACTTCACACAAGTCATTTGGCTTCCCTGCTCACTGCTCGATAACGACGTTAAAGTCCCACGTGTGTATCATGAGCAAAGGAGCCAGGAGGAACAACGTGGAGCAGTCTGTCTGTGCAGCATCTGCTCCACTTGTTCATCATGTTAGAGCAACGATTAGGAGACAGTGAGGACTGCCGAGACTGGAGATTGGAGTAGAGAGTGGATTGCTGGAAAAGCACAGCATCCGAGGAGCAGGAGAATCCACGTTTTGGGCATCAGCCATTCATCAGGAATCAGCATCAACTACCTCATTCTGTCCCTTTGTAAGTGCGTTGACGGGGGAATGGCCTCCTCCTGTTCTGTATAAGTGACTTAAGGGGCTGAATGGCCTCCTCCTGTTCCTGTGTAAGAGACTACAGGGGCTGAATGGCCTCATTCTGTTCCGGTGTAAGAGACGCAAGGGGCTGAATGGCCTCCTCCTGTTCCTGTGTAAGTGACTCAAGGAACTGAATGGCTTCTTCCTCGTCCGATTGGACAGGGCCAAGGGCCTGACTGGGTTATTCCTGGTTCCTGTTGACAGCTCGATGTGCTGACAAGTGTGATGATGCTGCAGCTTTAAGAGGTTATTTTGTCCTTGTTTCTTTTCAGAGAGAGATTGAATGATCGTCACCAAGCTGGATAGTTAAGACAACTTGAGTAAACAGCGACGGAGGCTTTGTGTTTATTTTAATGCAGCCTGAATGGGGGTGGCCAGCTCTCACAGACTAGGATCTCTGGGTTTTGGTTTCTCAGTAACATCAGAAACTGTAGGGGTCTCCAAAGAGTTGGAAGCTTCAGTGACTATCTCCTGGCTGCTACTCTCTCTGAATTTTCTCTTGGTGCTGTTTTTAATTCCTGGATTGGAGAAATGTTTGTGACAATCTGTGTCTGAATATTGCTTTTTGCCAAGGGCTGTGTTTATGGGAATTTCCTATATTGGAACAGTTCATTAGTAATAGTTCCTAGAGCTATTATTCTGTTAACTTGTCCAATAGAATTACGTGATTCTAAATTCCTCTTTCTTTGGTTTCATTTTATCTTTTGTGTTTAAATAACTGGTGTTTTGTTTCACACCGAGTAGTTTGACCAGTCACATTGCATCTGGAACAGACACTTTACATTTCCATTCAAATAAGAAAACATTAGTGTCAAGGCTACCGCCTTCAAATATTTTCGAGGGGCTCTTGTGTGGTCCATCACACGAGACTCCTTCTGTTCCTGAGTAATCAGCTGGAGGCACTGAATGAGCTGTCCCTGTTTTTCTCCAATAGTGTTAATGGGCTGAACGACTTCCTCATATTCCTGTGAAACGAGCGTGAGGTACTGAATGAACTCTTGTTTTACTGTGGCAATGGGCAGTGTCCAGCATTGCTGTTACATGAATGTTATGCACCTTTTAATAGCACACACCTCAATAGAGTCTGGGTCTTGGTGCACATGGATACAGACCGGTTCAGGAGCTGACGAGGAACAAAATGCTCTGAACATTGTGGAATCTTCAGTGACCATCCCCACATTCTGATCTTGTGGCGGGGAGGGTGGGGGCGGGGAGACATTGATGAAGCAGCTGAAGCTGTTTGTGAAGAGGAAGCTACCCTGAGGATCTCCCACAGAGGTGACCTAGGACTGAGATGATGAACATCTCCTTTCGTGCCATGTTTGACTCCAAACACTGGAGAGTTTACTCTGATTCCCATTAAGTCCAGTTTTGTAATGCTCCATGATGTCATAAAAAGCCAACCACTGCCTTGAAGTCAGGGCCAGTCATTTTTATCTGAACCCTTGAGCCAACCTCTTTTGTTCACATCAGTAGGCCTTGATAGAGGAGCAGCAAGTGTTTTCCTCAAACAGGGTGGCATTAAATGTCAGGATTTCTATTCTCAAGAGTGTTGGGGTAGCTAGCTGTCTGAAAGTATTTGAAAAGGAAGTAGATGGATATTGACCTAATAGATGCAGAGAGGGGAAGCCCTGTGAAGAGAGATGAGGGGCCTCTTTCATACCCGTGCCTGGATTTTCCGATTACATTTCCCAAATCACCTCAAAGCGTGTGTGTCAGTCTTGAGGGGCTGAATGTTTCTGTGCACCAGTTAACAGCAGTAAGTAGCAGGTTTGAGGGACTGAATGGAACACAGAAACATGGGACTGAGTCTAAGATTAGATTACTTACAGTGTGGAAACAGGTCCTTCAGCCCAACAAGTCCACACCGCCCCGCTGAAGCGCAACCCACCCATACCCCTAACTTTACCCATTTCCTAACACTACGGGCAATTTAGTACAGCCAATTCACCTGACCTGCACATCTTTGGACTGTGGGAGGAAACCCACGCAGACACGGGGAGAATGTACAAACTCCACAGTGTCAGTCGCCTGAGGCGGGAATTGAACTCGGGTCTCTAGCGTTGTGAGGTAGCAGTGCTAACCACTGTGCCACCGTGCCGCCCAAGACATTGACCCTTCTCCCCCAGGCACTAAGATTGTGGCTGATCAGGTTGGGGTGTCAGCCCCACTTTCCTGTCTGTGTCCCATTACCCGTGACTCACTTCCCTGTCAAATATTTAACTACCGCAGCTTTCAATCAATGTGAACATAGAGGCAAGATAAACTTCCAGTGAAGAGAATTCCCACTTGAAAGGTCCTTTCAGAATTTTTCGTCATCCCTCTGATAGAATCAGAGTCATGCAGAACGGAAACAGAGTCATTAGTCCAACTGTTCACTCCGATCAGATATCAAATCTGATCCAGTCCCATTTGCAAGCATTTAGCCAATATCCCTCCTCTTTCAGATACGTTTAAAATGTACAATTGTAACCGCCTTCACCACTTTCTCTGACAGCACTTTCTGCACAGACACCACTCTCTGTGTGAAACATTTACACAGGTCCGTTCTAAATCATTCGCCCTCTCGCCTTCAACCTCTGACCTCTTGTTCTGGACTCCCCTATCCTGAGGAGCAGAATGTGGCTGTTCAGAATATCCATGTCCCTGATGGTTTTATAAACCTCTATATTGTCACACCTCAGCCTTTGCCACTCCAGGGGGGAAGTAGCATAACTTAATCAACCTCTCCCTAAAGCTCAAACCTACAGTCCTGGAACAACCGTGTCCATGTTTTCTGCAGATAACCTAATTGTACACAGTATTCCTAAAATGGCCTCACTAACATCCTGTACAGATGCAACATGCCACCCCAACTCCTATACTCAATACTCTGACTGATTAAGGCAAATGTGCCAAATATGTTCTGTCCCACTCTGTCTACCTGCGACTCCACTTTCAAGGAACTATGCACCTGCGGCCCCAGGTCCCTTTGTTCCACAACACTCCCCAGGACCTTATCATCAAGTGTCTAATTTCTGCACTATTTAACTTCCGAAAATGCAAAACTTCTTATTTATCTAAATTAAACTTCAACTGTCACTGCTTGCCTCTTTGCCCCATCTAATTGTGGTCTCGTTGTACTCTGAGATAACCTACTACACCACCTTTCTGATGTAATCTGTAAACTTACTAACTATGGCACCGATATTCACATCCAAATCTTTTACATAAATGATGAAATGCAGTGAAGTCAGTACCGATTCTTACAGCACACTGCTGCTCACAAGCCTCCAGTCTGAAAAATACCCCTCTTCCTTCAAGCCAAATGTGACTAGCTTCCTCTGTATCCCATGTCACCGAAACTTACTAATCTGTGCACCAATCAGAATGTCATGAACACCTTGCTGAAGTCCATACGGACAATGTCTACCAAACTGCCTTCATCAATCTTCTTTGTCACCTCTTCATAAAACTCAATCAAATTAATGAGACATGATTTCCCATGCAGAAAGCCACGTTGTCTACCCCGATCAGCCCTTGCCTTCCCAAATGCATGTAAATGCTATCCCTCAGAATCCCCTCCAACAACTTACCCACCACTGACATCAGGCTCACCCGTCAATAGTTCCCCGACTTTTGGGGTCACTGTTTCCTTTTCTCGTCCCACTCCACCACTGCTCACAATAAATGTTAAATGTAACCAGGTCGGTGATATGGCAGATGATATGGTCTCAAACTGAGTCAGGGTCAGTTTTAGGAACAAGTCAGGCTAATTTATTTAATCTGCTGAAATATCACCTTTATGAACCAGAGCAGTGTTACTCAAACAATGTTGGAAAGATGAATGGCAAACTGTTTGGATATTGCAAATGTAGAATTGATGTGTCCATTTCTAAAAACGCTGACTGACCACACATGAAGGAGAGAGAGTGCAATAGGCCATTTCTTCTCGGGCAGATTGCATTTTCTCCCTCTCTGAGTTGAATCACACAATAATGTCATCCTCTCCCAAACTGGATCATGTGAGGTCTCCTTGTACATTGTCCAAACTATGTCTCCATCACATTCCCTGTTCCATGTAGGTGCATCATTGCTGCTCTCATACACAGAGCCATACCCTTAGCAGAAAATGGTCTCGGTCGATTTGAAGATATGTTTATATGTCCCTGCGTCATTAAAAACATAATATGTTTAATGTATTCAGAATACCTCTGTCAAAATGAAGGCATTTTTTAACAAATACAGAAATTGCTGGAAAAGCTCAGCAAGTCTGTCAGCAACGAAATGCCTTTTACATGCTATAGTCGTACCAGCCTCCACCACTTCCTCTGATATCATTCCATAAACACACCACACTCTGCGTGAAATGGTACCCCTTTGACGTCTTGAAAACCTTTCCCCTCTCACTTTCAACCAATGCCCTCTAGTTTTGGACGCCCCTAACCTGGGAAAAACCCTGACTATTCACCCTACCCGTGACCATTCTGATTTTATAAACCTCTACTGCTGCGAAATGTGACTCCAATCAACACGAATGGCTGTACTTTCAGTCACCCCGGGCCTAAATTCTGAAATTCAATGCTGACACCTCTTCCTTCTCCATCACGTCACAATTCTAAATCCATTTTCATCAGTTTGTTCAGATGCATCATGTGACACTTCTGCGGGCTTTACACCTTGACCTTTGTGCCCGGAGGTAGGGACACTAGCACCACTCGGTAATATCCATAAAGCTGTAACAGTATTCTCCTGAGTGTTTGCTCATCAGCCTGTTCTGACATGATGTGACATACCTCTGCAACAGGCAGGACTTGAATCCAGGCCTTCTAGTCCAGAGCTAGGAACACTACCCCACAAGTTCAGAAATTGGAATCAAATCAAGAGCTCTGGCTCAGAGATAGGGACAATACCCACTGCACTACCATACCCAGATTTTGGGTCATATTTTACGTGCCCGCTTTCAGCTCAGTGTGGATTTATTATAATTAGGTTACCATTACTGAACTACAGCAAACACTTTGTATTGTTAAACAAATGCAAGATATTTGTCTCAACTGTAGGATATTGAGTGTATGTGCTGTGCCATCGAAATTAACTATGAACATCTTTAATCGCAATTACCTGTAGCCTGCAATATTAGGGAAAGAAATCCTGCAGACACACTCAGCCCAATGAAGGGTCTCAAATAGATTTTATTACCGAACACCAGAGACGGAGAAAGCTTAATGTCTGGCCCCAAAACACCGATCAGTATTACCCAACTCTAACGTGTGACTCCCCTCTTCCTAAAACCATGAAATGATACCAAGCCGCTGATTACTGTCCAGCCTCACCTCCCCACTGACTGTTTCTGCAATCTGTCCCTCCTCCCCCTAACCACACAAGGCAACCCAAGCTCAGGGTCTTTGTGAAAATCAAGGCCGGAGTGTGCAGCCATGCTGGAGAGGGATGGGCATTTTCAACTTGAAGGGGGACGGGGAGGTGGCAGTAATATCACTCACTGGGCTGAGGGGTGGCTGATGGAGTTTAGTTTGGATTAATGCAAGGTATTGGGTTTGGTAAATCAAACAAAAGCAGGACCTATACAATTAAAAGTAGAGCCTTTGGCAGTGCTGTATAACAGAGACCTAGGCTGTCAGGTATAATACTTAAAATTTGAATCTCATATAGATAGTGTGGTTAAGAAGGTGTTTAACACACATGTCTTCATTGGTCGGACCTTTGAGTATCGGAATGGGGCCGTCATGTTGTGGTTGTACAGGACATTGGTGAGACCACTTCTGGAATACTGTTTCCAGTCTGGTCACCCTGCCCGCTCATTCCATAGGCACACCACCCTCTGGGTGAAAAAGCTACACCTTAGGTCGTTTTTGAATGTCTCCCCTCTGACCTTAAGCCCATGTCCTCTTGTTTAGGACTCCCCGTACCCTTAGAAAATACCTTGATTATTCACTTTGATATTTTTGACCTTGATGTTTTTAAGCTGGAGAGGGTTCAGAAGAGATGAATCTGGATCTTGTTGGGAAAGGAGAGATTGAGCGATAAGGAGCAATATATTGAGCAATATACTGTTTATGGGTCTGTCATCCTTTCATACCACAGGTGCTTATAAGCTCTCAGTTCAGAACAGCATTTGCTTTCTCTTAAAGGTACAGTACACACTTTCAACTTCATCACATTATACCCTGATGAATATAGATAAGTAGAACCTATCTGATTTCTCTTAATCTGTGGTTTGTCAATATTTCATCTACTCTGTCTCGTATGTGATTGGATTTTTTTTGCTCCATTGACAGCATGTCATTATTCGAATCTGTCCGTGGGAATATAAAAGCATTTCACTTGCTCACACTTGTGTGTGGGGGGCAGGATTTCAGTTGTTTCATGGGGACCGTGATGCGATAACAATCTCAATGTTTGTAGATGGCACCGAACCTGGAAGAACTCTGAAGTCTATGGAGGATAGTGTGGAGCTCTAACAGGACAATCACACGTTGGTGTAGTGGTCAGGTGTATGGCAGATGGGGATCAGTGCAGAGCTGTGTGAGGTGATACACTTTGAAAGGAAAGACAATGAAAGACAGTTTAAAACAGACTGTGCCATGAAAAAGGGGGTGCAGGAGCAGAAAGTGCTGAGTGTATGTGAGCACAGATTGTTGAAGATGTCAGGACAAGTGTGGAGAGCAGTAACTCTCACAGATTAATTTCAGTACCTGAGCTGTTTACGGGAGGAGGTGTAGGAGGGAGCCTCCGTGCTCCCTTCCTGGGAGGTGGTGGTGATGATGTGTTGTCAGCCCACCCTCCTACCCCCCGAGACCATAGAGATTCCATTTGTACCAGCTCGATACACAAGGAAGATGGCATCTGGGCCACGGCTTCGAAGTTGTGCCGGGGGGAAACGGAGCTGCCAGTGGGTTTAAAGTGAGAATTGCCCTTCACTGAACATTGCTCCTTACTCGGTCGGTGGGACGTGGATGTTTCAGAATCTCCACACGTGGTGTCCCAGTCCTCTCCGGTTTGTACCAGGGTCCTGCCCACATGGCGGGGGGCGGGGGATGAGGGAACGGATATGGGCACTCCACCACCCGGCTTGGCCCTTTCTGTCCTATTCCAGGCTGTTTTTACTGGAAAGGGAGAAAGGGAGGGTGGGAGTGGGTGGCCCTGCTGTTAGTGCTGGTGGAGGGGGGGGACAGATTCATGGTAAGGTGTCCGGAGGGAGTCAGTCTACAGTGTTGTATCCATGCAGTGTTTTTAGTGGAGGGGGGTAAAGTGGAGGGAGAGAGAAAGAAAGAGAGAGACAGACAGAGACAGAGAGAGACAGAGAGAGAGAGAAAGAGAGAGAGAGGCGTTGCTGCATTCAGCAGTGAGAGAGTTGGAGCATGAGCCTTGTTCGGTGTCGATGCTGCAACAGATAGACAGTGAGTGTGAGGGAGCAGAGGGAAGACGGTGTCCCTTACCCTGACAGAGCGGGGAAGGTTATGGATGCTTGTCCTGTATTGCCGGACATTTCTTCAGATGGCGGATACTGCACTGAGCTGGGTGGTGAGCTCAGACCATCTCAGTGGGTCTGGTGGTTTGTCCCCCTCGGGGAAGAAAATGGTTTTCCTCTGTACAAGCCCATCCACCATAACCTCCGTGCCCCTATCGACAAACCGCGGTGTAATTGTCCCTTATCTGCCATGCTCGGGCAAAACTGTTCAGGGTTGAAAATGTGTTGCTGGAACAGCGCAGTAGGTCAGACAGCATGCAGGGAACAGGAGAATCGACGTTTCGGGCATATGCCCTTCTTCCTGAAGAAGGGCTTATGCCCGAAACGTCGATTCTCCTGTTCCCTGGATGCTGTCTGACCGACTGCGCTGTTCCAGCAACACATTTTCAGCTCTGATCTCCAGCATCTGCATACCTCACTTTCTCCTTAAACTGTTCAGGGCAGCTCCAAGCTGAGAAAGCTCAACCGTGTGCCCATTGGCCTTTTGAAGACAGCACCAGTGTCAGGGATCACGGAATATCCAGGGGCATTCGGGCGATGGTAAGCACCTCCAGCCATGATGGGTGGGACAATTCGGCTGGTATTGAATGAGAGGGACACCATGGGGTGGGATGGGTTGTTAATGAGGTGAGTTCGAAGTGATTTCACCAGGAAACTCGCTCACGATCCCTCTGTCACACTCAGGGAAGATCAAACAAAGACAAATTATTGTTAGAATCTGCCCAATGAGTCATAGATTCTATTGAAACCAATTCCAGTTGCAAAGATGCAGAATAAATGCTCATCTGACCTCACACCAAAATCCCTTTTCCTCATCTTTCCTGAGAAGACTGGCTCATGTTACAGGATGCTATGGAAGTGCCAACATTTCAGCATTCTGAAACCTGGGAACACATCCTTCCATGACACGGTCTCTCATCTTCCCCTCTCTGTTTATTTCATCAACCCCTCTCATGTGGTGATATTTAACCTGATTCTCCTGCCATCTCTCTCTGGCAGTGATGTTCACACCCACAGCACCCGCTTCTCATGGCACAATGGGGATATGGAGCTGTAAATGGGTGGGAGCTGCTCATCCTGTCACTTCCAGTACGGGCTGTAAGTTTCCCACACTAGGCAGTGATCTAACACAGTGTAACTGAACACTGCACTGGGATGGTGCACATAGCTCTACATCTAGGAGGGTACCTGCTCCTGGTTCACAGATCAATGCACTGGGGTGGTGTACACAGTTCTACATGCTGGGAGGGTAACTGCTCCTGGTTTACAGATCAATGCACTGTGGTGGGGTACACAGTCCCACATGCTGGGAGGGTATCTGCTCCTGGGTTACAGATCAATGCAACGGGGGGGGGGGGGGGGTACACAGACCTACATGCTGGGAGGGTAACTGCTCCTGGTTTTCAGATTAATTCACGGGTCGCTGTGCGGACCAGACGATCAGGTTGAAGGTTTATAGATAATGCACTGATGTGGTCAGTACAGCTCCCCATGTTAGATGGATATGTAGCCTGTGCACAGTACAACATGTTGGTGGGGTGCATAGGCGGGAAATGTGATGGACAGGTCAAGAGCTCCCCGGAACGTTCTGTACCCGCATTCTCTAACTGCCATTCCCCAGAACGTTCTGTCCCCGACATTCTATAACTGACATTCCCCGGAATGTTCTGTGCCTGACATTGTTTGTGAACGGCCGGGCGTCAGTGAATTGAACAAACGATAAGATCCCGAGGGAAGAGATCCCGTTTCAGGGAGAAGGAGACTGTTCCGAAGACCCCTCAGGCAGTTAAAGGGGTGAATACATTTTCCCTGTGTTTACATTTCTTCACGACACAGAATCGACCACAATTTAGACCAAAAGACAGGAATTCCCGAACTCCGTTTGTCTTCTGGAAACTGGGAGAGAATCCTTCAGGACAGCAACGTTTCCACCCTCCGTATTAGGAACTAGTAAGGAGTGACCTGTGTCTGCTCTCGAGTGTTCGAGTGTGTGGGAATGTTCTAGAAACCATCTGTCCTGGAAAGCGGGGCTGACACCCCAACCTGATCAGCCACAATCTTAGTGCCTGGGGGAGACGGGTCAAGGCCTTGTGCGGCAAGGTGGTACAGTGGTTAGCACTGCTGCCTCACAGCGCCGGAGACCCGCGTTCAATTCCGCCTCAGGCGGCTGACTTTGTGGAGTTTGCACATTCTCCCTGTGTCTGTGTGGGTTTGCTCCGGTGTCCTCCCATAGTCCAAAGATGTGCAGGTCAGGTGAATTGGCCGTGCTAAATTGCCCGTAGTGTTGGGTAAATCTCGGGGTCTGGGTGGGTTTCAGGTTAGTTGGGCCGAAGGGCCTGTTTCCACACTGTAATGTAATCGTGATGTCACATTTTTGTCAGTAATTCAGACCTTCCCATTTGTTATTCCAACTCCAATTATTTTAATAAATCCATGAATACAGGGGCACATTTGAAAATCTCAGTGTGTCAAAATCAAACGGGTCCCTTTGCCTCCAGGCTGATGGATAATGGATTTGTTTTCCTTCCTCACAGTTAACGTAGTGACCATCTACGTCCTGCTTTATAAAGATTGTGGATTGTCTCCATGTGTCAGACGTTACCTGGGGGCCATGGCAGCGGCGGATCTCCTGGTCATTATCCTCGACCTGATCCTGAGACACATTCCCATTGTTTATCGCGAACAGTTTTATTTCCTGAGGGACTCCGTCTCCGTGTGTAATATCCACGCCGTCCTGCTTTATGCAGCCACTGACTGCTCTGTCTGGTTCACTGTCACTTTCACCTTTGATCGGTTTGTGGCCATTTGTTGCCAGAAGCTGAAAAGTAAATATTGCAGTGAGAAGACGGCGGCTGTGGTTCTGGGAGTAGTGACTGTGCTGAGCTGTTTAAAGAACATTTCCTGGTATTTTATATTCACGGCTCGGTATTGGCTGTTGAACGCCCCCTGGTTTTGTGATGTAACCGTCGCTGTTATATTCTCCAGTGTCTGGGTCACAATCGAGTTCCTCCACCACATTCTAACCCCGTGTGTCCCATTTCTCCTGATTCTGCTGCTCAATGTTCTCACCGTCAGACACATTTTAGTGACCAGCAGAGCCCGCAGGAGACTCCGCGCTCACACCAATGGGGATGCTCAGTCTGACACAGAAATGAGAAACCGAAAAAAAACCATTATTTTACTGTTTGTGATCTCGGCCAATTTCATCCTGTTATGGTCAATGTTAATGCTGTATTCTATATGGGTACGGATGTGGTTGATTGTGAATTCCCCAGTGTATCTCCATGACTTTGTGATGGAATTGGGCTTCATGCTGCAGCTCCTCAGTTGCTGCACAAATACCGCGATTTATGCTGTGACCCAGACGAAGTTCAGGCAGCAGCTGAAGAATGTGCTGAAATCTCCCTTCACCCAAATCCATCCATCCATCAAATTCCCGCATTAATCAATCCATCCGGGATTTTCTCATTTCATTTCAGTGTTTCAGCGATGGAGCAGCCTGTCGCCATGGTAACAGACTGAGGGTAGGGCTGGTTTGTCCATCATTATCCCACAGGAGGTTATAGGGACACATGTCAATGTTTCTCACGACTCAGGGGCCAGTGAGAAAAGGCACCATCCCACTGACTGTATCCATCACTTCCATTTGTAACCAATAAAAATGTTGATTAAAGCGTGCCGAGCAGCAGAGTGACCGATGTTGTTGTGTGTCTTTGTGTTGGAGAAACTGAGCTTGAGAGAGACGGACTTCGCCCCAAGTCCTGATCCTCAGGGAAGGGGAGGGCACCGGGCCCTGAGCTCATGAGCAGGGTTTAACTCCCTCTGTCCCCCCCACTCCAACCTGACCACCAAACTTCCTCTCCCCGACCATTTCTCCTCAATTCTCCCCTCTCTCTCTTTCGTTGTGCACACACTCTCTTGCTCACCACCTCTCCCTCTCACTCTCCCTTGTCCCCATCTCTCTCACACACACAACCACCCCGGTTCCTCCACCTGCCACCACTCTTCCCTCACACCCTCCCCTTCATTCTCTCTCTCCCTCCTGCCGTCTGTGTCTCCCTCCCACAATTCCGCCTCTACCACATTTAAGCCCTTCTCCCACCTCCTACACCTCTCTATCATCTCAACCCCAACCCCTCACGCAGCCTCACCACCAACCCCCTAGTCTCTGAGTCAGAGGGAGAGGGAAGGATCAGGGACACAGAGTGTGTAAAATAAAGAGGGCGGGAGAGAGATTCAGTCAAAGAGAAACGGAGGGATGTGGGGGGAGAGAGAGACCGAGGGAGGGGGATCGAGAGTGAGAGAAGGTGGAGAGAGAGGGAAGGAGCAGGGGGAGAGAGAGGAGCAAGGGAGAGATAGGGTGAAGGAGAGAGAGAGACAGACAGACAGACGGGGAGGAAATAATAAGAGAGATGGGTGAGAAGAGGAAGCGAGAGAGGGGGGAGAGAGAGGAGGAGGGCGAGAGAGAAAGGCAAGCGAGAGGGGGCGAGAGGCGAGAGAGAAAGGGGTGCGAGAGAGAGGGGAGGGCGAAACGAGAGAGAGAAGGGACGAAGAGAGGGGGCAAGAGGAGAAGGGGGCGAGAGAGAGGGCGCGCGAGAGATGAGGCGAGGGAGAAGAGCGATGCGAGAGAGAGGGGGACGAGAGAGAGGTGGCGAGAGGAGAGGGAGGCGAGAGAAAGGGGCGAGAGAGAGTGGGGGGCGAGAGAAAAGGGGCGAGAGAATGGGGGATTAGAGAGGGGGGCGAGAGGAACGGGACGAGATAGAGGTGGCGAGGGAAAGGGGCGAGAGAATGGGGGCATGAGAGTGAAGGGCGAGAGGGAGGGAGAGGGCGAGACAGAGGGGAAGGCGAGAGCGGGGAGGGAAAAAAGGTGAGGCAAACAGACTGAATGGCGAGAGGGGGAGGGCGAGAGAGAGTGGAGTGCGAAAGAGGGGGAGAGTGAGGCAGAGGAGGGGGAGAGAGGGGTGGGTGAGAAATAGGTGGGCGAGAGTGGATGCCGAGAGAGAGGGGAGAGCGAAGGAGAGGAAATGACGAAAGAGAAGGGAAGGCGAGAGAGGGGGTTGGCAAGAGAGAGTGGAGGGCGAGAGAGCGGGGAGGGCGAGAGGGCAGGGCGAGAGAGAGGGGTGTGCGAAAGAGAGGGGAGGGTGAGAGAAAGGGGAGGGGAAGCGTGTGGAGAGCAAGAAAGAGGGGAGGGCGGGAGATGGAAGGGTGAGAGAGGGTAGGGTGAGAGAGGGGGGTGGGTGAAAGAGGGGAGAGCGTGAGTGATGGGAGAGACAGAGAGGATGTAGAGAGAGAGGAGGGCGAGAGACGGGAGGGCGAGAGACGGGAGGGCGAGAGACGGGAGGGCGAGAGACGGAAGGACGAGAGAGGGGAGGACAAGAGAGGGGAGGACAAGAGATAGGGCAGGGGAGAGAATGCAGGGCAAGTGAGAGGGGAGGGCGTTAGAGCAGAGGGTGAGAGAGGGGGAGGGCGAGAGAGAATGTATGGCGAGAGAGGGGAGAGCGATAGAGAGGAAGTGCGAGAGAGAGAGGGGAGAGACAGAGTGGAGAGCGAGAGAGTGGAGGGCGAGAGAGGGGAGGTCGAGAGAGAGGGGAAGAGTGTTATTGGGGAGATGAGTGAGAAAGGCGGGCGTGAGAGAGGGAAGGGAGAGAGAAAGAAGGGCGAGAGAGGGGAGGGGGTGAGAGAGGAGAGGGTGAGTTAGTGGGGAATGCGAGGGAAGGGAGGATGAGAGAGAGTGGATAGCGAAGAAGTGGGAGGGCAAGAGAGGTGGAGGGAGGGAGAATGTAGGGCGAGAGAAGGGAGAGCAACAGAGAGGGGAGGGAGAGAGAAAGGGGAGAGACAGTGTGAAGAGTGAAAGAGCGGAGGGCGTGGGGGGTCGAGAGAGAGGAGAGGGAGTGTTAATGGGGTGAGAAGTGAGAGGGGCAGGCGAGAGAGGGGAGGGACAGAGAAAGGAGAGCGAGAGAGGAGAGGGGGATGATAGAGGGGTGGGTGAGTTAGTGGGGAGGGCGAGAGAGTGGAGGGCGAGAGAGAGGTGGGCGAAAGAGCAGAGGATGTGAGAGAGGGGAGGCCGAGAGAGGGGGAGGTCGAGAGAGTGGGAGGGCGAGAGAGAGGTGGGCGAAAGAGCGGAGGGCGTGAGAGAGGGGAGGCCGAGAGAGGGGGTGGGCGGGAGAATGGGAGGGTGAGAGAGAGGGGAGGGCGAGAGAGGGGAGGGCCGGAAATGGGAGGACAAGATAGGGGAGGGCAAGGGAGAGGGGAGGATAAGAGAGGGAGGGTGAGAGACAGGAGGTCGAGATGGGAGGGCATGAGAGTGAAGCGAGAGAGATCGGAGGACGAGATAGTGGAGGGTGAGAGAGAGGAGGGCGAGAGAGGTGAGGGCGAGAGAGGGGGAGGGAGAGTTAGTGGGGATGGAGAGTGAGAGTGGAGATCCAGCGAGATGGGATAGCAAGAGAGAGGGGAGGGCGAGTGAGAGGGGAAGAAGAGGGAGGGAAAGGCGATGGAGGGAGGACAAGAGAGTGGAGCACAAAACGGAGAGGACGCCAGAGTGGGTGGGCGAGAGAGGGCAGGGCGTGAGAGTGGAGGGCGAGAGGGAGGGGAGGGTGAGAGCGGGGAGGGAAAAAGAGGTGAGGGCAACAGAGTGGATGGCGAGAGAGAGGGGAGGGCGACAGAGAGGGGAGAGAAAGAGGGGAGGGTGAGGGAGGGGAGGTGGAGAGGGGGTGGCTGAGAAATAGGTGGGCGAGAGTGGATGCTGAGAGAGAGGGGAGAGCGAAGAAGAGAGGATGACGAGAGTGAAATGAAGGCGAGAGGGGGGATGGCGAGAGAGAGGGGAGGGAGAGAGAGAGGCGATGGCGAGAGAGAGTGGATGGCGTCAGGGGAGGGCGAGAGAAAGGGGAGAGAGAGGGGAGAGAGAGAGGGGAGGGCGAGAGGACAGGGCAAGAGAGAGGGGAGGGCGAGAGAGGGGAGGGCGAGAGGACAGTGCAAGAGAGAGGGGGAGGCCGAGAGAGAGGAGAGGGGGAATGTGTGGAGGGCAAGAGACAGGGGACGGTGGGAGAGGGGATGGTGAGAGAGGGGAGGGTGAGAGAGAGGTGTGCCAATGAGGGGAGAGCGTGAGTGATGGGCGAGACAGAGGGGATGGAGAGAGAGAGGAGGGCGAGAGACGGGTGGGTGAGAGACGGGAGGGCGAGAGAGGAGTGGACAAGAGAGAGGGGAGGGGAGAGAATTGAGGGCAAGAGAGCGTGGGAGGGCGAGAGAGAGGGAAGTGCGAGAGAGAGAGGGTAGAGACAGAGTGGAGAGCGAGAGCGCGGAGGGCGAGAGAGAGGAGTTCGAGAGAGAGGGAAGGGAGAGTTAGTGGGGAGAGAGAGTGAGAGGGGAGGGCGAGAGAAGGGAGGGCGACAGATGGGAGGACAAGAGGGGGAAAGCAAGGGAGAGAGGAGGTGGAGATAGGGTAGGGTGAGAGACGGGAGAGCGAGAGAGGTGAAGGCGAGAGAGCAGAGGGAGAGAGTTCGGAGGGCGTGATAGGGGAGGGCGAGAGAGCGTTGGGCGAAAGAGGGGAGGGCGTAAGAGAGGGGAGGGCGAGATAGAGGGGAGGGCGAGAGAGAGGGGAGGGCGAGAGAGAGGGAAGGGTAAGAGAGAGAGGGGAGAGAATGAGAGGGGAGGGTGAGAGAGAGGGGAGGCCGAGAGAGATGGGAGGGCGAGCGAGGGGAGGGCGAGATACGGGACGGCGAGAGACGGGAGGGCGAGAGATGGGTGGGCGAGTAATGGAAGGACAAGAGAGGGGAGGGCAAGCGAGAGGGGAGGTAAAGAGAGGATAGGGCGAGAGACAGGAGGGCGAGAGAGGAGGAGGCGAGAGAGCGGCGGGAGAGAGACGTGAGGGCGAGAGAGAGAGTATAGCGAGAGAGCGGAGGGTGACAGAGCTGAGGACAAGAGATGGGAGGTTGAGAGTGGGGTGGTCGAGAGACGGGAGGATGAGTGAGGGGAGGGAGAGAGAGGAGGGCGAGAGAAGTGACGGCGAGAGAGAGGGGAGGGAGATTGAGAGTGGAGAATGAGAGAGAGAGGGGATAGCAAGAAAGTGGGGAGGGCGGGAGAGAGGGGAGGAATGAGAGAGAAGGTCGATGGAGAGGTCCGAGAGTGTGGTCAGCGAAACAGGGGAGGGCGTCAGAGAGGGGAAGGCGAAAGAGGGGGGATGGCGAGAGAGAGGGGAGGGCGAGAGAGGGCAGGGCGAGAGACGGGAGGGTGAGTGAGTGGAGCACGAGAGAGGAGGGCAAGAGAGGGGAGGGCGAGAGAGAGGGGAGGGAGAGTGAGAGTGGAGTTCCAGAGAGAGGGGATAGCAAAAGAGAGGGGAGGGCGAGAGGGAGGAGAAGAAGAGAGAGGGAAGAGCGATGGAGGGAGAGCCAGAGAGTGGCCTCCAAAACAGGGGAGGGCGTCAGAGAGGGGAGGGCGAGAGAGAGGGGAGTGCCAGAGAGAGGGGGTGCGAGAATGGGGAGGGGGAGATTGGTGAGGGCAAGAGTGGGGTAGGGCGTGAGAGGGGAGGCCAACAGAGAGGAGGGCAAGAGAGAGGGGAGGGAAAGTTAGTGAGGATGGAGAGTGAGAGAAGGGCGAGAGAGGAGATGGCAAGAAAGAGGGGAGGGCGAGACCGCAGAGGGCAAGATTGTGGATGTTGAGACATGGGAATGCAAGAGAGGCGAGGGCGTGTGACAGGAGCGCGAGAGACAGGAGGGCGAGAGAGCGGGAGGAGAGACTTGGGAGGGTGAGAGAGGGGAGGTCGAGAGACGGGAGAGTGAGAGAGGGGAGAGTGAGAGAGGGAAGGGCGAGACAGAGGTGAGATGGAGAGAGGGGAGGGCAAGAGAGGGGAGTGCGAGAAAGAGTGGTGGGCGAGGGAGTGCGGACAGGGAGAGGGGAAAGAGAGGGCAGTGTGAGAGCGCAGCAAGAGAGAGGGGAGGGCGAGAGAGAGGGAAGCGAGATAAAATGTTAGATGATGGAGAGGATGGTGAGAGAGAAGAGAGGAAGAGTTAGAGCGGAGGGACAGTGAGATGGCAGGGCTAGAGAGGGGCGAGCGAGTGAAGGGAGGTCGAGAGAGAGGGAATAGCGAGTGAGAGGGGTTGGCGAGAGAAGGAAGAGCTAGAGAGTGGGGGCGATAGTGGGGAGGATGAGAGAGAGGGGAGGGCGAGTGAGAAGGAGAGAGAGCGGAGGGCGAGAGAGGGGCGGTGCGAGAGAGGGGCGGTGCGAGAGAGGGAGGGGCGAGAGATGGGAGGGCGAGAGAGAGCGGAGGGCGAGAGAGAAGTAATGGGTAGAGAAGAGGAGAGAGAGAGAGAGTATAGGGCGAGAGTGAGGGGAGGGCGAGTGAAAGGGGAAAGAGAGGTGAGAGAGAGAGGGGAGGGCGAGAGGGCAGGGCAAGAGAGAGGGGAAGGCCAGAGAGGGAGAGAAAGGGGCGGGCGAGAGAGGAGGGTGCGAAAGAGAGGGGAGGGCGAGAGCGAGGGAAGGGGGAATGTGTGGAGGGCAAGAGAGAGGGGAGTGCGGGAGAGGGATGGTGAGAGAGGGGAGGGTGAGAGAGAGAGGGGTGGGCGAAGGAGGGGAAAGCGTGAGTGATGGGAGATACAGAGGGGATGGAGAGAGAGAGGAGGGCGAGAGGGCAGGGCAAGAGAGAGGGGAGGGCCAGAGAGGGAGAGAAAGGGACGGGCGAGAGAGAGGGGTGCGAAAGAGAGGGGAGGGCGAGAGCGAGGGAAGGGGGAATGTGTGGAGGGCAAGAGAGAGGAGGGGGAATGTGTGGAGGGCAAGAGAGAAGAGGGCGAGAGACGGGAGGTTGAGAGACGGGAGGGCGAGAGAGGGGAGGGCAAGAGAGAGGAGAGGGGTGAGAATGGAGGGCAAGAGAGAGGGGTGGGCGTCAGAGGGGAGGGCAAGAGAGAGGGGAGGGTAAGAGAGGGGAGGGTGAGAGAGAGGCGAATGCAAGAGAGGGGAGGGCGAGAGATGGGAAAGCGAGAGACAGGAGCACGAGAGACCGTAGGGCGAGAGAGAGTTGTACGAGTGACTGAAGGGCGAGAGAGGGGAGGGCGAGAGAGCGGAAGGAGAGAAGGGGGGGCGAGATGGGGAGGGTGAGAGAGTGGAGGGCGAGAGAGTGCGCAGGGTGAAAGAGAGGGTAGGGTGAGAGAGTGGGAAGGGGAGAGGGGAGAGAGGGGGGAGTGCGAGGCAGTGGCGAGAGAGAGGGGAGGGCGAAAGAGAGGGGAGGGTGAGGGAGAGGGGATTGCGCATGAGATGGGAGGGCGAGAGAGAGGGTAGGATGAGAGAGAGTAGGGCGAGAGAAGGAAGGTCGGGAGACAAGAGCGAGAGAGACAGGAGGGTGACAGAGGGAATGTTGAGTGACTGGAGGGCGAGAGAGTGGAGACCGAGAGAGGGGAGGGCGAGAGACGGGAGTTCGTGAGGCGGAAGGGCAAGAGAGAGGGGAGAGGGAGTTAGAGGAGAACGAGAGACAGTGGAGGGTGGGAGAGGGGAGTGCCACAGACGGGGCAGAACGGGAGGGGGACAGAGAGAGAGAGGGGAGGACGAGAGAGGGGACGGCGAGAGAGGGGACAGCGAAAGAGAGAGAGGAGGGCGAGAGAGGTGAGGTCAAGAGACAGGAGGGCGAGAGACAGGAGCGTGAGAGACGGGAAGGTGACAGAGGGGAGGGCGAGAGAGGGGAGGGATAGAGAGCGGAAGGCGAGAGGGGTGAGGACGGAAGAGTGGAGGGTGAGAGTGGGGATGGCGAGAGAAAGGTGAGGTCGTGAGAGAGGGGAGGACGAGAGAGAGGGGAGGAGAAGAGAGTAGGGCGAGAGAGAAGGTAGGTCGAGAGAGGGGATTGCGAGTGAGATGGGAGGACGAGTGACTGGAGGGCGAGAGAGGGGAGGGCAAGAGAGCGGAAGGAGAGAAGGGGGCGAGATGGGGAGGGTGAGAGAGTGGAGGGCGAGAGAGTGCGCAGGGTGAAAGAGAGGGTAGGGTGAGAGAGTGGGAAGGGGAGAGGGGAGAGAGGGGGGAGTGCGAGACAGTGGCGAGAGAGAGGGGAGGGCGAAAGAGAGGGGAGGGTGAGGGAGAGGGGAGAGCGGAGAGCGAGAGAGAGTGGAGGGCGAGAGAGAGGGGAAGGTGAGAGAGAGGAGGGCGAGAGAGGGGAGGCCGAGAGATGGGAACATGAGAGAGGGGAGGGAGAGAGGTGGACGGTCGAGAGACGGGAAAGCGAGAGAGGGGAGAGCAAGAGAGGGGAGGGCGAGAGACAGGAGCGCAAGAGATGGTAGGGTGAGCGTGGGTAGTACGAGAGAGGGGAGGCAAGCGAGCGTAGGGAGAGAGGGGGAGGACGAGTGAGGGGGAGTGAGAGAGTGGAGGGCGAGACAGTGGTGAAAATGATAGAGCGCGGAGGGCGAGCGAGAGGAGAGGGAGAGAGAGTGGGGAGGGGACGAGGGATGAGAGAGGGGAGTGCGAGAGACAGGCGAGAGAGGGAGTGGAGGGCGAGAGAGAGGGGAGGGCACGAGAGAAGCGAGGGAGAGAGAGAGGAAGGCGAGAGAGGGGAGGGCGAGAGAGGAGACAGCGAGCAAGAGGGGAGGGTGTGAAAGGGGTGGTGCGAGAGAGGGGAGGTGCGAGAGAGGGGAGGGCGAGAGAGGGGCGGGCGAGAGATTGGAGGGCGAGAGAGTGGAGAGCGAGAGAGAAGGAATGGGGAGAGCGCGGGAGGGAGAGAGAGTGTAGAGAGAGAGAGGGAAGAACGAGAGAGGGGAGGGTGAGAGAGACGGGATGGGGACGAGAGAAGGGATGGCAAGAGAGAGGGAGGGGGGAGAGAGCGGAGGGCGAGAGACAGGAGGGCGAGAGAATGGAGGGCGAGAGATGAGAGGGAGAGAGAGGGGAGGGCGAGAGAGCGGAGTGCGAGAGAGAGGTGTGGGTGAGGGAGTGGGGAGGGGGAGAGGGGAGAGAGAGAGAGGAGAGTGCGAGAGAGCAGCGAGACAGGGGGAGGGAGAGAGAAAGTTGGGCGAGAGAGAGGAGGGCGAGAGAGAGGGGAGGTAGTGTTAGAGGGTATTGGCAGTGAGAGGGGAGAGCGAGAGAGGGGAGAGCCAGAGAAGGGAGGACGAGAGAGTGGATAGCGATGGAGAGGCAAGGGTGAGAGAGGGGAGAGTGCGAGAGAGTGGTGAGAGGGAGAGGGAGAGACAGATGGGAGTGCGAGAGAGAGGAGGGTGAGAGAGGTTAGGGCCAGTTAGGGGAGGGCGAGAGAGTGGTGTGGGAGAGAGAGGGGAGGGCGATCCAGGTGAGGGCGAGAGAGGGGAGCGTGAGAGAGGGGAGGGCGAGAGAGTGGTGTGGGAGAGAGAGGGGAGGGCGAGTGAGGGGAGGGAGAGAGAGGGGAGGGAGAGAGAGGGGTAGGCGTGGGAGAGAAGAGGGGGAGAAGGGAGGGAGAGGGGGGAGGGCAAGAGAAGGGGAAGGCGAGAGAGAAGGGAGGGAGAGAAAAAGCAGGGCGAGAAAGTGGAGGGGAAGAGAGTGAAGGGGGAGTTAGTGGAGAGGGATTGTGAGAGGGGAGGGCGAGGGAGAGGAGAGCGAGGGAAGGGAAATCGAGAGAGGCGATAGCGAGATAGAGGGAAAGGGCAAGAGAGAGGAGAGTGCAAGAGTGGAGAAGGTGAGAGAGAGGGGAGGGCGCGAGGGGGCTGGCGAGTGATGGGATGGTGAGAGAGAGGTTTGGGCGAAAGAGGGATCAGCGTAGCAGAGGGAACAGATAGAGTGGAGGAAGAGAGAATGAGGGTGAGAGACGGAAGGGCGAGAGAAGGGTGGGCGAGGGATGGGAGAACGAGAGACAGGAGCGCGAGAGACGGGAAGGCGAGAGAGAGGGGAATGGGAAAGAGAGGGGACGGAGAGAGAGGGGAGGGCGAGAGAGGGGAGTGCGAGAGAGCGGAGGGCAAGAGAGAGGGGATGGGGAGAGACGGGGAGGGCGTGAAAGAGTGTAGGGCGAGAGAGTGGACAGCGAAAGAGAGAGATGTGTACGAGAGTGTGAAGGCCGAGAGACAGGAGGGCGAGAGACGGGAGAACGAGAGACAGGAGCGTGAGAGACGGGAAGGCGAGAGAGGGGAGGACGAAAGATGGGAGGGCGAGAGAGAGAAGGGCGAGAGTGGTGAGGGCGAGAGAGAGGTGGCGTCGTGAGAGGGGGAGGAGCGAGAGAGAGGGCAGGGAGAGAGAGGGGTTGGCGAGTGAGAGTGGATGGCTAGAGAGGGGAGGGCGAGAGAGGGGGAGGGCGAGAGAGCAGCAAGAGTGCGCGCGGAGGGAGAGAGAGGAGAGTGCAAGAGAGCGGTGAGAGAGTGGAGAGGGTGAGAGAGAGGGGAGTGCGAGTGAGATGGGAAGGCGAGAGAGGGGAGTTCGGGAGATGGGAGCACGAGAGAGGGGAGGGCTAGAGATGGGAGAGCGAGAGACAGGAGCGCGCAAGACGATAGTACGAGAGACAGGAAGGCAAGAGAGGGGAGGGCGAGCGAGTGCAGGGAGAAAGGAGGATAGCGAGAGAGAGGAGGGCGAGAGAGTGGAGGGCAAAGAGAGGTGACGACAAGAGAGCGTGGAGATCAAGAGAGGAGAGGGCGAGAGAGTGGTATGCGAAAGAGAGGAGAGCGTGAGAGAGGTGAGGGCGAGAGGGGGGTTGAGAGATATCAGAGTGCGAGAAAGGGGAGGGCGAAAAAGGAGAGGACAAGTGGGAGTGAAGAGACAAAGAGGACGGTGCGAGAGCGAAGGCCGGGAGGCGGGAGGGCAAGGGGGGGCAAGAGAGAGGGAGGGCGAGAGAGGGGAGAACGAGAGAGCGGAGGAGGAGAGCGGAGTAGGGCGAGAGAGAATGTAGGGGGAGAGAGGGGAGAATGAGAGAGAGGGGAGTGAGAGTGAGATGGGAGGGCGAGAGAGGGGAGGTCGGGAGATGGAAGCACGAAAGAGGAGAGGGCGATAGTGGGTAGTGCGAGAGACGGGAAGGCAAGAGAGGGGAGGGCGAGCGAGCTGAGGAAGAGAGGGGGAGTGCAAGAGAGTGGAGGGCGAGAGAGTGGAGGGCGAGAGAGAGGTGATGACAAGAGAGTGAAGTTGGGGAGAGAGAGGACAGGGCGGGAGAGTGGGGAGGGGAGAGGGGTGAGAGAGGGGAGTGCGAGAGAGTGGCGAGAGAGAGAGGAGTGGGAGAGAGAGGGGAGGGCACGAAAGAGGGGAGGGAGAGAGAGGAAGGCGAGAGAGGGCAGGGCGAGACAGGGGCGGGCGAAAGACGGGAGGGCGAGAGAGCGGAGAGTGCGAGAGAAGGAATGGTGAGAGAGGGGGAGGGGGAGAGAGCGTGGAGGGCGAGAGAGGGAAGAGCGAGAGAGTGGAGGGTGAGAGAGAAGGGAGGGCGAGGGAGAGGGGAGGGCGGGAGACAGAAGGGAGAGAGAGGGGAGGGCATGAAGCGGGAGGGCGAGAGACTGGAGAGCAAGAGATGGGAGGGTGAGAGACAGGAGAGCGACAGACAGGAACGCGTGAGACAGGAACACATGAGACGGGAGGGCAAGAGAGGGTAGTGCGAGAGACAGGAGGCAAGAGAGGGGAATGCGAGAGAGCGGAGGGCGATAGAGTGGAGGGGGAGAGAAAGGTGAGGACGAAAGAGGGGAGGATGAGAGAGAGGGGAGGACGAGAGAGGGGTGAGGGAGAGAAAGAGAAGGGCTAGAGAGGGGAGGGCGAGAGAGGGGAGGGTGAGTTAGTGGGAAAAGAGAGTGAGAGGGGAGGACGAGAGAGAGGGGAGGGCGAGAGAGGGGAGAGCGAGAGAAGGGAGGTCGGGAGGCAGGTGATAGCGAGAGAGAGAGGGAGGGCGAGAGAGAGGGGAGGGTGAGAGAGGGCAGGGCGAGAGAGCGCTGGGCGAAAGAGGGGAGGACGTGAGAGAGGGGACGGCGAGAGAGGGGTGAGGGAGAGAAAGAGGAGGGCTAGAGAGGGGAGGGCGAGAGAGGGGAGGGTGAGTTAGTGGGGAGGGAGAGTGAGAGGAGAGGGCGAGAGAGAGGGGAGGGCGAGAGAGGAGAGAGCGAGAGAAGGGAGGTCGGGAGAGAGGTGATAGCAAGAGAGAGAGGAGGGCGAGAGAGAGGGGAGGGTGAGAGAGGGCAGGGCGAGAGAGCGCTGGGCGAAAGAGGGAGGACGTGAGAGAGGGGACGGCGAGAGAGATGGGAGGGCGAGAGAGATGGGAGGGGAGAGAGAGGGGAGGCCGAAAGAGGGGTGGACAAGAGGGAGGAGAGAGACAGAGTGGAGGGTGAGAGATGGAGGGAGATAGACGGGAGGGCAAGAGAGGGGAGGACAAGGGAAAGGGTTGGTGGGAGAAATGAGTGCAAGAGAGAGGAGGGCGAGAGAGCGGATGGCAAGAGAGAGGGGATGGGGAGGGCGAGAGAGGGGAGGGAGATAGAGAGGGGAGGGAGGGGGGAGGGTAGAGAAGGGAGGGCAAGAGAGAGGGCAGGGGAGCGAGAGGGAGGGCGAGAGAGAGGGAGGAGGGCGAGAGAGGGAAGACCAAGAGAGAAGGAAAAGCAAGAGGGATGGGAGGGTGAAAGAGTGGAAGACAAGAGGAGGGAGAGACAGAGTGGAGGGTGAGAACGCGGAAGGCGAGAGAGCGGAGGTCGAGAGACGGGAGGGCAAGAGAGGTGAGGGCGAGCAAGCAGAAGGAGAGAGGTGAGGGCGAGAGAGGAGATGGTGAGAGAGTGGAGGGTGAGCCAGAGGTGACGATGAGAGAGCACGTTGGGGGAGAGAGCGGAGAGGGCGAGAGTGTGGGGAGGGGAGGGGGTGAGAGAGGGGCGTGCTACAGAGAGGCGAGAGAGAGGAGAGGGCGAGAGAGGGGGAGGGCACGAAAGAGGGGAGGGAGAGAGAGAGGAAGGAAAGAGAGGGGAGGGCGAGAGAGGAGACGGCGAGAGAGGGGACAGAAAGAGAGAGGGAAGGGTGAGAGAGGAGAGATGCGAGAGAGGGGAGGTGTAGAGAGAGGGGAGGGTGAGAGAGGGGCGGGCGAGGGAAGGGACGGTGAGAGCCGGGTGGTGCGAGATAGGTGGGGGTGCGAGAGAGGGCGGGCGAGAGACGGGACGGCGAGAGAGTGGAGAGCGAGAGACAAGGAATGGTGAGAGAGGGGCAGGGAGAGAGAGAGTGTGTGTAGGGCGAGAGAGGGAATAATGAGAGAGGGGAGGGCGAGAGAGAGAGGGGAGCGTGAGAGCGCGGAGGGCGAGAAATGGGAGGGCGAGAGAGGGCATGAAGCGGAAGGGAGAGAGACTGGAGAGCGAGAGATGGGAGGGCGAGAGAGGGGAGGGCGAGAAAGGGGAGGGCGAGAGAGGGGAGGGCGAGAGAGTGCAGGGTGAGAGGTGAGGGCAAGATGGGGAGGGCGAGAGGGAGGTGTGGGTGAGGGAATGGGGAGGGGGAGAGGGGAGATAGGGTGGAGTGCGAGAGAGCGGCGGGAGAGAGAGTGGAGAGAGAGAAAGTTGGGCGAGAGAGGGGAGTGTGAGAGAGGGGAGAGCAAGTGAAGTGAGGTCAAGACAGAATGGATAGCGATGGAGAGGCAAGGGGGAGAGGGGGAGAAGGCGAGAGAGTGGGGAGGGGGAGAGTGGAGAGAGACTGCGAGAGAGGAGAGGGCGAGAGAAGGGAGGGCGAGAGAGAGGTGAGGGAGAGAGGGGTGGGCGAGGGAGAGAAGTGGGCGAGAAGGGAGCGAGAGAGGGAGGACGAGAGAGTGGGGAGGGCGAGAGGGAGGGGAGGGACAGAGAAAGGAGGGCGAGAGAGAGGAGGGCGAGAGAGAGAGGAGAGTGCGAGAGAGCAGCGAGACAGGGGGAGGGAGAGAGAAAGTTGGGCGAGAGAGGGGAGGGCGAGAGAGAGGGGAGGTAGAGTTAGAGGGTATTGGCAGTGAGAGGGGAGAGCGAGAGAGGGGAGAGCCAGAGAAGGGTGGACGAGAGAGTGGATAGCGATGGAGAGGCAAGGGTGAGAGAGGGGAGAGTGCGAGAGAGTGGTGAGAGGGAGAGGGAGAGACAGATGGGAGTGCGAGAGAGAGGAGGGTGAGAGAGGTTAGGGCCAGTTAGGGGAGGGCGAGAGAGTGGTGTGGGAGAGAGAGGGGAGGGCGATCCAGGTGAGGGCGAGAGAGGGGAGCGTGAGAGAGGGGAGGGCGAGAGAGTGGTGTGGGAGAGAGAGGGGAGGGCGAGTGAGGGGAGGGAGAGAGAGGGGAGGGAGAGAGAGGGGTAGGCGTGGGAGAGAAGAGGGGGAGAAGGGAGGGAGAGGGGGGAGGGCAAGAGAAGGGGAAGGCGAGAGAGAAGGGAGGGAGAGAAAAAGGAGGGCGAGAAAGTGGAGGGGAAGAGAGTGAAGGGGGAGTTAGTGGAGAGGGATTGTGAGAGGGGAGGGCGAGGGAGAGGAGAGCGAGGGAAGGGAAATCGAGAGAGGCGATAGCGAGATAGAGGGAAAGGGCAAGAGAGAGGAGAGTGCAAGAGTGGAGAAGGTGAGAGAGAGGGGAGGGCGCGAGGGGGCTGGCGAGTGATGGGATGGTGAGAGAGAGGTTTGGGCGAAAGAGGGATCAGCGTAGCAGAGGGAACAGATAGAGTGGAGGAAGAGAGAATGAGGGTGAGAGACGGAAGGGCGAGAGAAGGGTGGGCGAGGGATGGGAGAACGAGAGACAGGAGCGCGAGAGACGGGAAGGCGAGAGAGAGGGGAATGGGAAAGAGAGGGGACGGAGAGAGAGGGGAGGGCGAGAGAGGGGAGTGCGAGAGAGTGGAGGGCAAGAGAGAGGGGATGGGGAGAGACGGGGAGGGCGTGAAAGAGTGTAGGGCGAGAGAGTGGACAGCGAAAGAGAGAGATGTGTACGAGAGTGTGAAGGCCGAGAGACAGGAGGGCGAGAGACGGGAGAACGAGAGACAGGAGCGTGAGAGACGGGAAGGCGAGAGAGGGGAGGACGAAAGATGGGAGGGCGAGAGAGAGAAGGGCGAGAGTGGTGAGGGCGAGAGAGAGGTGGCGTCGTGAGAGGGGGAGGAGCGAGAGAGAGGGCAGGGAGAGAGAGGGGTTGGCGAGTGAGAGTGGATGGCTAGAGAGGGGAGGGCGAGAGAGGGGGAGGGCGAGAGAGCAGCAAGAGTGCGCGCGGAGGGAGAGAGAGGAGAGTGCAAGAGAGCGGTGAGAGAGTGGAGAGGGTGAGAGAGAGGGGAGTGCGAGTGAGATGGGAAGGCGAGAGAGGGGAGTTCGGGAGATGGGAGCACGAGAGAGGGGAGGGCTAGAGATGGGAGAGCGAGAGACAGGAGCGCGCAAGACGATAGTACGAGAGACAGGAAGGCAAGAGAGGGGAGGGCGAGCGAGTGCAGGGAGAAAGGAGGATAGCAAGAGAGAGGAGGGCGAGAGAGCGGAGGGCAAAGAGAGGTGACGACAAGAGAGCGTGGAGATCAAGAGAGGAGAGGGCGAGAGAGTGGTATGCGAAAGAGAGGAGAGCGTGAGAGAGGTGAGGGCGAGAGGGGGGTTGAGAGATATCAGAGTGCGAGAAAGGGGAGGGCGAAAAAGGAGAGGACAAGTGGGAGTGAAGAGACAAAGAGGACGGTGCGAGAGCGAAGGCCGGGAGGCGGGAGGGCAAGGGGGGGCAAGAGAGAGGGAGGGCGAGAGAGGGGAGAACGAGAGAGCGGAGGAGGAGAGCGGAGTAGGGCGAGAGAGAATGTAGGGGGAGAGAGGGGAGAATGAGAGAGAGGGGAGTGAGAGTGAGATGGGAGGGCGAGAGAGGGGAGGTCGGGAGACGGAAGCACGAAAGAGGAGAGGGCGATAGTGGGTAGTGCGAGAGACGGGAAGGCAAGAGAGGGGAGGGAGAGCGAGCTGAGGAAGAGAGGGGGAGTGCAAGAGAGTGGAGGGCGAGAGAGTGGAGGGCGAGAGAGAGGTGATGACGAGAGAGCGAAGTTGGGGAGAGAGAGGACAGGGCGGGAGAGTGGGGAGGGGAGAGGGGTGAGAGAGGGGAGTGCGAGAGAGTGGCGAGAGAGAGAGGAGTGGTAGAGAGAGGGGAGGGCACGAAAGAGGGGAGGGAGAGAGAGGAAGGCGAGAGAGGGCAGGGCGAGACAGGGGCGGGCGAAAGACGGGAGGGCGAGAGAGCGGAGAGTGCGAGAGTAGGAATGGTGAGAGAGGGGGAGGGGGAGAGAGCGTGGAGGGCGAGAGAGGGAAGAGCGAGAGAGTGGAGGGCGAGAGAGAAGGGAGGGCGAGGGAGAGGGGAGGGCGGGAGACAGAAGGGAGAGAGAGGGGAGGGCATGATGCGGGAGGGCGAGAGACTGGAGAGCAAGAGATGGGAGGGTGAGAGACAGGAGAGCGACAGACAGGAACGCGTGAGACAGGAACACATGAGACGGGAGGGCAAGAGAGGGTAGTGCGAGAGACAGGAGGCAAGAGAGGGGAATGCGAGAGAGCGGAGGGCGATAGAGTGGAGGGGGAGAGAAAGGTGAGGACGAAAGAGGGGAGGATGAGAGAGAGGGGAGGACGAGAGAGGGGTGAGGGAGAGAAAGAGAAGGGCTAGAGAGGGGAGGGCGAGAGAGGGGAGGGTGAGTTAGTGGGAAAAGAGAGTGAGAGGGGAGGACGAGAGAGAGGGGAGGGCGAGAGAGGGGAGAGCGAGAGAAGGGAGGTCGGGAGACAGGTGATAGCGAGAGAGAGAGGGAGGGCGAGAGAGAGGGGAGGGTGAGAGAGGGCAGGGCGAGAGAGCGCTGGGCGAAAGAGGGGAGGACGTGAGAGAGGGGACGGCGAGAGAGGGGTGAGGGAGAGAAAGAGGAGGGCTAGAGAGGGGAGGGCGAGAGAGGGGAGGGTGAGTTAGTGGGGAGGGAGAGTGAGAGGAGAGGGCGAGAGAGAGGGAGGGCGAGAGAGGAGAGAGCGAGAGAAGGGAGGTCGGGAGAGAGGTGATAGCAAGAGAGAGAGGAGGGCGAGAGAGAGGGGAGGGTGAGAGAGGGCAGGGCGAGAGAGCGCTGGGCGAAAGAGGGAGGACGTGAGAGAGGGGACGGCGAGAGAGATGGGAGGGCGAGAGAGATGGGAGGGGAGAGAGAGGGGAGGCCGAAAGAGGGGTGGACAAGAGGGAGGAGAGAGACAGAGTGGAGGGTGAGAGATGGAGGGAGATAGACGGGAGGGCAAGAGAGGGGAGGACAAGGGAAAGGGTTGGTGGGAGAAATGAGTGCAAGAGAGAGGAGGGCGAGAGAGCGGATGGCAAGAGAGAGGGGATGGGGAGGGCGAGAGAGGGGAGGGAGATAGAGAGGGGAGGGAGGGGGAGGGTAGAGAAGGGAGGGCAAGAGAGAGGGCAGGGGAGCGAGAGGGAGGGCGAGAGAGAGGGAGGAGGGCGAGAGAGGGAAGACCAAGAGAGAAGGAAAAGCAAGAGGGATGGGAGGGTGAAAGAGTGGAAGACAAGAGGAGGGAGAGACAGAGTGGAGGGTGAGAACGCGGAAGGCGAGAGAGCGGAGGTCGAGAGACGGGAGGGCAAGAGAGGTGAGGGCGAGCAAGCAGAGGGAGAGAGGTGAGGGCGAGAGAAGAGATGGTGAGAGAGTGGAGGGTGAGCCAGAGGTGACGATGAGAGAGCGCGTTGGGGGAGAGAGCGGAGAGGGCGAGAGTGTGGGGAGGGGAGGGGGTGAGAGAGGGGCGTGCTACAGAGAGGCGAGAGAGAGGGGAGGGCGAGAGAGGGGGAGGGCACGAAAGAGGGGAGGGAGAGAGAGAGGAAGGAAAGAGAGGGGAGGGCGAGAGAGGAGACGGCGAGAGAGGGGACAGAAAGAGAGAGGGAAGGGTGAGAGAGGAGAGATGCGAGAGAGGGGAGGTGTAGAGAGAGGGGAGGGTGAGAGAGGGGCGGGCGAGGGAAGGGACGGT
This sequence comes from Chiloscyllium plagiosum, assembly GCF_037043375.1. NCBI lineage: Eukaryota > Metazoa > Chordata > Chondrichthyes > Orectolobiformes > Hemiscylliidae > Chiloscyllium > Chiloscyllium plagiosum. Next base: position 58,368,924 of record NW_028270178.1, read on the forward strand.
GAGAGCCGGGTGGTGCGAGATAGGTGGGGGTGCGAGAGAGGGCGGGCGAGAGACGGGACGGCGAGAGAGTGGAGAGCGAGAGACAAGGAATGGTGAGAGAGGTGCAGGGAGAGAGAGAGTGTGTGTGTAGGGCGAGAGAGGGAATAATGAGAGAGGGGAGGGCGAGAGAGAGAGGGGAGCGTGAGAGCGCGGAGGGCGAGAAATGGGAGGGCGAGAGAGGGCATGAAGCGGAAGGGAGAGAGACTGGAGAGCGAGAGATGGGAGGGCGAGAGAGGGGAGGGCGAGAAAGGGGAGGGCGAGAGAGGGGAGGGCGAGAGAGTGCAGGGTGAGAGGTGAGGGCAAGATGGGGAGGGCGAGAGGGAGGTGTGGGTGAGGGAATGGGGAGGGGGAGAGGGGAGATAGGGTGGAGTGCGAGAGAGCGGCGGGAGAGAGAGTGGAGAGAGAGAAAGTTGGGCGAGAGAGGGGAGTGTGAGAGAGGGGAGAGCAAGTGAAGTGAGGTCAAGACAGAATGGATAGCGATGGAGAGGCAAGGGGGAGAGGGGGAGAAGGCGAGAGAGTGGGGAGGGGGAGAGTGGAGAGAGACTGCGAGAGAGGAGAGGGCGAGAGAAGGGAGGGCGAGAGAGAGGTGAGGGAGAGAGGGGTGGGCGAGGGAGAGAAGTGGGCGAGAAGGGAGCGAGAGAGGGAGGACGAGAGAGTGGGGAGGGCGAGAGAGAGGGGAGGGACAGAGAAAGGAGGGCGAGAGAGAGGAGGGCGAGAGAGAGGGGAGGGAGAGAGAAAGAAGGCAGAGATAGGGGAGGGCGAGAGAGGGGGGAGGGCAAGAGAGGAGAGGGAGAGAGAGGCTGGGAGAGAGAGGGGTGGACGAGGGAGAGAAGAGGGGGAGAAGGGAGAGAGAAAGGGAGAGCGAGAGAGGGGGTGTGCAAGAGAGTGGCGAAAGAGAGAGGAGTGCGAGAGAGCGAGGGGAGGGTACGAAAGAGGGGAGGGAGAGAAAGGAAGGCGAGAGAGGGCAGGGCGAGAGAGGAGACAGCAAGAGAGGAGGAGGCTGAGAACCGGGCGGTGCGAAAGACGGGAGAGCGAGAGAGCGGAGAGCGCGAGAGTAGGAATGGTGAGAGAGGAGGAGGGGGAGAGAGCGTGGAGGGCGAGAGAGGGAAGAGCGAGAGAGTGGGGGTCGAGAGAGAAGGGAGGGCGAAAGAGGGGTGGGTTGGAGACAGAAGGGGGAGAGAGGGGAGGGCATGAAGCGGGAGGGCGAGAGACTGGAGAGCAAGAGATGGGAGGCTGAGAGGCAGGAGAGCGACAGACAGGAACGCGTGAGACAGGAACACATGAGACGGGAGGGCAAGAGAGGGTAGTGCGAGAGACAGGAATCAAGAGAGGGGAATGCGAGAGAGGGGAGGGTGATAGAGTGGAGGGCGAGAGAAAGGTGAGGACGAAAGAGGGGAGGATGAGAGAGAGGGGAGGACGAGAGAGGGGTGAGGGAGAGAAAGAGGAGGTCTAGAGAGGGAGGGCGAGAGAGGGGAGGGTGAGTTAGTGGGGAGGGAGAGTGAGAGGGGAGGGCGAGAGAGAGGGGAGGGCGAGAGAGGGGAGAGCGAGAGAAGGGAGGTCGGGAGACAGGTGATAGCGAGAGAGAGAGGGAGGGCGAGAGAGAGGGGAGGGTGAGAGAGGGCAGGGCGAGAGAGCGCTGGGTGAAAGAGGGGAGGACGTGAGAGAGGGGACGGCGAGAGAGGTGGGAGGGCGAGAGAGATGTGAGGGGAGAGAGAGGGGAGGGCGAAAGAGGGGTGGACAAGAGGGAGGAGAGAGACAGAGTGGAGGGTGAGAGAGTGGAGGGCGATAGACGGGAGGGCAAGAGAGGGGAGGACAAGGGAAAGGGTTGGTGGGAGAAATGAGTGCAAGAGAGAGGAGGGCGAGAGAGCGGATGGCAAGAGAGAGGGGATGGGGAGGGCGAGAGAGGGGAAGGAGATAGAGAGGGGTGGGAGGGGGAGGGGAGAGAAGGGAGGGCAAGAGAGAGGGCAGGGGAGCGAGAGGGAGGGCGAGAGAGAGGGAGGAAGGCGAGAGAGGGAAGACCAAGAGAGAAGGGATAGCAAGAGGGATGGGAGGGTGAAAGAGTGGAAGACAAGAGGAGGGAGAGACAGATTGGAGGGTGAGAGCGCGGAAGGCGAGAGAGCGGAGGTCGAGAGATGGGAGGGCAAGAGAGGTGAGGGCGAGCAAGCAGAGGGAGAGAGGTGAGGGCGAGAGAGGAGATGGTGAGAGATTGGAGGGTGAGCCAGAGGTGACGATGAGAGAGCGCGTTGGGGGAGAGAGAGGAGAGGGCGAGAGTGTGGGGAGGGGAGAGGGGTGAGAGAGGGGCGTGCTACAGAGAGGCGAGAGAGAGAGGGAAGGGCGAGAGAGGGGGAGGGCACGAAAGTGGGGAGGGAGAGAGAGAGGAAGGCAAGAGAGGGGAGGGCGAGAGAGGAGACGGCGAGAGAGGGGACAAAAAGAGAGAGGGGAGGGTGAGAGAGGGGAGGTGTAGAGAGAGGGGAGGGTGAGAGAGGGGCGGGCGAGAGAAGGGACGGTGAGAGCCGGGTGGTGCGAGAGAGGTGGGGGTGCGAGAGAGGGCGGGCGAGAGACGGGAGGGCGAGAGAATGGAGAGCGAGAGACAAGGAATGGTGAGAGAGGGACAGGGAGAGAGAGAGATAGAGTGTAGGGCGAGAGAGGGAAGAATGAGAGAGGGGAGGGCGAGAGAGAGGGGAGGGTGAGAGCGCGGAGGGCGAGAAATGGGAGGGCGAGAGAGGGCATGAAGCGGAAGGGCGAGAGACTGGAGAGCGAGAGATGGGAGGGCGAGAGACGAGAGGGAGAGAGAGGGGAGGGCGAGAGAGGGGAGGGCGAGAGAGTGCAGGGTGAGAATTGAGGGCAAGATGTGGAGGGCGAGAGAGAGGTGTGGGTGAGGGAATGGGGAGGGGGAGAGGGGAGATAGGGAGGAGTGCGAGAGAGCGGCGCGAGAGAGAGTGGAGACAGAGAGAAAGTTGGGCGAGAGAGGGGAGTGTGAGAGAGGGGAGAGCAAGTGAAGTGAGGTCAAGACAGAATGGATAGCGATGGAGAGGCAAGGGTGAGAGGGGAGAAGGCGAGAGAGTGGGGAGGGGGAGAGGGGAGAGAGAGTGCGAGAGAGGAGAGGGCGAGAGAAGGGAGGGCGAGAGAGAGGTGAGGGAGAGAGAGGGAAGGGCGAGACAGTGCAGGGAGAGAGAGGGGAGGGAGAGAGAGGGGTGGGCGAGGGAGAGAAGAGGGAGAGAAGGGAGCGAGAGAGGGAGGACGAGAGAGTGGGGAGGGCGAGAGAGAGGGGAGGGACAGAGAAAGGAGGGCGAGAGAAAGGAGGGCGGGCAAGAGAGGGGAGGGAGAGAGAGGCTGGGAGAGAGAGGGGTGGGCAAGGGAGAGAAGAGGGGGAGAAGGGAGAGAGAGAGGGAGAGCGAGAGAGGGGGAGTGCGAGAGAGGGGGGGAGAGAGAAAGGAGGGCGAGAGAGGGGAGGGCGAGAATGAGGGAGGACAAGAGATAGGGGAGGCGAGTGAGGAGAGGGCAAGAGAGAGCGGCGGGTAAGAGAGGGAAGGGCAAGAGAGAGGGAAGTGGGAGAGACGGGTGGGCGGGAGAGACGGGAGGGCGAGAGAGACCGGAGGGCGACAGAGGGGAGGGCGAGAGAGAGGGGAGCGCGAAAGAGGGAGGGCAAGAGTGAGGGGAGAGACAGAGTGGAGGGTGAGAGAGAGGAAGGCGAGAGAGTGGAGGTCGAGAGACAGGAGGGCAAGTGTGATAAGGGCGACAGACATGAGAGTGGGAGGGCGAGAGACTGGAGAGCGGAGGGAGAGAAATCGGAGGTCGAGAGATGGGAGGTGCGAGAGCGCGGAGGGTGTGAGAGCAGAGGGTGAGAGAGGGGAGAGCGAGAGAGCAGCAAGAGAGAGAGGGGAGGGCGTGAGAGAGAGGATGGAGCGTGAGAGGTGTGCGAGATAGGGATGGCAAGAGGTAGGGGAGTTAGAGTTAGTGAGGAGAGAGAGTGAGAGAGAACGGTGAGAGAGGAGAGGGCGAAAGAGTGGAGGACAAAAGGGAGGGGAGAGACAGAGTGGAGGGTGCGAGAGTGAAGGGCGGGAGACGGGAAGGCAAGAGGGGAAGGGCAAGAGAGAGGGAGGGTAAGAGAGAGCGAAGGACGAGAGAGAGGGGAGGCGAGTGAGGGGAGGGATAGAGAGAGAGGGGCGTGTGAGAGGGGAGGGCGAGAGAGAGATGGGAGGGTGAGAGAGGGGAGGGCGAGTGAGAGGGGAGGGTGACAGGTGGGAGGGCGAGAGAGAGGGGAGCGCGAAAGAGGGAGTGCAATAGGGAGGGGAGAGACAATGTGGAGGGTAAGAGAGAAGAAGGCGAGAGAGGGGAGGTCGAGAGACAGGAGGGCGAGAGAGCAGAGGGCGAGAGACGGGAGCGCGAGACACAGTCGAGCGAGAGAGGGTAGGTCGGGAGATGGGAAAGTGAGACAGTGGAGGGCGAGAGAATGTAGGGGGAGAGATCAGCGGGCGAGAGAGGGAAGGTGCGAGAGAGGGATGGGCAAGAGAGGGGAGAGCGAGAGAGCGGAATGTGTGAGAGTGGAGGGTGAGAGAGGGGAGGGCGAGAGAGCAGCAAGAGAGAGAAGGGAGGGCGAGAGAGAGGGGAGGGCATGAGACAGAGAAGGGAGAGTGAGAGGGGAGGGCGAGAGAGGGGAAGGCGAGAGAATAGAGGTCAAGAGAGAGTGGAAACCGAGAGAGAGGGGAGGGCGAGAGAGAGGGAAGCGAGAGAGAGGTGAGGGCGAGAGAGGGGAGGGCGAGACAGTGGTGGGCGGAAGAGGGGAGGTGAGAGAGAGTGAAAGGCAAAAGAGGGGAGGACAAGAGGGAGGGGAGATACAGGGTGGAGTATGAGAGAGTGGATGGCGAGTGAAGGGCGGTCGAGAGGGGATGGCGAGAGAGAGAGAGGGGTGGGCGAAAGCGAGGTGAGGGCGAGAGAGAGGAGAGGGCAAGAATGGCGGGGGGAGAGTGGGGAAGGCGAGAGACGGGGAGGACAAGAGGTGAGGGCAAGAGAGAGGGGAGGGCGAGAGACGGTAGGGCGAGAGAAGGGGAGGGAGAGAGTGTGGTGGCTGAGAGACAGGATGATGAGAGAGAGGGGAGGGAGAGAGATAGGGGTGGGAGGCAGAGAGAGGAAGGAGAGGGAGAGGGGAGGGGAGAGAGGGTAGGGAGAGGGAGAGGGGAGGGGGAGAGAGAGATGAACGCGAGAGAGGGGAGGAGAGAGAGGGGAGGGCATGAGGGGGGAGCGAGAGAGAAGGGAGCGCGAGAGAGGGGATTGCGAGAGAGATGGGTGGGCGAGAGAGGGGAGATCGAGAGAGAGGAGGGCGAGAGAGTGGAGGGCGAGAGAGAGGGTTGAGCAAGAGAGAGGGGATGGCGAGAGAAAGGGAATGGCGAGAGACAGGTGAGGGGTAGAGAGAGGCGAGGGTGACAGAGGGGATGGTGAGAGAGGGGGGATGGCGATAGAGAGGTGAGGCCGAGAGAGAAGGGAGGGAGACAGAGAGGGGAGGGCGAGAAATGGTGGGCGAGAGCGTGGGAAGGGCAAGAAAGAGGGGAGGGAGAGAGAGAGGGGAAGGTGAGAGAGAGAGGAGGGTGAGAGATGGGAGTGCAAGAGAGGAGGGAAAGAGGGGAGGGTGAGAGAGAGGGGAGGACGAGAGATGGGAGGGCGAAAGAGAGGGGAGCACGACGGGGGCGCAGGAGAGGGGAGGGCAAGACAGAAAGGAGGGCAAAAGAGAGAGGAGGGTGAGAGAGAGGGGAGGGTGAGGGAGAGAGGGGATTGTGAGACGGGGAAGGCGAGAGAGTGGGGAGGGCAAGAGGGCGGGGCGGGGGAGAGTGTGGAGAGTTGGAAAAAGGGGAGGGCGAGAGAGGGTAGGGCGAGACAGAGCGGCGGGCGAGAGCGGAGGGAAAGAGAGAGGAGTGGGGAGAGATGGGATCGCGAGAGAGTGGAGGGGAGAGAAGGAAATGAAAAAGAGGGTGGAGAGAGAGAGGAGGGCGAGAGCGGGTGGAGAGAAAGAGGGTGGAGAGACAGAGAGGGGAGGGCAAGAGGGGGAGGTTGAGAGATAGGGGAGTGCCAGGGAGAGTGGAGGGGAAGAGAGAGGGGATGGCGAGAGGGAGGAGATGGGGAGAGAGGGGAGGGCGGGAGAAAGGGGAGGGCGAGAGAGAGGGGTGGGAGAGAGATGGGAAGGTGAGAGAGAGTGGAGGGCGACAGAGTGGAGGGGGAGTGAGAGGAGGAAGAAAGAGGTTGAAGAGAAAGAGGAGGGCGAGAGAGTGTGGAGAGAAAGAGGGTGGAGAGAGAGTGTGGAGGGCAAAAGAGGGGAGGGTGAGTGATAGAGGAGAGTGAGGAAGAGTGGAGGGGACGAGAGAGGGGAGAGCGAGAGGGAGGGGAGGGCGAGAGGGTTGAGGATGAGAGAGGGGAGGGAGAGAGTGGGGGAAGGACGAGAGAGGGGAGTGTAAGAGAGGGGAGGGCAAGAGATAGGAGATGGGGAGAGAAGGGAGGGCGGGAGAAATGGGAGGGCGAGAGAGGAGCGGGCGAGAGAGAGGTGAGGGCGAGAGCGGAGGGCAAGAGAGAGGGGCGGGGGAGAGATGGGGATAGCGAGGGAAAGTGGAGGGGAAGAGAGATGGGAGAGCGAGAAGGAGGGGAGGGCGAGAGCGCGGAGTATGAGAGAGGGGAGGGCGAATGAGGGGAGGGCGAGAGAGCGGAGGGAGAGACAGTGGAGGGGCGTGACATGGGAGGGTCAGAGAGGGGAGGTGAGAGAGATGGGAGGGCAAGAGAGAGGGCAGATAAAGAGTGTGGAAGAGAGGGGAGGGTGAGAGTTAGGGGCAAGTGAGGGAGAGTGGAGGGGAAGAGAGAGGGGAGGGCGAGAGGGAGGAGAGGGCGAGAGACCGGAGGATGAGAGTGGGGAGGCCGAGAGAGGGGGAAGGATGAGAGAGAAGGGAGTGCAAAAGACAGGAGGGCGAGAGACCAGAGTGCGAGAGATGGGCGGGTCAAGTGAGGGGTGGGCGAGAGAAGAGAGTGCTAGAGAGCGGAGGGCGGTGAGACGGGAGGTTCAGAGAGGGGAGGTGAGAGAGGGGGAGGGGAGAGACTAAGGAGGGGAGAGACTGGAGGTCGAGAGTGGGGGTGGGCGCGATAGAGGCCAGGGAGAGAGAGAGCGGAGGGGAAGAGAGAGGGGAGGGCGAGAGGGAGGGGAGGGCGAGAGAGTGGAGGATGAGAGAGGGGAGGGAGAGAGTGTGGGAAGGACGAGAGAGAGGGGAGTGTGAGAGAGGGGAGGGCAAGAGATAGGGGATGGAGAGAGAGGGGAGGGCGGGAGAAAGGGGTGGGCGAGAGAGGAGAGGGCGAGAGCGGAGGGCAAGAGAGAGGGGCGGGGGAGAGATGGGGATAGCGAGGGAAAGTGGAGGGGAAGAGAGATGGGAGAGCGAGAAGGAGGGGAGGGCGAGAGCGCGGAGTATGAGAGAGGGGAGGGCGAATGAGGGGAGGGCGAGAGAGCGGAGGGAGAGACAGTGGAGGGGCGTGACATGGGAGGGTCAGAGAGGGGAGGTGAGAGAGATGGGAGGGCAAGAGAGAGGGCAGAGAAAGAGTGTAGAGAGAGAGGGGAGGGCAACAGAGGGGAGGGTGATAGATATGGGCGAGTGAGGGAAAGTGGAGGGGAAGAGAGAGGGGAGGGCGAGAGGGAAGGGTGGGGGACAGACCGGAGGATGAGAGAGGGGAGGGAGAGAGAGGGGGAAGGATGATAGAGAGGGGAGAGCAAAAGACAGGAGTGCGAGAGACCAGAGTGCGGGAGAGGGGCGGGTCAAGTGAGGGGTGGGCGAGAGAGGAGAGTGCTAGAGAGCGGAGGGCGAAAGAGTGGAGGGGCGTGAGATGGGAGGGTCAGAGAGGGGAGGCGAGAGAGATGGGAGGGCGAGAGACTAGGGAGGGGAGAGAGTGGAGGTCGAGAGAGGGGGAGGGCGCGATAGAGGCGAGGGAGAGAGAGAGGGGAGGGGGAGAGAGAAGGGAAGGGGAGAGAGAGAGGGAAGGGAGAGAGGGGGAGGGAAAGAGAGGGGAGGGCGTGAGAGAGAGGAGGGGGAGTGGACGGAGAGAGAGAGGGGAGAACGAGTGAGGGGTGGGTGAGGTTGTCCAGAGCGAGAGAGGGAAGGGCGAGAGAGAGGGGAGAGAGAGAGAGTGGTGAGGCGGAAAGAGGTTTAAGAGATAGAAGGTGGGAGAGAGAGAGGGAGGGCGAGAGAGAGGGGAGGGCGAGAGAGGGATTGGCGAGAGAGAGGGGAGGGCGAGAGAGGGGGAGGGCGAGAGAGGGAAAGGCGAAAGAGAGGTGAGGGCGAGAGAGAGAGGAGGGAAAGTGAGAGGTGATGGCGAGAGAGGGGTGGGTGACAGAGAGTGGAGGGCTACAGAGATGAGTGCAAGAGAGGGGGGAGAGTAAGAGAGAAGGGAGGGGAGAGGGAAGAGAGAGGGGAGTGCGAGAGAGCTGCGAGAGACAGAGAGGGGAGGACAATAGAGAGTGGAGGGCGAGAAAGAGGGGTGGTCGAGAGAGAGGGGACTGAGAGAACAGTAGCACAAAAGAGTGGAGGGCGAGAGAATGGAGCTCGAGAGAGAGGGATAGCGAGAGAGTGGGGAGGGCGTGAGAGACTGCACGGCGAGAGAGGGGAGGGCAAGAGAGTGGTGGGCGAAAGAGGGGAGGGCGTGTGAGAGGGGAGGGCGAGAGAGAGGGGTGGGTGAAAGCGGGCAGTGTGAGCGAGAGGGGAGGACGAGAGAGAGGGGAGGGAGAGCGAGAGGGGACTGATCCCAACCCAGCACTGCAATCTCCCCCTCCCCTTCACAGCACTGTAATCTCTCCCAACCCTGACTGATCCTGACCTATCACTGCAATCTCCCCCGCCCTGAATAATCCCTACCCAACACTGCAATCACCGCCACCCTGACTAATCCCTGTCCAAAACTGAAATCTCCTCTTCCCAGACTGATCCCTATCCAACACTGCAATCTCCCCTCGACTGATCCCTAACCAACACTGCAATGTCCCCTTCCCTGACTAATCCCTATCCCTCCCTGATTGATCCTTACCCAACATTACACTCAACCTCTCCCTATCTGATCCCTACACCACACCTCACACACACCATCCCTGACTGATCCCTACCCAACACTTCAATCTCCCCTTCACTGACTGATCCCGACCAAACACTGCAATCTACCCCTCCCTGAGTGATCCCTACAAAATACTGCAATCACCCCCTCCCTGACAGATCCCTTCCCAACACTGCAATTTTCCCCTCTCTGACTGAGCCGTGCCCAACAAGGCACTCATCCCCTCCCTAACTGATCCTGACACAACATTGCAATCACACGCTCCATGACTGATCCCAACCCAACACTGCAATCACCCCTTCACTGACTGATCCCTTCCCAAAACTGCAATCACCCCCTAACTGACTGATCGCTACCCAACACTGTAATCACCCCTCACTGACTGATCCCTTCCCAAAACTGCAATCACCCCCTAACTGACTGATCGCTACCCAACACTGTAATCACCCCTCACTGACTGATCCCTAGCCAAAACTGCAATTTCCCCCTCTCTGACTGAGCCCTGCCCAACAATGCACTCACCCCCGCCCTGACTGATCTCTAACCAAACTGCAGTCACCCCCCTCCCTGACTGATCACTGCCCGACCCTGCAGTCAGCCCCTACCTGACTGATCCCTGTCCAACTCTGCAAGTGGCCTCTCACTGACTGATCTCTACCTCGCAAGACAATCGCCCCTTCACTGTCTGATCCCTACCCAACACTGCAATCAATCTCTCCTTAACTTATCCCTGCACAACACCTCACACACTCCCTCCCTGACTAATCCTTACCCAACATTGCAACCTCCCCCTCCCTGACTGATCCCTATCCAACACCCAGTCTGCTCCTTCCTGACTGATCACTACCCAACACTGCACTCACCCCTTCCATGAGAAAACACTACCCAACATGGTACTCACACCCTCCCTGACTAATCCCTACACAACACTGCAAAATCCCCTTCCCTGACTGATCACTGCCCAACATCGCACTCATCCCATCCCTGACTGATCCCGACCCAACACTGCAATCTCCACCTCCCTGACTGATCATTACCCAAAACTTCAATCGCCCCCCCAGTCTAAGCCCGACCCAACACTGTATCCTACCCCTCCCTGAGTGCCAGCATCCAACACTGCAATATGCCCCTTCCTGACTGATTCCTATGCAACAAAGTTTTCACCCCAGCCCTGAGTAATCCCTACCCAACACTGCAATCACCTCCTTCCTGACTGATCCTTAAACCAACAATGCACTCTCCCCTTCCCTGACAGACCCCTACCTAACACTGCAATTCGCCTCCCTGACTGATCCCTACCTACACTGCAATCTGCCACTTCCTGACTAATCACTACCCAACACTACAATCTCTCCCTCCCTGACTGATCCCTACACAACACTGCAATCTCCCCCTCCCTGACTGATCCCTACCCAACACTGCAATCTCCCCCTCCCTGACTGATCCCTACACAACACTGCAATCTCCCCCTCCCTGACTGATCCCTACCCAACACTGCACTCACAACCTCCCTGAGTAATCACTACCGAACATTGCACTCACCCCCTCCCTGACTGATCCCTACACAACACTGCAATCTCGCCCTCAATAACGGATCCCTCCGCAACACTGTAATCACCCCTTGCGGACAAATCCCGACCCAACAGTGCAACCTCCCCATTCCTGACTGATCCCAATCCAAAGCTGCAATCAACCCCTGCCGTGACTGATCCCTACCCAACACTGCAATCTCCCGTTTCCTGACTGATCCCGACCCAATACTGCAATCTCCCCCTCCCTGAATGATCCCTACCCAATACTGCAATCTCCCACTCACTGAATGATCCCTGCCCAACACTATAATCACCTGGTCCCTGACTGATCCCTACACAACACTGCAGTCACCCCATCTCTGACTGATCCCTATGCAACTCTGCAATCGCCCGCTCCATGACTGATACCTACACGTTACAGCAATCGCCCCTTCCCTGACTGATCCCTACACAACACTGCAATCACCCCCTCGCTGACTGATCCCTACCCAACAGTGCACTCTCCCTCTCCCTAACTGATCCCTACACAACTCCTCACACACTCCCACCCTGATTGATCCCTACACAACACTGCACTCACCCCCTCCCTTAGTAATCACTACTCAACATTGCACTCAAAACCTCCCTGACTGACCCCTACACAACATTGTAATCATCCCCTCCCTGATTGACCCCTACCAACAACTGCAATATCCCCCTCCCTGATTGATGTCAGACCCAATACTGCAATCTTCCGGTCCTTGACTTATGCCTACCAAACACTGTAAACTCCCCCTCCCTAACTTATCCCTACCCAACACTGCAATCACACCCTTCCTGACTAATCCCTACCCAACAGTGCATTCTCCCCATCCCTGACTGATCCCTACCCAACAGAGCAAACGCCACTTCACTGACTAATCCATACCCAACACTGCAATCCACCCCTCCCTTACAGTTCCATACCCAACACAGCACTCAACCTCTCCCTAACAGATAACTATACAACACCTCACACACTCCCTCCCTAACCGATCCCGAAACAACACTGCAAACTCCCCCTCCCTGACTGATCCCTATCCAACACACAATCTGCTCCTTCCTGACTGATGCCAACCAAACACTGCACTCACCCCCTCCCTGAGTAATCATGACCCAAATATGCACTCACCCGCTCCCTGACTGACCCCTAACAAATACTGTACACAGCCCCTCCCTGACGAAACCCTACCCAACAATGTAACCTTCCCCACTGACTGATCCCTATTCAAGACCTCATTCTGCCCCTCACAGACGGATCCCTAACCAACATTGCACTCGCACCATCCCTGATTGATGCCTACCCAACACTGCACTCACAACGTCCCTAATTGATCCTTACACAACGCAGCCATTACCCCCTCCCTTACCGATCCCAACACTGCGATCTCCATCTCCCTGACTGACCCCAACCCAACACTGCAATCACCCCCTCCCTGACCGATGGCCTACCCAAAACTGCACTCACCCCTCCTTGTCTGATGCCTGCACAACACTGCAAAAACCCCTCCCTGACTGTCCCTACCAAACAGTGCAATTTCCCCATCCCTGACTGATCCCTACACAATACTGCATCTCCCCCTCCCTGACTGATCCCTACCCAACACTGCAATCTCCTACTCCATGACAGATCCCTAAAAACAATGCAATCACCCCCTGCCTGGCTGATTCCGACCCAGCACTGCTATCTCCGACTCCCTGACTGATCCCTACCCAACACTGCAATCTCTCCCTCCTTCCTGTTAACTATTCAAAACAGCGCTCACCCCTCCCTGAGCGATCCCTGCCCAACACTGCACTCAACCAGTCCCTGACTGATCCCGACCCATCACTGCAATCTCCCCCTCCTTGACTGATCCCTACCCAACTCTGCAGTCACCCGTTCCTGGCTAATCCCTACACAATACTGCAATCACCCCCTCCCTGACTGATCCCTACACAACAGTGCAATAGCCCCATTCCTGACTGATCCCTACCCAACACTGCAATCTCCCCCTCCCTGACTGATGGCCTACCCAACACTGCACTCTCCCCCTCCCTGACTGATGCCTGCACAACACCGCAATCACTTCTCCCTGACTGTCTTTACCCAACACTGCAATCTCCCCCTCCCTGACTGATGGCCTACCCAACACTGCACTCTCCCCCTCCCTGACTGATGCCTGCACAACACCGCAATCACTTCTCCCTGACTGTCTTTACCCAACAGTGCAATCTCCCCATCCCTGACAGAACCTTACACAATGCTGCATCTCCCCTCCCTGACTGATCCCTCCCTACCCAACACTGCAATCACCCGCTCCCTGACTGATCCCGACAAAATACTGCAATTTCCCCCTCTTTGACTGAGACCTGCCCATCATTGCAGTCACCCCCTCCCTGCCTGATCCCTACACAGCACTGCACTCATCCCCTCCCTGACTGGTCCCTTCCCCACACTGCCATCACCCCCTCCCTGACTGATCCCAACACAACAATGCAATCTCCCACTCCCTGAATGATCCCTATCCAACACTGCAATCACCCCCTCCATGACTGACCCCTACCCAACACTGTAATCTACCCCCCGATTGATCCCTACCCAAAACAGCACTCAGCACCTCCCTGAATGATCCCGGCCCAACACTGCAATCAACCAGTCCCTGACTGATCCCTACCCAAAACTGCAATCACCCCCTGCCTGACTGATCCGTACCCAACAATTCCAACACTCCCTCCCTCACTGATCCCTACACAACACTGCAATCTTCCCCTTACTGACTGATCCCTCCGCAAAACTGCACTCACCCCATCCCTGAGTAAGCCCTACCCAAATCTATACTCACACCCTGCCTAACTGATCGCGATCGATATTGCAATCTCCCCTATGTGACTGATCCCTACCCAACTCTGCAATCTCCCCATCCCTGACTGATCCCTGCCCATCACTGCAATCTCCCCCTCCCTCACTGATCCCTCCCCAACACTGCACTCACCCCCTCCCTGACTAATCCCTACCCAACTCTGCAATCTCCCCGCCCTGCCTGATTCCTATCCAACACTGCAATCTCCCACTTCTTGTCTGATTCCTACGCAAAACTGCAATCACCGCCATCCTAACTGATCGCTACCCAAACTGTAATCACACCCCCCATGACTGACCCCTCCCCAACATTGCACTCACCCCTACCTTGACTGGTCCCTAACCAAACTGCAGTCACACCCTCCAGGACTGATTCCTGCCCGACGCAGCAGTCTCCCCCTCTATGATTGATTCCTACCCAGCACTGCTATCTCCGACTCCCTGAGTGATCCCTTCCGCACACTGCAATTATCCCCACCCTGCCTGATCTCTACACACCACTACAATCTCCCCTTCTCTGACTGACCACTGCCCAACATTGCACTCATCCCCTCCCTGCCTGATCCCTACACAACATGGCCATCATCCCCTCCCTGAATGATCCCAACATAACACTGCAATCACCCCTCCCTGACTGATTCCGACACAACACTGTAACATCCCCGTCACTGCCTGATCCCTACCCAACACTGCAATCCCCCCTCCGACTGATCCCTACCCAACACTACAGTCTGCCCCTCCCTGAATGATCACTACCCAACACTGCAATCTCCCCCTCACTGAATGATCCCTACCCAACACTGCAATCTCCCCCTCCCTGACTGATCCCTACCCAACACTGCAATCTCCCCCTCCCTGACTGATCCGTGCCTGACTCTACATTCATCCCCTGCCTGACTGATCCCTCTCCAACACTGTAATCACCCCCTCCGTGACTAATCCCGACCGAACACTGCAATCTCCCCCTCGCCGAATGATCCCTACCCAACACAGCAATCTCCGCTGCCTGACTGATTCCTACACAACACAACAATCTTCCCATCTCTGTCTGATCCCTTCCCAACATTGCACTCTCCCTCTCCCTAAATGATCCTTACACAACACCTCACACACCCCCTCCCTGATTGATCCCTACCCAACACTGCAATCTCCCCCTCATTGGCTGATCCCTACCAAAGAATGCAATTAAACCCTCCCTGACTGGTGCCTAGCCAACACTGTAATCTCCCACTCCCTGACTGATCCCTAACCAACACGGCAATCACCCCTCTCTGAATAATCCCTACACAATACTGCAATCACCCGCTCCCTGACTGATCCCTACACAACACTGCAGTCACCCCATCTCTGACTGATCCCTATGCAACTCTGCAATCGCCCGCACCATAACTAATACCTACACGTCACAGCAATCGCCCCTTCCCTGACTGATCCCTTCACAACACTGCAATCACCTCCTCGCTGACTGATCCCAAAACAACACTGTGATCTCCCCCTACCTGACTGATCACTACCCAAAACTGCCATCACCCCCTCCCTGACTGATCCCTGCCTATCACTGCAATCTCCCCATCCCTGACTGATCCCTACTCAACACTGCAATCACACTCTCCCAGACTGATCCCTACCCAACACTGCAATCAACCGTTCCTGACTGATCCCTACCCAACACTGCAATCACACCCTCCCTGACTGATCCCTGCACAATACTGCAATCACACCTTCCCAGACTGATCCATACCCAACACTGCAATCACACCCTCCCTGACTGATCCCTACCCAACACTGCAATCACACCCTCCCTGACTAATCCCTGCACAATACTGCAATCTCACCGTTCCGGACTGATCGCTACCCAACACTGAAATCTCCCCCTCCTTGACTGATCCCTACCCAAAAGTGCATTCTCCCCATTCCTGACTGTCCCCACCCAACACTGCAAGCTCCCCCTCCCTGACTGATTCCTACACAACATTGCACTCACCCTCTCACTGAATTATCCATACCCAACACTGCAGTCACCCGGTCCCTGACTGATCCCTACCCAACACTGCAATCTCCCCCTCCCTGACTGATCCCTACCCAACACTGCAATCGCCCCTTAACTGACTCATCCATACCCAACACGGCACTCAACCTTACCCTAACTCATCTCTACACAACACCTCACAACTGATCCCTACCCAACACTGCAAACTCCACCTCCCTGACTGATCCCCATCCACCACAAAATCTGCTCCTTCCTGACTGATCCCGAACCAACACGGCACTCACCCCCTCCTGGCGTAATCACTACTCAACATTGCACTCACCCGCTCCATGACTGATCACTACCCCACACTGTAATCAACCCTCCCTGACTAATCCTGACCCAACGCTGTAAACTACCCCTCCCTGACTGATCCATATCCAAGACTGCAATCAGCCCCTCCATGATTGATCCCTACCAAATTGTGCATTCTCCCCATTGCTGACTGATCCCCACCCTACACTACCATCTCCCCCTTCCTGACTGATCCCTACCCAAGATTGCAATCTCTCGCTCCCAGACTGATCCCAAACCAACATTGCACTCTGCCCTTCCAAGCCTGACCGCTGCCCAACACTGCTATCTCCCCCACTACTGATGCCTATCCAAAACAGCACTCACACCCTCCCTGAATGATCCCCCCAACTCCGCAATTACCCCTCCCTGACTAATCCCTACACAATACTGCAATCACACTCGCCTTGATTGTTCCCTAACAACAGTGCAATCCCACCCTTCCTGACTAATCCATACACAACACTGCAATCTCCCCCTCCTTGACTGATACATACCCAACACTGCAGTCACTCGACCCTGACTGATCCCTTCCCAACACTGCACTCACACCCTCCCTGACTGTTCCCTACCCAACACTGCAATCTCCCCTTCACTGACTGATGCCTACCCAACACTTTAACATCACCCTCCCTGAATGATCCCTACCAACACGGCAATCTACCCCTCCCTGATGGATTCCTACCCAACATTGCAATCTCCCCCTCCCTGACTGATGCCGACCCTAAACTTCAATTGCCCCCTCCCTGACCGATCCCTGCCCAACATTGCACTCAACTCCTCCGTGACTGATCCTTATCCAAACTGCAGTCACCCTCTCTCTGACTGATGCCTACCCAACACAGCAATCGCCCCTTCACTGATTGATCCATACGCAACACTGCAATCTCACCCTCCCTGACTGAGCCCTAGCCAACACTGCACGGTCCCCCTCCCTGACTGATCCCTACCCAACACTGCACGGTCCCCCTCCCTGACTGAGCCATACCCAACACTGCACGGTCCCCCTCCGTGACTGATCCCTACCCAGCACTGCACTCAGCCTCTCCCTAACTGTTCCCAAGACAACACCTCACACACACCCTCCCTGACTAATCCCTACCCAACGCTGTAACCTCCCCCTCCCTGACTGATCCCTATCCAACACGGCAATCTCCCCCTCGCTGGCTGATCCTTACCCAAAACTGCATTCTCCCCCTCCCTGATTGATCCCTACCAAACACGATGATTACCCCCTCCCTGACTGATCCCTACCCAAAACTACATTCTTTCACTCCCTGACTGATCCCTACCCAACCCTGCAATCACCCCCTCCCTCTCTGATTCCTACCCAACACGGCCATCTCCCCTCCCTGACTGAACCCTACCAACACTGCAATCTCACCATGCCTGACTGATCCCTAGCCTGAACTGCAACAACCCCTCTATGACTGACACCTACACAACACTGTAATCATCTCCTCCCTCACTGATCACTGCCGAACATTGCACTCACACCCTCCCTGACTGATCCCTATCCAAACTGCAGTCACTCCCTCCCTGATTGATCCCTATCCAAAACAGCAATTGCCCCTTCACTGACAGATCCCTACCTACTACTACAATCTCGCTGACTGATCTCTACACAACACTGCCCTCACCCTCTTCCTAACTAATCCGTACACAACACCTCACACACCCCTCAGAGACTGATCCCGACCCAACACTGCCTGATTGATCGCTGCCCAACACTGCAATCTCCACCTCCTCGACTGTGCCGTTCTCAAAACTGCATTCTCCCCCACCATGAACCATCCCTACCCAACACTGCAATCTCCCCCTCCCTGCCTGATACGTTCCCAACACTGTAATCACTGCCTCACTGACTGATCCCTACCAAAACCTGCAATATCCCCCAGCCTGATTGATGTCAAACCCAACATTGCAATAATCAGTCCCTGACTTATGCGTACCCAACACTGCAATCTTCACTCCCTGACTGATTCCTACCAAACACAGCAATCGCCCTCTCCTTGACTAATCCCTACCCAACAGTTAACCTCCCCCTCCCTGACTGATCACGATCCAACACTGCAATCTCCCACTCCCTGCCTGATCCGTACACAACACCTCACACACACCATCCCTGATCAATTCCTACCCAACACTGCATTCTCCCCCTCCCTGACAGATCCCGATCCAAAACTGCAATCACCCTCTCCCTCACTGATCCGTACACAACACCTCACACACCACCTCCCTGACTGATCCCTATTCAATACTGCAATCCCACGTCCCTGTCTGTGCCCTACCCAACACTGCACTCACCTCACCCCTTACTGATCCCTACACAATACTGCAATCACTCCCTCACTGACTGATCGCTGCCAAAATTGCACTCACCGCTCCCAGGCTGATCCCTACCCAACACTACAATCTCCCCCCCGACCGATCCCTACCCAAACTTGCAATCACATCGTCCCCGACTGATCTCTAACTAAAACTGCTATCACCCTCTCCCTGACTGATCCCTGCCCAACATTGCACTCACCCTCTCTCTGACTGACGCATACGCAACACTGCAATCTCTCCCTCCTTTACTGATCCCGATCCAACACTGCACTCACTCCCTCCCTGACTGACACGTACCCAACACTGCAATCGCCCCCACCCTGACTGATTACTTCCCAAAACTGCAATCTACCCATACCTGACGAATCCCTAACCAACAGTGAAATCACCATCTCCCGGACTGATCCCTACCCAACACTACACTCTGTCTCTCCCTAACTGTTCACTACATAACACCTCACATACCCGCTACCTGACTAATCCCTACCCAACACTGCAATCACACCCACCTTGACTGAACCCTGCCCTACACTGTAATCACCGCCTCCCTGACTGATCCCTACACAGCACTGCAATCACACCCTTCTTGACTGATCCATCACCAACACTGCAATCGACCTCTCCCTGACTGATCCCTCCCCAAGACTGCAATAACCCCCTCCCTGACTGATCCATATCCAACACTGCCGTCTTCCCCTCTTTGACTAATCCCTACCCATCACTGCAATCTCCACGATAATGATTGATCCTGACCCAAAACTGAAATCTCCCCATATCTGACTGATCCCTAACCAACAGTGAAATCTCCCTCTCCCTGTCTGATCCCTACCCAACACTACACTCTCCCTCTCCCAAACTGATCCCTACACAATCCCTCAAACAGCACCTCCCTGACTGATCCCTAAACAACACTGCTATCACCCCCTCCCTGACTGATTCCTAACCAACACAGCAATCACCCCCTCCCTGACTGATCCCTACCTAACACAGCAATCACTCCTCCCTGTCTGATCCCTACCCAACACTGCAATCACCCTATCCCTCACTGATCCCTAGAGAACACCTAACATACCCCTCCCTTTCGGATCCCAATCCAACAATGCAATCTCCCCCAAAGAAAATGGAGGAGATACTAAATGAATATTTTGCATCAGTATTTAGTTTGGATAAGATATTGAAGATGTACACTGTAGGGAAATAGATGGTGACATCTTGCAAAATGTCCAGATTACAGAGGGGGTAGTGCCGGATGTCTTGAAACGGTTAAAGGTGGATAAATCCCCAGGACCTGATCAGGTGTACCCGAGAGCTCTGTGGAAAGCTAGAGAAGTGATTGCTAGGCCTCTTGCTGAGTTATGTGTATCATTGATAGTCACAGGTGAGGTGCCGGAAGACTGGAGGTTGGCATACGTGGTGCCACTGTTTACGAAGGGTGGTGAGGACAAGCCAGGGAACTATAGACCTGTGAGTCTGACCTCGGTGGTGGGCAAGTTGTTGGAGGGAACCCTGAAGGTCAGGATGCACATGTATTTGGAAAGGCAAGGACTGTTTCTGGATAGTCAACATGGCTTTGTGCGTGGGAACTCATGTCTCACAAACTTGATTGAGATTTTTGATGAAGTGGCAAAGACGATTGATGAGGGCAGAGCAGTAGATGTGATCTATATGGACTTCAGTAAGGCGTTCGACAAGGTTCCCCGTGGGATACTGATTAGAAAGGTTAGATCTCATGGAGTACAGGGAGAACTAGCCATTTGGATACAGAACTAGCTCAAAGGTAGAAGACAGAGGGTGGTGGTGGAGGGTTGTTTTTCAGACTGGAGGCCTGTGATTAGTGGAGTGCCACAAGGATCGGTGCTGGGCCCTCTATTTTTTGTCATTTACATAAATGATTTGGATGCGAGCATAAGAGGTACAGTTAGCAAGTTTGCAGATGACACCAAAATTGGAGGTGTAGTGGACAGTGAAGAGGGTTACCTCAGATTACAACAGGATCTTGACCAGATGGGCCAATGGGCTGAGAAGTGGCAGATGGATTTTAATTCAGATGAATGCGAGGTGCTGCAGTTTGGGAAAGCAAATCTTAGCAGGACTGATACACTTAATGGTAAGGTCCTAGAGAGTGTTGCTGAACAAAGAGACCTTGAAGTGCAGGTTCATAGCTCATTGAAAGTGGAGACGCAGGTAAATAAGATCGTGAAGAAGGCGTTTTGTATTTTTTCCTTTATTGGTCTGAATATTGAGTACAGGGACTGGGAGGTCATGTTGCGGCTGTACAGGACATTGGTTAGGCCACTGTTGGAATGTTGTGTGCAATTCTGGTCTCCTTCCTATCGGAAGGATATTGTGAAACTGGAACTGGCTCAGAAAGGATTTACAAGGATGTTGCCAGGGTTCGAGGATCTGAACTATAGGGAGAGGCTGAATAGGCTGGGACTGTTTTCCCTGGAGCGTCGGAGGCTGAGGGCTGCCTTTATAGAGGTTTACAAATTATGAGGGGCATGGATAGGATAAATATGCAAAGTCTTTTCCCTGGGGTTGGGGAGTACAGAACTAGAGGGCATAGGTTTAGGGTGAGAGGAGAAAGATATAAAAGAGACCTAAGGGGCAACTTTTTCATACAGAGGTTGGTACGTATATCCAATGAGCTGCCAGAGGATGTGGTGGAGGCTGGTATAATTGCAACATTTAAGAGGCATTTGGATGGGTATATGAATAGGAAGGGTTTCAAGGGATATGGGCCGTGTGCTGGCAGGTGGGACTAGATTGGGTTGGGATATCTGGTCAGCATGGACTGAATGGACCGAAGGGTCTGTTTCCATGCCGTACATCTCTATGCCTCTATGACTCCCTGACTGATCCCTACCCAACACTGCAATCTCCCCCTCCCTGACTGATCTCGATACAACACTGCAATCTCCCCCTCCCTGACTGATCCCTAACCAACACTGCAATCTCCCCCTCCCTGATTTATCCCTCTTCAACACTGCAACTTCCCACTCCCTGACTGATCCCTACCCAACACTGCAATATCCCCCTCTCTGATTGATCCCTACACAACACTGCACTCTCCATGTCACTGACTGATCCCTACACAACACTGCAGTCTCCACCTCCTTAACTATAAGCTGCCCAACATTGCACTCACCCCCTGCCTGACTGATCCCTATCCATACTCCAATCGCCGTCTCCCTGACTGAGCCCTACCCAACACTGCAATCTCCCAATCCCAGACTGATCCCAACCCAAGAGTGCAATCTCCCTCTCCCTGACTGATACCTACCCAACACCTCTCACACCCCCTCCCTGAGTGATTCCAAAACACCACAGCAGTCCCTCCCTCCCTAACTGATCCCTACTCAACACTCCAATTTTCGCCTCCCTGACTGATCGCAACCCAACACTGTAATAACCCCCTCCTTGGCTGATCCCTACCCAACGTAGTAATAACTCCTTCCCAGACTGATCCCTAATCATCACTGAACGCACCCTCTCCCTAACCGATTCCTACACAACATCATACACACCCACTCCCTGACTGATCCCTAAACAACACTGCAGCCAATATCTCCCTGACTGATCCCTACCCTACACATCTCCCCCTCCCTGACTTATCCCTACTCAACACTGCAAGCTGCCCCTTTCTGACTTATCCCTACCAAACACTGCACTCACCCCCGCCCTGAGTAATCCCTACGCAACATTGCACTCACCCCCTCCCTGACTGACTCCTACTCAACACTGCAATCACCCCCTCCCTGACTGATCCCTACACAACACTGTAATCACCCCCTCCCTGACTGATCCCTACCCAACACTGCAATCTCCCTCTCCCTGACTGATCCCTACCCAACACTGCACTCACCCCCTCCCTGACTGATCCCAAACCAACACTGCAATCTCCCCCTCCCTGACTGATCCCTCTTCAACACTGCAATTTTCCCCCTGACTGATCCCTACCCAAAACTGCATTCTACAACTCTCTGACTGATCCCAACCCAACACAGCAATCTCCCCATCCCTGACTGATGCCTCTTCAACACTGCAATTTTCTCCCCTGACTGATCCCTACCCAACACAGTAATCACCCCGTCCCTGACTGATCCCTACCCAACACTGCAATCTCCCCCGCACCCGACTGATCCCTACCCAACCCTGCAATCTCCACCTCCCTGACTGATCCCTACCCAAAGCTGCATTCTCCCACTCCCTCACTGATCCCTACACAACACAGCAATCACCCCCTCCCTGACTGATTCCTACTCACAACTGCATTCTCCCCCTCCCTGACTGATCCGTCTTCAACACTGCAATCTCCCCCTTCCTGACTGATCCCTACCCAAGACTGTAATCTCCCCATCCCTGACTGATCCCAACCCAACACTGCAATCTCCCCATCCTCTGACTGATCCCTTTTCATCACTGCAAATTTCCCCCTGACTGATCCCTATCCAACACTGCAATTTCCCCCCCGATTGATCCCTAACCAATGCATCAATTTTCCCCGTCCTGACTGACCCCTAACTCAGCACTGTAATTATTCCCTCCCTGACTGATCCCTACCCAACACTGCAATCTCCCCCTCCCTGACTAATTCTTACCCAACATTGTAAACTCTCCCTCCCTGACTGATCCCTATCCAACACTGCCATCTCCTCCTCCTTGACTGATCCCTACCCAACACTGCAAAATTCCCCTCACTGTCTGATCCATACCCAACACTGCATTCTCCCTCTCCTTGACTGATCCCTACGCAACTTTGCAATCTCCCCCTCCCTGATTGATCCAGGCACAATACTGCAATCTTCCCCTCCCTGACTGATCCCAACACAACACTGCAGCCTCCCTCTCCCTGAGTGATCCCTGCCCATGATTGCACTCACCCCCTCACTGTCAAATCCCTATCCAAACTGCAGGCACCCCCTCCCTGACTGATCCCTATCCAACACAGCAATCGACCCTTCCATTACAAATCCCTACCCAACACTGCACTCATCCTCTCCCTAACTGATCCCTACACAGCACCACATCCCCCCCACTGACTGATCTCTACCAAACACTGCTATCTCCCCCTCCCTGACCAATCCCGACCCAAAACTGCATTCTCTCCTCACTGACTGATCCCTTCACAACACTGCAGTCTCCCCCTCCCTGGCTGATCCCTACCCAAAACTGTAATCTCCACCTACC
Organism: Chiloscyllium plagiosum; assembly: GCF_037043375.1. NCBI lineage: Eukaryota > Metazoa > Chordata > Chondrichthyes > Orectolobiformes > Hemiscylliidae > Chiloscyllium > Chiloscyllium plagiosum. Next base: position 58,392,265 of record NW_028270178.1, read on the forward strand.
TGAATGATCCCTACCCAAAACAGCAATTTACCTGTCTCTGATTTATCCCTAATGCAACACTGTAATCTCCCCCCCGACTGATCATTATCCAACATTGCAATCTCCCCCTCCCTGACTGATCCCTACCAAAACACTGCAATTACACCCTCCCTGACTAATCACTACACAGCATTGCAATCTCCCCCTTCCTGTCTGATCCCTCCCCAACATTGCACTCTCCCTCTCCCTGACTGATCCCTACCCAACACTGCAACCTTCCCCTCCCGAAGTGTTCCCGCCCCAACACTGTAACCTCCCCCTCCCTCACCGATCCCTATCCAATACTGCAATCGCCCGGTCCCTTACTGATCCCTACTCAACACTGCAATCTCCCTCTCCCTGAAGGATCCCTACCCAACACAGCAATCTCCCCTCCCTGACTGATCCCTACCCAACAATACATCATCCCCCCCCCCCGACTATTCTCCACCCAACACTTTAATGTGCCTCTCCTTAACTGGTCCATACACAACACAGTAATCACCCCCTCCCTGACTCACCTCTTTCCGACACTATCATACCCCACTCCCTTACTGATTCCTACCCAACACTGCTATCTCCCCCTCCCTGACTGATCTCTCCCCAACATTGTACTCACCCCCTCCCTGGCTCATCTCTTTCCAACACTGTATTGCCCACCCTCCCTGACTGACACCCACCCAAAAAAACAATCTCCCCCTCCCTGGCCCATCTCTCCCACATCATGTCAGGGAGATGGAGGCATTAATATTTAATTCTGTCTCTTGCGTATTTGACTCTGACAACATTGAGAGAACACTATGTGTTGTCAATCACCAGAGTGTTCGATGGATGCACTTTGAGGAATGTTTCCTCCAGATCTAAGTCCATTCTCAAACTAATCTGGGATATTTACATGAGTACCATTTCGGTGAAGATTCACTTTGAATCCTTTCTGTGCCTTACTGTATATAGCTGGGAACACTGATAACCTGGGCAGTACTGTTCTTGGGAATTTTGATGGGAGCCAGATTAAATGGAGATTTTTAGGACCCATTTCTTCACATGGAAGAGATAAAGTCTCACAAGTGCACATTGAGATGCTGATGGCTTTGTCTAGTTACTTCCAATAACAAGGTAAACAACCCAACCAGAATGTTCGGAGTGAGGTGACAGTGGGGGAGCACTTTGGAACTAGTGACCATAGTTCTATTAATATTGTAATCATTGTGGAGTAAGGCAAAATGTTCCACAGGTGCTAGTTCTACATTGGGGCAAAGCAAACTTTGTTGGAATTAGCCAGCAGCATGCAGGGGTTGGTTTGAGAAGTTTGCAGGCAAAGAGACCTCTGGCAAGCGAAAGTTCTTTTTCTTGTGTGATAGCTACAGTTCAAGATCTGTCCGTTTCTGTGAGTGTGAAGAGCAAGGTTGGCAGGAATAAGGAATCTTGGGTGGCAAGAGACATTGAGGCTTTAACCAGAAAAATAAGCAGACATGGCTCAGATACAGGCAGCTGGGGTCAAGGGAATCCCTGGTGATACATAGGGGATACAAGAGTTTACTGAAGAAGGGAATCAGGGGGGCAGATTAACTTGGCTGAGAAGATTTGGGTGAATCCAAAGAGTTTCTTGAAGTATATTAAAGGAAAAAGAATAACTAGAGAGAGACTAAGACCCTTCAAGGACCAAAGTGGACAAGTATGTGCAGAATCGCTGGAGTTATTTTTCTTCTGTGTTGACCGTGGAGAAGGACATGAAGGCTTGGGAACTTGGGGAAGTTAGTGATGATCTCTTGGGGACAGTCCCTATCACAGGAGAGGAAGTTGTGGATGCATTAGAATGTATGAATGTGGATAGATCTCCTGGACCTGACCAAATATACCCAACAACACTGCAATGAGGCGATGGAAGAAATTGCGCATTCCCTGGCTGATCTCTTTGCATCACCGTTAGCCACAGGTGAGGTCCCAAAGATCGGAGGGCAGCAAATGTTGTGCCCTTATTCGAGAAGGGCTGCAAAGAAAAAGCTGGGAACAAGAAATCAGACGCCGAACATGTGTGGTCAGTAAGTTACTTGAGAAGATTCTGAGAGATTAGATATAAATGCATTTGGAAATACAGCATTTGATTGGGAGTAGTCAGCATAGCCTTGTGCGTGGGAGACCATGCCTCACAAATTTGTTAGTGTTCTTTGATGAAGTGATCAGGAAGTTTGACGAGTAGACTCTACAGATGTGTAGACAGGTAGACTCTACAGATTTCAGCAGGGTGTTTGCTAAGGTTCCACATGGTACATTGCTCTGGAAGGTTAGATCGCATGAAATCCAGGAGGCGTTGGCAAAGTGAATACACACTTGGCTTGATGGTAGGAAGCAGAGGGTAACAGTCAGACTGGAGGCCTGTGACTAGTGGTGTACCTCAGCAGTCATAGAATCATAGAATTCCTCCTCTGTGGAAACAGGCCCTTCAGCTCAACAAGTCCAATGGCACTCTGAAGATTATTCCACACAAACCCATTCCCCTACCCTGTTAATCGACGTTTACCCCTGACTAATGCAACTTACTTACACATTCACGAACACTATAGGCAACTGAGTATTGCCAGTTTACCTGACCTGCACATCTTTGGGTTGTGGGAGGAAACCGGAGCACCCAGAGGAAACCCACGCAGCCACGGGGAGAATGTACAAACTCAGTTGTTGTGGCATGATGTCTCAGTGGTTGTCACTGCTGCCTCAGAGCGCCAAGGACCCGGGTTGGACCCCAACCTCGGGTGACTGTGTGGAGTTTGCACATTCTCCCTGTATCTGCGTGGGTTTGCTTTGGGTGCTCCGATTTCTTCCTACAATCCAAAAATGTGCAGGTCAGATGAATTGGCCGTGCTAAATTGACCATCATGCTAGGTGTATTCGTCAAGGGTAAATATTGGGTAGGGAGAATGGCTCTAGGTGGGTTACTCTTCAGCAGGTCGGTGTGGAATTGATGGGCCAAATGGCCTGTTTCCATACTATAGGAATCTAAAACTAACAGGATCCAACCCACGCAGACTATCCTGTGAGGTTGGAAGTGAACCCAGATCCACGGTGCTGTGAGGCAGCAGTGCTAACCACTGAGCCATTGTACCACTGAGCTAGTCAGTGCGAGGCCCATTGCTGTTTGTTAACTATATCAGTGATTTGGATGAGGATGTTTAAGGCATGATTAGAGAGTTTTCAGATTACACTAAAATAACGAGGAAGGTTCTCAGCAATTGCAACAGCGCCTTGATCAGCTGGGGAATTGGGCTGAGAAATGGCAAATGAAGTTTAATATAGACAAGGGCGAGATCTAGCATTTTGGAAAGTCAAATCAAGACAGGAGTTTCATGGTGAATAGTAGGGCCTGAAGAAGTGTAGTGGAACAGAGGAACCTTGGATTCCAGGTGCACGACTCTCTGAACTCACGGAGATAGGGCAGTGAAAAAAACGTTTGGCACACTGGGCCATTCATCAGTCAGGGCATGGAATATAGAAGTTGGCAAGTTCTGTTGTAGTTGTGCAGGATTTTGGTGAGGCCGCACTTGGAGTATTGTGTTCAGTTTTACCCACCGTGCTATAGAAAGGATGTTATTAAACTGGAAAGAGTGCAGAAGAAACTTATAAGGATGTTGCCAGAACACAACTAGAGTTATAGCGAGAGTTTGGACAAGCTAGGACATTTTCCTTAGTGTGTAGGAAAGTGAGGGGTGCCCTAATAGAGTTGTATAAGATCATGGGAGGCATGGATAAGGTGAATGCATTCAGTCTTTATCCCAGGCTTGGGGAATCAAGGATGAAAGGGCATCAGTTTAAGGTGAAAGGTGAAAGATTAAAAGGGAACCTGAGGGACAACGCTTTTACCCAAAGGGTGGTGCACATACGGAATGAACTACCAGTGGAAATAGTCGAGGAAGATATAATTAATAACATTTAAAAGACACTTGGGAAAATGCATGGAGAGGAAAATATTGGAAGGATATGGGCCAAGTGCAGGGAAACGGGGTTAGTGTGGATGGACCTCTTTGGGCCAAAGAGCCTGTCTCCATGCTGTGGAACTCTATGACTCTACGAGTATACCCTGGTGTCCCACAATACAGAAGCAGCCAAAGCAATAGGAACATGAGCCGGTACAAATGTGAAACAGTCCTGCAGAATTTGGCAGGAAGCCACCCTGGCCTTGCAGCGAAGGATTCCTGGCACAGGAGCTGTGGTGAGAAGCCCATAGAGAACTGGGGCAGGAAGCTGGAAAGCTCACTCCACTGCCGGTAGCCTGGAGGACCACCCGACGGATAAGGCTGTTGGGATCCAGTCACCCCAGGGAAAACTATAGGCTGTGACAGAGCTGGGTCTCCTACACAATGAGCAGGACATAACGTTGCAGGAAAATCTCATCCACATGGAACTACTCCAGTTACAATTGGGAAGAGTCCATTCCAGTGAAAGGAGGACCTCTTGGGATGTGGAAGCAGCCTCAGGTTACATGGACAATCTGGAAGGACAGTGTATGAGCTCCAAGCAGCTGCATGGGTCCTGTACACCGGCAACACGGAGCAACACACAACAGGCCCTCGTAGGAGGCTCCAGAGGCAAATACAATCCCTAGGGAACCAGGGCTTCTCCCTGAATGAGATAATGTGTGCCTTTCGGGTTTACCTCCTCAGGAAAAAATGACAGGCCCCACACTGACGCATCCATACCCGCCCACAGATGGGGACTTCCACTGCCTTTCTCCCAGGTGACTGCACCTTTTGCCCCCAGCCCTGACCCAAAGCCGAACTCAGATTCCATGAATCCTCTGGTTACACAGTGTCAAACAGTTGATGGTCTCACTCCGTCCACAACAGCCATTTCAGGCATCCTACTGGTGGGCAGAACCAAAAAAAACCCGTCTCTGTCCCAGATACATATTTGGATGAGATTGACCGACAGTCTGTCATACACAGAGTGGACGCTGAGGAGCAAACCAAATTCATCGCCATGTGCCTTAGTCCAGCAGGCCATTCAGCCCTCCCTGATGGCCAATAGTTAAGGAGGGGCATCCATGATGTGATGAAGGCAGCGGTCTGCACTTCTCGAGGGCACGATAAGGCAGATCCTGCAGAGGCGCTACAATGCAGAACAACAACCAGGGGAATGCCCCTCCCTCCCCACCCCGTCAGCTTCACCCGGAGACTCTGGATCCAATTTGTCTGGGTTTTCAGAGATTTAACCTGCATCTCTCTCTTAGCGATAAGAAACTGGCCCGACCCCTTGTCTCCTATGTCTCAGAAAGAAGGAGGGACACCTAGGATTCGACCCCTCAGATGCCCCCTATAATGAGATTCTAGATTCGAGTGGTGCTGGAAAAGCACAACAGTTCAGGTAGCATCCGAGAAGCAGTAAAATCGACGTTCCAGGCAAATGTCCTTCATCAGGGTGCAGAGTTAAATGAGAGAAGGGTGCGGGTGGGGAGAAAGTAGCATAGAGTAAATAGGTGAGTGGGTGAGGGGATGAAGTTGACAGGTCGGGGGGGTGGAGTGGATAGGTGGAAAAGAAGATCGGCATGTAGGACAGGTCATGGCGACATTGCTGAGCTGGAAGCTTGGAACTGGGGTAAGGTGGGGGAAGGGGAAGTCCACAGTGATGCCCTGGGGTTGAAGTGTTCCGAGGCAGATGATGAGTCGTTTATCCTCCATGCGTCTGGTGGTGAGGGAGCGGGAGTGAAGGAGGCCCAGGATCTCCATGTCCTCGGCAGAGTGGGAGGGGGAGTTGAATTGTTGAGCCATAGGGCAGTGTGGTTGATTGGTGCGGATGTCCCAGAGATGTTCCCTAAAGCGCTTTGCTAGAAGGCGTCCAGTCTCCCCAATGTAGAGGAGACCGCATCGAGAGCAACGGATACAATAAATGATATTAGTGGATGTGCAGGTAAAAGTTGATGTATGTGAAAGGCTCCTTTAGGGCCTTAGATGGAGTTGAGGGAGGAAGTGTGGGCGCAGGAGGCTTGGGCCCTCTGCTAATTAATCGCTGAATATGAAATAAACTTTAGGGATTTCCACACTGTGTTACAGGAGCTCAGGGATCACAGACGATTGGTGGGGTTTCCCCGAGAACGGGTGTATGGTCTTGAGGAAATGAGCACACAGCCCGGACAAGGGGTCAGAGTTCAGACAGTGATAGCCCAGGATGCCCACCAGGGAGAATTCCACAGAAACAAAATTAAAAACGGGCTGAGACCAGGAGGGAAGGCTCCTCCTACAGCTTGTCTCACACACACACACCAGACTCTTGTAATGGACTCGTCATTAAACTCACAGGGAATTCCTTGTTCACGAATATTTACCACAAACTGACACTAATCATAATGAATGCATCAGGGATACAGAAACCAGAGTGGTGTCGTTCCCCATTAAAGTTATTATGTTCCCAACTGAACCACCAGGGTAGAACATAGAACATAAAGCAATACAGCACAGAACAGGCCCTTCGGCCCACGATGCTGTCCCGAACATTTGTCGTAGCTTAAGCACCTATCCATGTACCTATCCATATGCCGCTTAAAGGTCACCAATGATTCTGACTCTGCCACTCCCACAGACAGCGCATTCCAACCCCCCACCACTCTCTGGGTAAAGAACCTACCCCTGACATCCCCCCTATACATTCCACTCTTCACCTTAAATTTATGTCCCCTTGTAACACTCTGTTGTATCCGGTGGAAACGTCTCTGACTGTCTACTCTATCTATTCCCCTGATCATCTTATAAACCTCTAGAAATTCATTATCAAGATAATGGGATGAAGGACGGGGAAATATGAGGGAAAACCCAGAGCAGTAATTAAGAGACGAAAGAAAAAAGAACTCCTTAATGATCTAGCCACGGTATACAGGGTAGGAGTTTTACCGGTCAGTACGTTGACGTGGCTAATTTGGAGAATAAACTCAGGATCCTGACCCAACATCTCTCTAATGAGCCTGAGAAAGACTGAATACAGAAAACCCAGAGGAGACCATGGGACAACTAGTGGAGAATGAGGCTAATCATCACTTAGTGACCAGACTGGAGGGTCACGCCAACACGATTAACCAGATCATCCACGGCCCAAGCAGAGGTGACGGTGAGCAGTAAAACCACACCCTGTGCAGTATCTACGGTAACGGGATGATGGAACAGCTGAGGAAGGAGCTCAGGCAGGCCAGCGAAGGGAAAGTCCCATCCAAGGCTTCGTGACAAACAGCGTAAATATTTGTTCCAGGAGAACACCCACACCAACATCTCTCACTGTCAGTGACAGCAGCTCACCAAGGGCTGGGTTAATGACAGCTGTAAGGACACTCTCAGTGGAACACCTGGGCTTGGTACGAGGGATTCCAATTAATCCAAGTGACAAAGTTAGGATGAGGTCCAAATTATCGGAGTTGTACAAAAAAGGTATTTGGATGGTTTACCATGATTTTTTCCCACTTACTGTAGACAGGGACCATACTTACGTACATGTGAAGGAACAGGTCATACCATGACATTCCCGTAGCCTGTTATCCATGAATTCGGCTCCTCTCACATCAAGCTGTGGTCCGAACCGCACTCACGTTGATATATCTCGGGATACCGGTGGTGAGGATTGCAGGCTGCAACAGATGAGTACGATCATGGTGAATCATACCTGGACACACCTCCTGGGCTGCAAGGTGGATGGAACTCCCCGGGTGATCACCTTAGTTTCATTCATTTGCAGCATTTGCATGTTCCTGGCTGGGCCAGTATTGATTTCCTGCCCCTAGTTTCCATTAAGACAGATTGGCCATGTTAAATTGCCCATTGTGTCAAGGGACATTCGGGCTAACTGGAATAGCCATAGGAGACCCAGGGTTTCAGGGATATCATCGGGGGAATGGGTCTGAGTTGTATTCTCTTCAGAGGGGTCATTGTGGACTCAATGGGCCGAACGGCCTGATTCTGTTCTGTCAAAAGTTTATGATATCAGTTATCAGCTATAAGACCATCGATTTGAACAAGGTACACAATGGCTTTTGTACAGAGAGCCGGCTACTCTGACAACAAGCATAACCAGCTTTTAAAATTAGTTTGTAATTTATTGCATAAGCTTCTTTTCATTCAAGTGGATGAGTTGGGGGGAAATGTCACAACTTCCTGGCTAAAACACAGATAGACAGCCGAGGTTTATTAGCCAAGTAAATCTCCCAAATCACAAAACCTGCACACCAGTCACAGTGCAAACACAGCATAATGTAAAAGGCAACTGTTATTCTGGACAGGCGTATCCACCAAACAAAGGAGGGCCCAGGCAGGAAGGCAACGGGTCCTGCTACACAAACAAACTAACAGTAACAAGCCATCCAAATGATTGGCAATGCTTCAAACTATTAACTGATTCTCCTAATTGGCCAGAACGATAGAAAGTTCCGGAACACCATCCAGAAATGAACAAAAACAGGGTTTATCTGCAGAGCGATTGCCTGAATCTCTGGAGGCCTTCTGAGGAGACCAGCATGGCAAGAGACAGAGACCATCTGACCATCCAGAGAGAGAGAGAGAGGAAGAGAGAAAACAGTTTCGCAGACCCAGAGGCAGAACCAGAGAGAGAGAGACAGACAGGCTGACGCAAAACCCAGGGGCATGGGAGAGAGGGAATGTGAAAAACCATCGAGAGGGAGTTGGAACCAACTGGAATAACGAGTGTCACCCCTTCAGTCTGTCCATTTTTAACTCCTGTTTGTCTCAGTCTGACTTCCCATTCTCTCCCTCTCTCTGTCCTCTCTCTCTCTCTGCCCTTCTGTCTCTCTCACTTTCTCACTCTCACGCTGTCTTTCTCTCACTCTCTCCCTCTCTCTGTCTCTCTCTGCCCATCTTTCGCCCATCCCCTTCTCCATCTCCATTCTCTCGATCTCTCTCTCTCTCTTTCTCATCCTTCCTTTCTGTTTTTCGCTATTTCAGATCTGTAAGTTCTCACCCAATTTTGACCTCCCTCAAAAGTACAGTGCCCCTCATTTTCACTCTCCTCCCAAATTTATCCCCTTCCCAAATATCTTTCCTACCAAATAATTATCCCAACAAATATTTCGCTGCCTCCAACATTGCTGTGAGCCCCACTCCCTGGGGCATAGGGAAATGAGTGAAAAAGTGTGGAGCTGGGGAAGCCCAGCAGGTCAGGCCTGAACCATCGACTCTCCTGCCTGACCTGCTGTACTTCCCCAGCTCCGCACTTTGTTACTCTGACTCTCCAGCAACTGCAGTCCTCACTTTCTCACACAGGTAAATGAGTCTGGGTTGGCTGACAGCCTGTGGCTGTTTTAATGCACAGCAAGATCCCAGTCCTAGAATTACAGTAAGTTTACATCACATATGAAGTCCTTTCTGCCAAATCTCCCCCCTCCCCCATTAAATATCCTGGTCCTGTTCCGGATCCTCAGGATTGGCCCCTGAATGGCCTTACTGACTATCCTTTCTGTGGAGACCTCTTCTCCGTCCTGTCTCAGACTTTGCGTCAAATGCTATTCCTCTCCCTCTCTCTGATAACAGACCGTCCTTTCTCCGCCAACCCCAAAACTCCATCAAACATTCCTCCTATCTCTTGCTGTCCCACTCACTCCTTGTCTCCCATTCACCCACTTCCCATGTAGACCCACAGCTCCCGGGCTAGAGGACATAGTGCAGAGACTAACACGGCAAGATCCCACTCTGCAACCATTCCCTAGCCACACACACTGTCCTTCTCCCTCCACTGTCTTTCTTCGTCTTGCTATCTCTCTCACTCTGTCATTCTCCCACTCTCTCCGTCTCCCTGTCTCTCACTTCCCACCTCTCTCTCTCCTCACTTTCTCCATCCCCACTCTCTCCATGTCTCTCTTTCTATTTGTCACACTCCCCTTCTCTTTTGCTTGATTTAAGACTCAACGAGAAAAGTACTTTATGTCCCTTACACTCATCTCTTCCCCACAGTCGGGGTAAAACCAGGAAAAGGTTAATACCTCCGCATTAACTGTACAGCATCCAGCGACACAGAGACAAACTCTTTCCAATGTATCTTCCCCAGTCATTGGGACAGAGCAGAGGGGTCCAGGGAGAAAGAGGAAGAGCAACTACAAGAGAGAAAGAGAGATGGATAGACAACCAGTGAAAGGGAGGGAGAGAACAAGAGAAAGACTGGCAGACAGAGGGAGGGAGAGAAAGTGAGAAGAACTGAAAGAGAGCAGGAGAGAGGCAGAGAGAGAAAGGGAGAGAGAGAGAGAGTATAACCCTAGGAAGAGAAATACAATGTCAGACAGATATAAGGTGAAAAAGGGAAGTCAAAGACAGGGAGAGAAGGTCAGATAGACAGTAAGAGGGAAATCCCAGGGAGAGATATAGGACAGAGAGAGGAGTTGCAGCAGCAGAGAGATAGAGCTGAGAGAGTTGGGTGGTAGTGGTGGCGGGGCTGCTGCGATGCAACCAGAATGATGCACAGACAAGAATAGAAAGATCCCACAGAGCTGAGAGAAAGATTCAGAGAGAGATGAGCAAAGTGTTGGTTTTGTGGAAGATTGAATGAGTAAGCATTCCTGAAAAACATGGTGGGGTGACAAAGTGGCAGAGTTTTGTAGGAAGGGAATCTACAGGGAAATCACAACGGGCAGAGATGTGAAGAATATTGAGAGATAGAAATTGAAGGAAAGATATGGGACACACAGCTGGGAACACAGAAATAGACATGAGAGTTTTTCACGGGAGAGGGAAGCAGTGAGATCGGTGGGATCAGACTGTGCAGCTTCCCCCTCTCTAGCATTTTGCACCTTTGTCTCTCCTCAGTGTAGAGTTCGCCCCTTGTGGTAAAATTCCCAGAAACAGCCTGAATTCATGTGCGTGTGTGTGCATGCGCGTGCATGTCTGTGTGTGTGTGCATGCGTGCATACTTGTATGTATGTGTGTGAGTGTCTCTCTGTGTGTGTGCGTGTGTCTCTGTGTGTGCGCGCGTGTACGTGTGCGTGCGTGCGTGTGTCTGTCTGTCTGTGTGTGTGTGTTCACTCTCTCTTGTTCCAGTTCCTGTCTGATGATTCCTCATGGTAGAATAATTTGATTCTCTCTGTCTTTGTACTGTCCTGGTTTCAGCTCCCAAATCAAATGCTAAATCATTCACGATCCTATTGAATACCAGAGCAGGCTCGAGGGGCTGGATGGTCTCCTCCTATTCCTCTTTCGGATGGTCTTATGTTCTAACGCTACCTCCCAGCTCTTGGCCCCCACACTGGAGATTATGACGACACAAGAGCCTGATATGTAGAATACTGCACTCTTCCGTGAGTCTCGCAGGGAACAAGCCTGATTTGGATTGGAGTTGCAGCCTCTCAGTGAGAAGTGAAATCTCCTTGAGGTTCCCCTCAGTCTCTTACTGTAAGCTGGAGCAGGCCAGTCTCGGGGAAGCAAACAGCAGGCCAGGTCTGCTCTGTCCTCCAGCTCCATTTCAGAAGGCCACATGGGAGGGGCTTGTTTCCTTCATCAGCTTCCCGTGCTCTCCCTTCTGGGTTAGGGTGGGGGCCGAATGGCCTTGCTCCTGGCTCCTATTGAGGTGCAGGCTGGCTATGATTGTGTTATACAGGGCATGCCACTGGAATAAGGTCAGTTAGCTCAGTTGGCTGAGCAGTTAGCTTACCACACTAGCTAGAGTTACTCTGAAGGACTCTTCTTCCCAACCTCTCCCCTCAGCTGGGGCATGGTGACCCTCTGATTAAAACACCACCAGACACCACTTTCTAATATGGAGCTGTCCCATGCTCTGGCAAGACTATGGTGACATTACATTGGTTTGTACCTCGAGCACTGTGTGCAGGACTAGTCACTACATTGCCAGAGGGATGTTAGTGTGAGGGGAAGGTTTACTGGATGAATCCCCACTGGAATAAACAGCACTCCCTTCCCCCCAGTTAAGTCAGTCTTCCAGCTTTTGTGTCTTCAGGTGTCATTCACCTGAAACAGCAGTTGGATTTTATATTCATGGGCACCTGATAAGATTGGCTATTTTATACAAGCTGTCACACACACACACACACACACACACACACACACACACACACACACACACACACACACATACACACACACACACACACACACACACACACACACTCTCACACACACATGTACACACACACATATAGGCACAATGGCACAACTCACTCTCTCACACGCATACACACAGACACACGCCCCCTCAAACACACGCACAGACACACTCTCTCACACACAGGCACAGTCTCTCTCTCACACGCATACATACACAGATACACGCTCCCTCAAACACACACAGACGCACTCTCAGACACACATACACATAGGTACAACTCTCTCTCACACACATATACACACACAGGCACACTCTCTCACACACACACGTACTCTGACGCACTCTCTTGCACACACAGACACAGACTCACACAAACAGACACAATCTCTCTCTCACACAACACATACAGTCACATACACTCTCTCTCACATACACACATATACACTCTCTCTTTCAGACACACGCAGGCACGCTATCTCTCTCTCTCACACACACAGATAGACACACACTCTCACACACAGACACACTGTCTCACACACAGACACACTCACTCACACACATACACACACACTCTCTCTCACACACACTCTCACTCTCTCACATACACAGACACTCTCTCTCTCACGCACGCACGCACACACATACACACAGGCACACTCTCTCACACACACGCAGACACACAGTTACCCTCTCTCTCACACACACATACACATACAAACACGCTCCCTCAAACATACACAGACACACTCTCTCTCACACACACAGACACACTCTCTCTCACAAACACTCTCATACACACACTCACACACACAGTATCTTACACACACAGACACGCACACAATCTCTCTCACGCATTCTCTCATACACACACTCTCTCACACACTGTCTCTTACACAATGACACACTCATTCTCACACACACATGCACACAGACACACTCTCTCAACACACATACTCACTCTCCCACACACAGACACAATGTCACACACACATATAGACACACAGACACAATCTCTCACACAGACCTCTCTCGCACACACACATACACACAGACACATTCTCTCTCACACACATACACACAGATACACTCTCTCACACTCACATTCTCACACACACAGACACACTCTCTCTCACACAAAAACATACTTTCTCTCAGACACACTTATACACTCACTCTCACACACGCACTCACTCTCACAAACATGCACATACAGACGCGCACACCCTCAAACACACACACACAGACACACACTCACAGAAACACACACTTTCTCTCTCACGCACACACATACAGACACATAGAGATACACATGCATCCACTCTCTCACACACACAAACACGGACAGTCTCTCTCTCTCACACACACACACACACTCACGCACATACATACACACACACGCACACACAAGTGTAAAGGTGTGGTTAAGGTTTTGATGGAGAAATTATTTCTCCGAGGACTGAACCCTGATCTCGCAGGATGACTGCTCCAGGGAGACAGACAGCAGCAACAGATGACTTGTTGGATCTTCCTGTGCACCACATCTCGCAGCTACAGCATTAGTCTGTTTGGCTGCCTGCTTTTCTAAAGCGTCTCCAAGCAACAAGTGACAATAGATTGATGAGTTTTCCTCCAAACCATGTTTCAGATACATGCTGATGTTATTTTTCACTGATTGTTGAAAATGATCTGAATGTTCTGAAATGGGGAATGGCTTCCATTTCAAAGTACAACATCAGAGTGCCTCGGGGAATTGCATCTGTTCCTTTCTACCCACTGCATTCTGTACCGCCAGATAGTTCTCCCCCAGTACCTCAGAAAGTGCTCCCTCAGTACTTCAGAAAGTGCTCCCTCAATACATCAGAAAGTGCTCCCTCAATACCGAAGAAAGCACCACATTATTGTGTTTAACCCCACAAAGCCCCTCAGACAGTAGCTCCACAAAACATTCACATCGTCAACACTTCAGGATGCAGCCCAGCTCCCCAACTCAGATTGCGTTCAAACCCCTTCAGACTGTAAGGACCCACATCCATCCCTGTCCAAGATCGGAGCCCAGGTCCCCCGAACATTACTTGTCTCTCTGGATTAATTTTAGCATTCCTACAGTGTAGAAGCAAGCCATTCCGTCCATTGGCTCCACACTGACTGTCTGAACAGCATCGCACCCAGACTCACATCCCTGTAATGCTGCATTTCCCATGGCATCTTTGGGCGGTGGGAGGAAACTGGAGCACCCGGAGGAAACTTGCACAGATACAGAGAGAATGGGTAAACGCCACATCCAGTTCACCGGGAGTTAGAATCAAACCACTAAGGCCTCTCTCCCTGGATGCCATGTCATCTAACCTTTTATTAAGCAATCTCCTTTGGGAAACCTTCTCATCTGTCTCCTTGGTCATCTCTTCAAAAGCTCTGCAGATGCTGGAGATCAGAGCTTCTTCATTTCTGAAGAAGGGCTTATGCCCGAAACGTCGATTCTCCTGTTCCCTGGATGCTGCCTGACCTGCTGCGCTTTTCCAGCAACACATTTCCAGCTCTGATCTCCAGCATCTGCAGACCTCACTTTCTCTTCAAGAGCTCTACCAAGTTGGGCGGCACGGTGGCAAAGTGGTTAGCACTGTTGACTCAACAGCGCCAGAGACCCGGATTCCATTCCCATTTCAGACGACTCGCTGTGTGGAGTTTGTACATTCTCCCTGTGTCTGCGTGGGTTTGCTCCAGTTTCCTGCCACAGTCCCAAGACGTGCACGTTAGGTGAATTGGCCATGCTAAATTGCCAGTCGTGTTAGGTGAAGGGGTAAATGTAAGGGAATGGGTCAATTCTTGCTTTTCCAAATGCATGTAAATTGTCTCTCAGAATGCCCTCCAACAGCAAACCCACCACTTCCATCAGGCTCACAGCTCCACAGTTCAATGGCTGTTCCTTGCAGCCTTACTTCAATAATGGCACATCATTAATCACCCTCCAGTCTTCAGGCACATCACCCGTTGCCACTGGTCGGTCCATCTGAGAAGGCCATCTCCATCTTTCTGTAACCTAAGGCGATCCTCCTCAGTAATTATCATCCTACCAATCTTCATATCATTCATGAACCCACTGATTAACCATCCACCATTCAAATCTAAATCTTATCTGTCATCCACATCAGCAAGGCCCCAACAGTGAGACATGAATGGAACCAAATCATCCGCCGACATTTCCGCCACCTCCAAATAGACCCCACCACCAGGACTATATTCCCTCCCCACCCCTTTCTACCTTCCGCAAAGACCCCGTTCCCTCCGTGACTACCTGCTCAGGTCCACGCCCCCTACAACCCAACCTCCCATCCTGGCACTTGCCCCTGCCACCGCAGGAACTGTAAAACCTGCGCCCACACCTCCTCCCTCACCTCTATCCAAGGCCCTAAAGAAGCCTTCCACATCCATCAAAGTTTTACTTGCACATCCACTAATATCATTTATTGTATCCGTTGGTCCCGATGCGGTCTCCTCTACATTGGGGAGACTGGGCGCCTCCTAGCAGAGCGCTTTAGGGAACATCTCTGGGACACCCGCACCAATCAACCGTGGCCCAAAATTTCAACTCCTCCTCCCACTCTGCCAAGCACATGGAGGTCCTGGGCCTCCTTCACCGCCGCTCCCTCACCACCAGACACCTGGAGGAAGAACGCCTCATCTTCCGCCTCAGAACACTTCAACCCCACGGCATCAATGTGGACTTCAACAGTTTCCTCATTTCCCCTTCCCCCACCTCACCCGAGTTCTAAACTTCCAGCTCAGCACTGTCCCCATGACTTGTCCAGACTTGTCCTACCTGCCTATCTCCTTTTCCACCTATCCACTCCACCTTCTCCTCCCTGACCTATCACCTTCATCCCCTCCCCAACTCACCCATTGTACTGTATGCTACTTTCTGCCCACCCCCACCCTCCTCTAGCTTATCTCTTCACGCTTCTGGCTCGCTGCCTTTATTCCTGATGAAGGGTTTTTTGCATGAAACGTCGATTTCGAAGCTCCTTGGATGCTGCCTGAACTGCTGTGCTCTTCTAACACCACTAATCCAGAGATTTCTAATTGGGCCATCACTGTCTGCTTCCTGCCACTCAGCATTCTGTGCCAAATTCCTTGGATCTTGAGTTTTTATGTTCACTACCAGTTTCAATATAGTTTCTGATAAAAGCCTTACTGACATCCAAGCAGACGGCAGGGAAGTATTGCCCTTATTTACACACCTGGTCACCTCCTTAAAAAGTGCAATTCTATTGGTCAGACCTGACCTCCCCCTTAACCGAACCATTCTGACTGCTCTTCATGAACTCCAGTCTCTTTAAATGCTGATTAATTCTATCTCCCAAAATTGCCACCCACGATATTAGCCTGACTGGCCTGTAGCTGCCTGGTATATCCCATGTCCCTTCTTGAATAACAGTACCACATGGTCAGTCCGATGACACCTCTCCTGTGGCCAGAAGGGATGTAAAAATATTTGAAGTGCACCTGCTACTTCCTCCATCACCTCATTTGGTAAACTGAGTTACATTTCCACCGTCTGTGGAGATTTATTGGGTTTTAAGAAGGCCAGACCACTCAGAAAAATCTCTCTCTCTATATATGCGAATTCACTTAATTGTATAAAAGAGCATATCCACGATTTCATATCAACCCTGTCCCAATGAGCATTGACAAAATGCATCCATTCACTATAGCCTCTGGATCCATGCACAACTTCTCACTGTGTTCCACAACCTACTCTTTGCCTCATTATCAAATCACCCTTACTGTCACTGTACAGTACTTTCAGGTTTTTATTTCCTCTCTTAGCACTCCTCTCCCCCAGGCAATTAGCCTGCGATACGATTTGCAGGAGTGTGGGGTGTCATTCCGGGTGTGGATTAGCATTGGGAAGCTCAGAAATAAGGAACATACGACTGTGCTGAGTGTGGGGCAGTGGGGTTCATTTGGGATGAGCACACGGAAGCTGAGGAATAAACCTCAGCCCTGCAGCATGAAAATATCCCTTTGAGCTGGCAGGTCAGTCACGTGAAACGAAAACTCGATCCCTGGGAAAAGAGGGTGGTAACCAAATGAAGACGGTCTGTTTGAACACAGTTTCTGGAATCTGGACGTGGGAATCATTGTTGAGCAGGGTATGAAGGAAGCAGAGGCAGAAATGTACAGAACAATTTCAGATATTCCTCTTAGACCACAAGACATGGGAGCAGAAATTAGGCCATTCCGACCATCTGATAGTATGGCACTCACTCAGTACTGACTCTCTTACAATGCAGGTATCCCCCAGACTGATGCGCTGGCAGTGCAGCGCTCCCTCAGTAATTATCCTCTGACAGCGTGGCACTCGCACAATACTGATGCTCTGACAGTGCATCACTCCCTCAGTACTGACCCACTGACAGTGCAGCGCTCCCTTAGTAATGACCCTCTGACAGTGTGGCACTCCATCAATACTGACCATCTGACAGTGCAGCGCTCCCTCAGTACTGACCTTCTGAAAGTGCAGCACTGCCCCCAGATTGACCCTCTGACATTGCGGCAATCCCCCATTACTAACCCCCTGACAGCGCAGCACTCCCTCAGTAGTGGCCCTCTGACAGTGCTGCGCTCCCTCAGTAATGACCCTCTGACAGTGCAGCATTTCCACAGTACTGACCCGTCGACATTGCGGCACACCTGCAGTTCTGACTCTCTGACAGTGCAGCCCTTCCTCAAACTGACTCTCTGACAGTCCAACACTCCCTCAGAACTGACCTTCTGACAGTGCGACACCCCCTCAGTACTGACCCTCTAACAGTCCAGCACTCCCTCAGTACTGATCCTCTTACAGTCCGGCACTCCCTCAGTACTGACCCTCTGACATTGCAGTACATCCTCAGTACTGATCCTCTGACAGTGCAGCACTCCCTCAGTACTGACCCTCTGATGGTGCAGCACTCCCTCCATGCTGAGAATGTGGCAGTGCAGCACTCCCTTAGACCTGCGCCCCTGATAGTGCAGCGATCTATCTGTACTGATAATCCAACAGTGCAGCACTCCGTCAGCACTGATCCTCTCACACTGCAGCACTCCCTCAGAAGTAAGCCTCTAACGCTACAGCATTCCCTCAATACTGACCCTCTGACTCTGCTGCACTCTCTTTGTATTAACATTTCTACAGTGCAACACTCCCTCTGTACTGACCCTCTGACAGTGCAGTGCTCCCTCAGTACTGACCCTCTGACAGTGCAGCGCTCCTCAGTACTGACCCTCTGACAGTAAGGCATTGCACGTATACTGACCCTCCCACAGTGTGGCACACCTTCATACTGACTTTCAGACAGTGTGGCGCATCCTCTGATCATTCAGTACTCCCTCAAAACTGACCCTCTCACACTGCAACAGTCCCTTGGCCCCTGAAGGTGCTGCAATCCCTTAGTACTGACCCTCTGACAGTGCAGCTCTCCCTCAGCACTGCTCCTTTGACACTGCAGCACACCCTCAGAAATGACATTCTGACACAACAGCATTCTCTCAGTACTGACCCTCCGACTCTGCAGCACTCTCGTTGTACTGACATTTCTACAGTGCAGCATTCCATCAGTCCTGACATTTCTGCAGTGTGGCATTCCCTCGGTACTGACCCTCCGATAACGTGGCATTCCCTCAGTACTGACCCTCCGACAGAGCAGAACTCCGTCAGTACTGATCCTCTGACAGTGGAGCAAACTGGAGAAATCAACACTAAAATCAACTTGTACGTACGCGCTGGAGACCTGAAACATCAATACAGAGTTTGCTGAAGGAGCTGAGCATGTTCGGCAGCATCTCTGAAGGGAGAGGGAGAAAGAGACAGAGAGAAAGTTCACATTTCAATCCAGTGATTTAAGCGGGAAAGTTCCTTCAGAACAGATCATTTTGAGGAACGGTCACTTGAAATGCGAATTGTTCCTCTCTCTGTTCACCGTTGCTGCCTGATCTGCTGAATTTCTCCAGCCATCTGTTTGCTTGAGAATTTGATCTGATCTGATTCAAGTGTCAGTCTGTGTTCAATGCCCTGAGGCTGCTTCTGCTGAAAGTTAACAAACAGGTTTAAGGCCTGTATCATCCGCCGTCATTTTAGCCACCTCCAAACGGACCACACCACCAGGGATGTATTTCTTTCCCTTCCCCTATCAGCGTTCCGAAAAGACCACTCCCTCCGTGACTCCGTCATCAGGTCCACACCCCCCACAAACCCAACCTCCACTCCCGGCACCTTCCCCTGCAAACGCAAGAAATGCAAAACTTGCGCCCACACCTCCCCACTTACTTCCCTCCAAGGCTCCAAGGGATAATTCCATATCCGCCAAAGATTCACCTGCACCTCCACACACATCATCTATTGCATCCGCTGCACCCGATGTGGCCTCCTCTATATTGGGGAGACAGGCCGCCTACTTGCGGAACGTTTCAGAGAACACCTCTGGGACACCCAGACCAACCAACCCAACCACCCCGTGGCTCAACACTTCAACTTGCCCTCCTATTTCACCAAGGACATGCAGGTCCTTGGACTCCTTCATCGCAGACCATGGCAACACGATGGTTGGAGGAAGAGCACCTCATCTTCCGCCTAGGAACCCTCCAACCACAAGGGATGAACTCAGATTTCTCCAGTTCACTCATTTCCCCTTCCCCCACCTTGTCTCAGTCAAATCCCTAGAGCTCAGCACCGCCTTCCTAACCTGCAATCTTCTTCCTGACCTCTCCGCCCCCATCCCACTCCGGCCTATCACCCTCACCTTGAACTCCCTGCACCTATCGCATTTCCAACGCCCCTCCCCCAAGTCCCTCCTCCCTACCTTTTATCTTAGCCTACTGGACACTCTTTCCTCGTTCTTGAAGAAGGGCCTATGCCCGAAACGTCGATTCTCCTTTTCCTTGGATGATGCTTGACCTGCTGCGCTTTTCCAGCAAAACATTTTCAGCTAACATTAGATTGAGAAGAGATAGTGCCTATCACGTGCAGAGGTATTGTTGGAATGTCTATTCTGAATTAACAAAGTCATTTCAGGACAGTAGAAAACAATTCCAGGTGGATCAAAAACACCTTGGAGATAATTTCTCAACCAAACTGTTCAGTATTGGTATGATACTCCTCTGGATAAGTTGGGACTTTAATCTGGATCTCCGAGCTCAGAGGTAAAGACGCTGCCACTGTCCCTTTCCACCTTCCCCAAGTTGCACAAGAGACCGAATACTTGGCTGCAGACATGAATTAAAATCAGCCAACGTGACAAGGTCTTCAAGAACGAAGGAGGGAAAAACCGGGAAACTACAGGCCAATCAGTCTGACGGTGGGGAAAATGTTGGAATCAATAATTAGGAACAGAATGAACCTGCACTTGGAGCAGGAAGGGGTTAAGCTTGGCACATCAGCCTCATTCCTGAAAAAGGGCTTATACCCGAAACGTCAATTCTCCTGCTCCTCGGATGCTGCCTGGCCTGCTGCGCCTTTCCAGCACCACATTTTTCAACTCTGGTCTCCAGCATCTGCAGTCCTCACTTTCACCTGGTCCTGGGGACCTATCAATCTTAATGTTTGCCAATATTTCCAGCACATCAACCTCATCAATCTGTTCCAGCCTGTATCCCAGCTCGTGAAAGTTCTCATTCACAACGTCCCTTTCCTTCGTGAAAACCGAACCAAAAAAGAACTCATTTCGGGCTTCCCCTATCTGCTACTCCACACACAAGTTCCGTACTCTATCCCTGATTGGCCCTATCTTCTACCTGATCATTCTCTATTCTTCACGTATGAGTAAAATGCCTTTGGGTTCTCCCTAATCCTTCTTGCCAAGCCTTTTTCGTGCCACTCCTGGCTCTCCTCAGTCCATTACTGAACTCCTTTCTCGCAAGCCTGTGATCCTCTAAAGCTTTGCTAGATCCTTGCTTCCTTCACCTAACGTAAGCTGCCTTCTTCCTTTTGATGAGAAGCTCCTCTGTTCTCATCATCCAAGATTCCTTAATCTTACCCGTTCTTACCTGTCTCAGAGGAACAACTCCGTGCAATACTTGCAACAACTGCGCCTTAAATAGTCTCCACATGTCTGCTGTGCCATTTCTGTGGAACAATTGCTCCCAGTGTGTACTTCCCAACTCTTGTCATAATTTAATTTTGCCCAATTAAAGTGTTCATTTAAAAGTTCACATTTGTTTAATGTTTCATATTCACGTTTAGGGCGAAAGAATAAAATTGATAATTTTCTTTCAGTGGTAGAATTTGGGAGTCTTCTGTTACTCATACTTCAACAGATTACGAGGCAAGGTGAGTTTTTCTGTGCGTTTGGTTTAAATTGCTGAAGGGCTCATGGACCTTTCTCTGTGCTGGATATCTCTGTAACTCTATGACGTCAATGTCCTGTCTGCTGCGAATGGTGCGAAGCTTTTTCTCGGCTGTGCATCTGGTTGTAAACTTCTGCTTCCATGTTCAAAGACCGATAGCATTCAGTTCCTGATTCATTGTGTTGGATCAGATTTTGACAGTTTTTGGGTTGGTTTGAGTTTCCTTTCTCTAGCCCTCTCCTGATCCCCTGTAAAATAAGTTTATAAAAGTGATCACTGTCAGGACAGGAGAGAAGTTCAGACCATTCCAGTATTGGTGAATTATTTGTCCCTGTCATGGTTCCCCCACCATCCCCTGAGCTGAGAATGCCAGCCCCTCCAGGCTCTCCCTCCTCCTTGGGTCAGTCCCACATCCCCCTCCCCATCTCCACTGTCACCGTCACTTGGACCGGAGGCCCCGCCAACTCGCTGTGCTTCGCTAGAATAATCGCGCATACACCTCGTCCCAAACAAAATAGCGGCCGTGGCCCAGGTCCCGGGAATTAAAATCAGGGCTGAAACCACGGGACCTACTAATTCTTATTCGGTTCGCGGGACCTTTACTGGATATTACCAAGACGGAGTGCACCATCTCTCACACCGCTGGCTCTATTACTCCTCCGGGAGCACCCCCTCCCTGGCATGATCTGGAGACTGAAAAAGGGGCCTTCATTAAATCTCGCATGCTCCAAAGTGCTCAAGGCAGCGCCTGCGCACTGGTGTCCTTTGAGGGTCTATACATCGCGCGCCGTCTTCAGGAATGTCCTAGAACTTCATCCTGCAGCCAGGTCTCAGTGATGACCAGCAGTTCAGGCAGCATTCGAGGAGCAGTAAAATCGACGTTTCGGGCAAAAGCCCTTCATCAGCAATACAGGCAGAGAGCCTGAAGGGTGGAGAGATCAGTGAGACGAGAGTGGGGAGAAAGTAGCATAGAGTACAATAGGTGAGTGGGGGAGGGGATGAAGGTGATAGGTCGGGGGGAGGCAAGGGTGGAGTGGACAGGTGGAAAAGAAGATAGGCAGATAGGACAATTCATGGGGACAGTGCTGAGCTGGAAGTTTGGAACATCCGCCGATATTACCGCCACCTTCAAATAAACCCCACCACCAGGGATATATTTACCTCCCCACTCCTTTCCGTCTTCCCCAAAGACCGTTCCTTCCGTGACTACCTGGTCAGGTCCACGCCCCCCTTCAACACACCCTCCCATCATGGCATCTTCTCCTGCCACCGCAGGAATTGCAAAACCTCTGCCCACACCTCCTCCGTCACCTCATCCAAGGCCCTAAAGGAGCCTTCCACATCCATCAAAGTTTTACCTGCACATCCACCACGATCATTTATTGTATCTGTTACTCCCGATGCGGTCTCCCCTACATTGGGCAGACTGGAGGCCTCCTAGCAGAGCGCTTTATGGATCATCCCCGGGACACCCGCACCAATCAACCACACAGCCTCGTGGCCCAACATTTCAACTCCCCCTCCCATTCTGCCGAGGACATGGAGGTCCTGGGCCTCCTTCACCGCCGCTCCCTCACCTCCAGACGCCTGGAGGAAGAACAGCTCAGCTTCTGCCTCGGACCACTTCAACCCCAGGGCATCAATGTGGACTTCAACAGTTTCTTTATTTCCCCTTCCCCCACCTCACCCCAGTTCCAAACTTCCAGCTCAGCACTGTTCCCATGACTTGTCCTACTTGCCTATCTTATTTTCCACCTGTCCACTCCACCCTCCCGCCCGACCTATCACCTTCATCCCCTCCCCCACTCACCGATTGTACTCTGCTACTTTTTCCACACCCCCACCTACCACTCACTTATCTCTCCACCCTTCAGGCTCTCTGCCTGTATTCCTGATGAAGGGCCTTTGACCAAAACGTCGATTTTATTGCTCCTCGGCTGCTGCTTGAACTGCTGTGCTCTTCCAGCACCACTAATCCCGAATCTGGTTTCCAGCATCTACAGCCATTGTTTTTACCGGTTTGTACCTCAGTGATGACCATTCATTCAGATTGTGGTCTTCTCTCACTCATTTTCCTTCTATTTAATTAGCTTCACAGAATATGTGAAGGTGACTGTCTGTGGTCAGAACCAGGTATCATATTAGAATTGGAAAGATTGATTTTTATTTTATGACTGGAATATTGTTCAATTCTGAACTTGGAAGGAGACAATACCAAGTGAGGAGAAATCGTGCACCTGTCCTGTGTGTGGGTGAAATCATCTGAACTGTCAAGATATAATCACAGTCACGCTGGGGAGAAAGTATGGAAATATGAGGACGGTGAAGGAGGATTCAAATCCCCACCTCAAGTGGAAATTCATCAATGCACTCACACTGAGGAAAGACCATTCATCTGCTCCAAGTGTGGGAAGGGATTCACACAGTCTTCTCAATAGCAGGCAGACCATTGAGTTCAACCAGATAAAAGAACTTTTTAAATGACAAGACTGTGGAAAATGCCATAGAAGTTCTGGGCATCTGATGTGCCATTAACGTATTCGAACGGAGGAGAGACAATTCAGTTCTCATTGCGGCATTAAGTTCAGACAATCATTTCACCTCACTACACACCAGATAGATCACACTGCTTGAAGGGTCAGGACCTGCTCTGACTGCGGCATGGCGTTCATTCATTCATCCAGCTGCAGATATATCAGCAAACTCAGACTGTTTCCCTGAACCAAGTGAGGAGGCATTCTGCACCTTAGCCTATGTGCAGAAATACCGGTGAGTTCACACAAGGGTGACACCATTTCTTTGCACTGTGTTTAGGGAGGGATTTACTCACTCTTCTGCCCGATTGGGAGTCCAGTGAGTTCACACTGAGACCAGGCCTTTTAAATGTCCAGACTGTGGGAAGCGCTTTAAAGGTTCCAGGGAACGGATATTCCATCAACATGTCCACAATGATGAGAAACCTTTCTGAGGCTCTCACTGCAGGACCAGATTCAGTCAACCATCTGGCATGAAACATCAGTGAGTTCACACCAGGGAGAGGCCATTCATCTGCTCCGTGTGTAAGAAGGATTTACTCACTCCCTCAACCTGCTGAGACACCGACGTGTTCATAAGGAACAACAGCAATGAGATTGTGCTGTTAACCACGTCCAGGCCCAAGCCATGTTCACAGAGTATGTTTATGCTCAGGTTAATTAACCTGTGTTAGACAGGTTAATATTTTCGATAAAAGTCAAGTAAAATATCTTTGCATTCGATATACTAAGCCATTGTAGCATCTCTGACGCAAGTTAGTTCCTTTTTGAAGGGGTCACCCCCACTGTGGGATTTCACCATTGGCCCTACTGAAGGTTGAAGGTTCATGGATTAAGAACTCCAGACATGGACTGGAGGACAGTCAAGTTTCCGTATCTTAAGGAATAGCTGGTGAGAAACAAGAAAAAACCTGACTGAAGTCTGGGCTTTCCTTGTCAGTGTACATCTAGGGTGAATGATACGTGACTCCCTGATCTGTCTGATATTCAACCTATTTGGTACAAGATGGGCTCATTTCTTCGAGAATAGGGACGAATATTCCTCACAACCGAAGGCGATAAATATAGCCATTAGAGAAGTGGAAAGGTCTTTAAAAAGAAGGTAGTGGATAATTAGATTACTTACAGTGTGGAAACAGGCACTTCGGCCCAACAAGCCCACGCCGAAGCGCAACCCACTCAGACCTATTCCCCTACATTCATCCTTTCACCGAACACTACGGACAATTTAACATGGCCAATTCACCTGACCTGCACATCTTTGGACTGTGGGAGGAAACTCACGCAGACACGGGGAGAATGTGCAAACTCCACACAGTCAGTCACCGGAGGCACCAGTTGAACCCGGGTCTCTGGTGCTTTGAGGCAGCAGTGCTAACCACTGTGCCACGGTGTCACCCACTATTGTTGTAGAACTGAACAAAACCGAAATGTTTCTAAAAGAAAGACAAAAATGAACATTTGTGTCCCACACATATCAGGATTAGAAGACAAGTAACCAAACTGAAACAGGGAAAACTAATTTATGAGTGATAAGAATTGACATGGAGATGGAGCAAAAGCTATCAGGATTTGGGTAATCCAAGATGGAGGATGGGAAAAGTTTTGGCTCGAAGTACTGCTCGCTTTTGGGGTATTTTAGGTGTTGGAAGTGAGTTCCTCGAATTTCACAAGCAGTAATTATTATTTTTAAGCTGTTGAATTGTTTTGGACGTTTGGGAGAAAAGATCAAAACAATGGCACTTTGTAAAGGAGGAAGTGAACAAAGGTAGTGACCACATGGTCAGGGAGAGAGGCAGAGAGGGAGAGAGAGAGAGACAGAGACAGAGAGAAAGAAACCTACACTGCTGACTGACACAGCAGTGAATCTGCACAGTTACTGCCTTTGCTGTTTGAGTTCAAGTGATTCCGGACATTGGAGTGCGTTGAAGAAAAGTTAACAAACAGCAAAATTCACAACTGACATTCGAGGAACCTATGTTGGAGAGCACACAGCCCAGGAGCAGATAAGTGCATGGTTTTTAAGTGTAATATTGCTGTCGTTTTTAATAGTGGAGTGATTTTTTTTTTGTTTTTTTTGAGATCTGTCCTTTGATTAAAATTTAAAAATATGAAACATAGATACTAAGTTAGACTGCATTAGTGTTTTTTTTTAGTGCATAACACTATTCTATTTTCTGTAGGTTGTCAAGGTACAAAGATGGCCTTGAGTAGACTGATGTGCTCTTCCTGAGAGCTGTTGGTGATTAGGGAGAGTTTCCTTAATACTAATGATTATGTCTGCAGTAAGTGTGTTTGGTTCTGAATCCTATCAGAATCGCATCAATTGGTTGGAGTGGCAGTTTGAGGCAACGAGGGATTTACAGGTGCTAGGGGCATCTGACGGATTTTAGTTTTAAGGAAGGGAGGAAACTCAGGAAAAGTAAGAGAAGGAGGCAGGTAGTACCGGAGTCTCCTGTGGCTAACCCCATCTCAAACAAGTATGCTGTTTTGCAAAATGTAGGGGGTGAATTGAGCATGAACATCCAAGTTTTTGGGACCGAGACAGGCTGTAATGTTACGAGGGGTATGTCAGGTACCAAGCGATCGATTGTGATAGGGGATTCTCTAGTCAGAGGCACAGACAGATGTTTCTGCAGCCAACAGTGAGAAATCAGAATGGTATGTTGCCTCCCTGTTTTCAGGATCAAGGAAGAATATTCTGAAAGGGCAGTGGGACCAGCAGCAGGTCACTGTGCACACTGGAACGATTGACACAGGAAGGAAAAAGGGTGAGATACTGAAGAGAGGAGATAGAAAGTTAGGCAGGAATTTTAAAAGGAGGTCCTCGAGTGTCGTAAGATCTGGATCACTCCCGATGCTGTGAGCTAGTGAGGCTAGGAATAGGAGGATCAAGCATATGAACGTCGAGGAAAAAGTGAAGACTGCAGATGTTGGATATCATTGTCGAGAATGTGATGCTGGAAATGCACAACAGGTCAGACAGTATTCGAGCAGCAGGACATTCGACATTTTCGGAAAAAAAGCCCTTCATTAGGAATGAGACTGTGAGCCAAGGGGTTGAAGAGATAAATGGGAAATGGTGGGGGTTGGGGGTAAGTTAGCTGAGAGTGCAGTAAGTGGTTGGAGTTGGGGGCAAGGGTGAAAAGTCGGAGGGGAGAGTGGATTGGATAAGTGGGAAGGAAGATTGACAGGTAGGACAGGTCATGAGGGATTGTGAGGGGCAGGAGACATGAGGAAATTGGTGAATTCCACATTGATAGTGTGTGGTTGCAATGTCCCAAGGCAGAATGTGATGCATTCTTTCTCCAGGCGTCGAGTGGTTTGGGTTTAGTGATAGAGGAGGCCCAGGACCTGCATGCCCTCTGTGGAGTGAGAGGGGGTGTTGAGAGGTTTCAGCCACAGGGTGGTGGGGTTGGTTGTTGGGGGTGTCCCGGAGATGTTCTCTGAAGAGCTCAGCAAGTAGGCGACCTATATCTTCGATGTAAAGGAGACAGAATCGGGAGCAGTGGGTACAGTAAATGACATGTGTGGAAGTGCAGCGAAAGCTCTGTTGGATGTGGAAGGCTGTTTTGGGGCATTTGGGAAGTGAGAGGGAGTTGGGAGCACAGGTTTTGCAATTCCTGTGGTGACAGAGGAAGGTGTCAGGAGGGGAGGGTGGTTTGGTGGGGTGTGGGGTGTCGACCTGCGGAGGAAAATGTCTTTACAGAAAGCAAATAAGGGTGTGGAGGGAAATAAGCCTGTGGTGCTGGGGTCCATTTGTTGGTGGCGGAAATGGCGAAATATATCCGCAGGTTGGCGGGGTGGAACGTGAAGATTGGGGGATTCTGTCCTTGTTTAGCTGTGGAGCTGGTGGGTTTGTAGAAGATGTCTGTGTTGAGTCGGTCACTGTTGATGGAGATGGAGAAGCCCATTAAGGGGAGGGAGGGCAGTGTCCAATATGAATGTGTAACTGCGGAGCTGGTGTATGGGAGAAGGCTTCACATTTTCGATAACTGGAAGTTCTTCTTTGATAGGAGTGACCTATAGAAGAATGATGGATTACACCTGAATTGGAAAAGAACTAATATACTGGCAGGGAGATTGCTGCAGCTGCTTGGGAGAATTTAAAGTAATAAGGTGGGGGGTGTAGGACACATGGAGATAGTGAGGAATGAGATCAATCTGAGACTGGTACAGTTGGGAAGAGGAGCAAGTCAAAGTCAGGGCAGGCAGGGCCAAAGCAGAGAACAAGGTAGGACCGATAAATCAAACTGCATTTACATTAATGCAAGCGGCCTAACAGGGAAGGCAGGTGAACTTAAGGCATGGTTAGGAACATGGGACTGGGATATGAGAGCATTTACAGAAACATGGCCGAGGGTTGGACATGACTGGCAGCTTAATGTTCCAGGATACAAATACTACAGGAAGGATAGAAAAGGAGGCAAGACAGGAGTTGGTTGGGGGGGGGGGGGAGTGGCGTTTTGCATAAGGGATAGCATTACAGCTGTACTGAGGAAGGAAAAATACTGGGAATACATCCGGGAAGTCATTTGGGTGGAAGTGAGAAATAAGAAAGTGGTGATTACCTTTTTGTGACTTACTATAGAGGTCCACATAGTCCATAAGATGATAAGACAGAGGAGTGGAAGTAAGGCCATTCGGCCAACTGAGTCCACTCCGCCATTTAATCATGGCTGATGGGTATTTCACCTCCACTTACCCGCATTCTTCCCATAGCCCTTAATTCCTTGTGATATTAAGAATTTATCAATCTCTGCCTTGAAGACATTTAGCGTCCCGGCCTCCACTGCACTCTGCGGCAATGAATTCCACTCTCTGGCTGAAGAAATGTCTCTGCATTTCTGTTCTGAATTGACCCCCTCTAATTTTAAGGCTGTGCCCACGGTTTCTAGTCTCCTTGCCTAACGGAAACAACTTCCTAGCGTCCACTCTTTCCAAGCCATGTATTATCTTGTAAGTTTCTATTAGATCTCCCCTTAACCTTCTAAACTCCAATGAATACCATCCCAGTATCCTCAGCCGTTCGTCGCATGTTAAAGCTACCGTTCCCACATAGATCATCCGTGTGAATCACCGCTGGACACACTCCAGTGCCAGTATGTCCTTCCTGAGGTGTTGGGACCAAACCTGGACATAGTACTCCAAATGGGGCCTAACCAGAGCTTTATAAAGTATCAGTAGCACATCGATGCTTTTATATTCCAACCCTCTTGAGATAAATGACAACATTGCATTCGCTTTCCTAATCACAGACTCAACCTGCATGATTACCTTTAGAGAATCCTCGACTAGCACTCCCAGATCCCTTTGTACTTTGGCTTTATGAATTTTCTCACCGTTTTGAAAGTAGTCCATGCTTGTATTTTTTTTTTCCAAAGTGCAAGACCTCGCATTTGCTCACATTGAATTTCATCAGCCATTTCCAGGACCACTCTCCCAAACTCTCTAGATCCTTCTGCATCCTCCCCACTTCCTCAGTACCAGCTGCCTGTCCCCCTAACTTCATATCATCAGCAAACTTCGCTACAGTGCCCCCATTCCATTCATCCAGATCATAATATATAACGTGAACAACTGCGGCCCCAACACTGAACCCTATGGGACACCGCTTATCACCGGCTGCCATTCCGAAAAAGAAGCTTTCATCCCAACTCTCTGCCTTCTGTCAGACAGCCAATCCTCAATCCATGCCAGTATCTCACCTCGAACACCATCGGCCCTAACCTTACTCAGCAGCCTCCCGTGTGGCACCTTATCGAAGGCCTTTTGGAAGTCGAGATAGACCACATCCACTGGGTTTCCCGGGTCCAACCTAATCGTCACCTCGTCAAAGAATTCTAACAGGTTTGTCAGGCACGACCTCCCCTTAATAAATCCATGTTGACCTGTTATAATCCAACCCTGCTCTTCCAAGAATTTAGAAACCTCATCCTGAACGATAGATTCTAGAATTTTACCAACAACCGAGTTTAGGCTAATTGGCATATAATTTTCCATCTTTCGTCTTGATCAAGGGGGTTACAACAGCGACCATCCGGGAGTTTCCCTGACTCCAGTGACTTTAGAAAGATCTCAACCAATGCCTCCGCTATTTCCTCAGCCACCTCTCTCAGAACTCTAGGATGTAGCCCATCAGGGCCAGGAGATTGATCAATTTTAAGACCTTTTGAGATTTTCTAGCACTTTCTCTTTTGTAATGGCATCTATACTCAACTCAGCCCTCTGACTCCCTTTAATTGTTGGGATATTACTCATGTCTTCCACTGTGAAGATTAGAGTACATTTCAGTGTGGAAACAGGCCCTTCGGCCCAACAAGTCCACACCGACCCGCCGATGTGCAACCCACCCATACCCCTACATTTACCCCTTACCTAACACTACGGGCAATTTAGCATGGCCAACTCACCTGACCTGCACATTTTTGGACTGTGGGAGGAAACCGGAGCACCCGGAGGAAACCCACGCAGACACGTGGAGAATGTGCAAACTCCACACAGTCAGTCGCCTGAGGCGGGAATTGAACCCGGGTCTCTGGTGCAGTGAGGCAGCAGTGCTAACCACTGTGCCACCGTGCCAACTGATGTAAGGTACTTATTAAGCTCTCCTGCTATTTCCTTATCTCCCATCACTAGCCTTCCAGCATCAGTTTGAAGTTGCCCAATGTCTATTTTTGATTGTCGATTGTTTCTTATGTATTGAAAGAATGTATTGTATTTACTATCATTTCTAATATTACTGGCTAGCCTACCTTCATATTTGATCCTCTCCTTCATTATTTCTGTTTTTGTTATCCTCTGTTTGTTTTTGTAGCCTTCCCAATCTTCTGATTTCCCAGTGCTTTTGGCCACGTTATAGGATCTCTGTTTTTCTTTGATACATTTCCTGACTTCCTTTGTCAGCCATGGCTGTCTAATCCCTCCCCTGATAATCTTTCTTTTCTTGGGGATGAATCTCTGTACTGTATCCTCAATTATACCCACAAACTCCTGCCATTTTTGCTCTACTGTCTTCCCCGCTCGACTCTGCTTCCAGTCGATTTTCGTCAGTTCCTCTCTCATGCCCTCATAATTACCTTTATTTAACTGTCACACCATTACATCCGATTTTGCCTTCTCTCTTTCAAACTGCAGACTGAACTCGACCATATTATGATTGCTGCTTCCTAAATGTTCCCTTACTTTAAGATCTTTTATAAAGTCTGGTTCATTACATAGCACTAGGTCCAGAATAGCCTGCTCCGTTAGTGGGTTCCATGACAAGCTGTTCCAAAAAGCCATCCTGTAAGCATTCCATGAATTCCCTTTCTTTGGATCCACTGGCAACATTATTTACCCAGTCCACCTGCATATTGAAGTCCCCCATGATCACCGTGACCTTGCCTTTCTGACATGCCTTATCTATTTCCTTGGTCCTGACCACTGTTAGGAGGTCTGTACATAACTCCCATTATGTTTTGTTTTTGTCTTTGTGGTTCCTCAATTCCACCCACACAGACTACACATCATCCGACCCTATGTCATTCAGTGCCATAGATTTAATTTTGTTCTTAACGAACAAGGCAACCCCCGTCCCCTCTGTCCACCTCCCTGTCTTTTCGATGAAATGTAAATCCTTGGATGGTTAACTGCCAGTCCTGAACTCCCTGTATCCATGTCTCTGTGATGCCTACCACATCATAATGATTCACGATGCTCTGTGTTGTTAGTTCATTTACTTTGTTACGAATGCTACGAGCATTCAGGTAAAGTGCCTTTATGCTAACTTTCTTATCATTAGAGATATTAGAAATCATAAGATGTCCTAAGTTATCCTTCCTTTTTGCTACATTCCTAGTCTGCTTAAATCCGCCAGCACACATGGTATCCTGTTGCATTTCTTTCCATTTAAGTCCATACTCCCTGTCGCTTTCACTTTCCCTTCACCCCAACTCAGAAGTTTAAAGTCCTACTGACCACCCAATTTATCCTCTTTACTAGAACATCGGTACCAGATCGGTTCAGGTGGAGACGATCCCAACGGTACAGATACACCCAGTTCCAAAACTGATGCCAATGCCCCATGAAATCGAATCCCTCTTTCCTACACAAATCCCTTAACCACGTGATAACTTCCCTAATTTTCTTATCCCTATGCTAATTGGCACGTGGCTCGGACAGTAATCCGGAGATTATGACCCTTGAGGACCTGTAATTCACTTTCCTTCCTAGTGCTTGATAATCCCCAAACATGTCCGCTACGCTATCTTTGCCTATGTTGTTAGTCCCAACGTGGACCACAACAACTGAATCCTCCCCCTCCCGTTCCAATATCCTTTCAAGCCGGTGGGAGATGTCCAGCATCCTGGCACTCGGCAGGCAACACACCATGCGAGACTCCCAACCACAGTCAACGGGAAAGTGAGAAACAAACTTGTAACTAGATCTCAGTTATCTGTAAGAATAATAGGGCGGTTATGGTAGGGGATTTTAACTTTCAAACTGTAGACTGGGACTGCCAAAGTGTTAAGGGTTTAGACAGAGAGGAATTTGTTAAGTGTGTACAAGAAGATTTTCTGATTCAGCATGTGGATGAACCTACTAGAGAAGGTGCAAAGCTTGACCTACACTTGGGAAATAAGGCAGGGCAACTGAGAGAGCTGTCAGTGGGGGAACACATGGAGACCAGCGGCCATAATTCTATTATTTTTAAAATAGTTATGGAAAAGGATAGACAGGATCTAGGTGTTAAACTTCTAAATCCGATAAAGAACTATTTTGGCAGTATTAGGTAAAATCTTTGAAAAAGGTGATTGGGTGTGGATTTTTGCAGGTAAAGGAATGGCTAGGAAATGATGACGTTTCCAAAAATGAGATAATGAGACAGTGTGTTCCTGTTGGGGTGAAAGACAAGGCTGGTAGGTGTGAAGAATGCTGGATGACTAAAAATTGAGGATTTGGTGAAGAAAAAGAAGGAAACACATGTTAGGTATAGACAGAATTGATCGAGTGAATCCTTAGAGTATAAAGGCAGTAGGAGTATACTTAAGAGGGAAATCAGGAGGGCAAAAGGGGGCATGAGATAGCTTTGGCAAATGGGATTAAGGAGAATCCAAAATGATTCTACAAATACATTAAGGATTAACGGGTAACTAGGGAAACTATAGGGCCATTCAACGATCAGCAAGGCAGTCGATGTGTCGAACTGCAAGAGATGGGGAGATACTAAAGGAGTATTTGCATCAACGTTTACTGTGGAGAAGGACATGGAAGATATAGAATGTGGGGAAATAGACAGTGACAGCTTGAAAAATGTCCAGATTACAGAGGAGGAGGTGCTGGATGTCTTAAAACACATAAAAGTCGGTAAATTCTCAGGACCTGATATGCATCCTAGAACTCTGGGGGAAGCTAGGGAAGTGATTGTTGGACCACTTGCTGAGATATTTGTATCATCGATAGTCACAGGTGAGGTGCTGGAAGTCAGCAGGTTGGCTAACGTGGTGCCACTCTTTGAGAAGGGTGGTAAGGGAAGGCCAGAGTACTATAGCCCAGTGAGCCTGACATCATTGGTGGGCACGTTGCAGTTGGGGGGAATCCTGAGGGACAGGATTTACATGCATTTGGAAAGGCAAAGACTGATTAGGGATAGTCAGGATGGCTTTGTGCATGGGAAACTATGTCTTATGAACTTGATTGAGTTTTTTGAATAAGTAACAAACATAATTTTTTGAATAACTAACAAACAGAGGCAGAGCGATGGACGTGATTTATGTGAACCTAAATAAGACATTCGACAAGGTTCCTCATGGGAGACTGATTAGCAAAGTTATATCTCAAGGAATGCAGGGAGAACTAGCCACATGGATACAGAACTGGCTTGAAGGTAGAAGACAGAGGATCGTGGTGGAGAGTTGATTTTCAGACTGGAGGCCTGTGACTGGTGGTGTGCCACAAAGATCGGTGCTGGGTATACTGCCTTTCATCATTCATATGCAAGATTTGGATCTGAACGTAGAAGGATTATGTAGCAAATTTGCAGATGATAACAAAATTGTAGGTATAGTGGACAGTGAAGAAGGTTACCTCAGAGTACAACAGGATCTTGACCAGATGGGACAATGGGCCAAAGCTTGTGTAAAGTGTTTAATTCAGATAAATGCGAGTTGATGCATTTTGGAAAGACAAATCAGCGCTGGACTTGCGCACTTCATGGTAAGGTCCTGGAGAGTGTTGTTGATCAAAGAGACCTTGGAGTGCAGGTTCATAGTTCCTTGGAAGTGGAGTCTCAGCAAGACAGGATAGTGAAGAGGGATTGAGGATGCTTGCATTTATTTGTCAAAGCATTGAGTATAGGAGTTGGGAGATCATGTTGCGGCTATACAGGACATTGGTTAGGCCAGTGTTGGAGTATTGCGTGCAATTCTCGTCTCCTTCCTATCGGAAAGATGTTGTGAAACTTGAAAGGGTTCAGAAAAGATTTACAAGGATGTTGCCAGGGTTTGAGGATTTGAGCTATGGGAAGAGGATGAACAGGCTGGGGCTGTTTTCCCTGGAGCATCGGAGGTTGAGCGGTGACCTTATAGAAGTTTACAAAAACTTGAGGGGCATCGATAGGATAAATAGGCAAAGTCTTTTCACTGGTGCCAGGGACCTAGACGGCAGATTTTTAGAGTGAGAGGGAAAAGATATAAAAGAGACCGAAGGGGCAACGTTTTCACACAGAGGGTGGTACATGTATGGAATAAGCTGCCAGAGAAAGTGGTGGAGGCTGATACAATTGCAACGTTTAAAAGGCAGCTGGATGGGTATATGAATAGGAAGGGTTTGAAGGAATATGGGCTGGGTGCTGGCAGCTGGGACTAGTTTGGGTTGGGATATCTGGTTGGCATGGACGGGTTGGACCGAAGGGTCAGTTTCCATGTTGTGCATCTCTATGACTCTGTGACTTTAGGACTTTAAGTTGGTAAAGTCCATCCAGTGTTACAAAAGCCAAAATTGTCTTCATTCCTTCAGATAAAGGTACCTGCCAGTATCCTCTGAGCAATTCCAAATTCCAAATATAAGTTGCTTGTTCTACCTTTTCAATACAGTCTTCTCATTGTGGAATCGGACATGAATCAGACTATGTAACTGCATTCACTTTGCAATTGTCTGCATACAATCATCTGGTTGTGGCACCATTACTATGACTGAGCTCCAGTTACAGCAAATCATTTTGATGCTTTGTTTTGGAACATGCGTTCAAGCTGTCTTTGAACCTATACCAACGTTCTTTGGTGTAAATCTATAAGGATGTTGCTTAATTGGAACAGCATTTCCTATATCTATATCATGCATAATTAAATTAGTACTTCACAGCTTATTCGCACACATATTCCCAAGCAATAGAAATAACTTTTTCAAGTAATTTTGATTTACTGAGGAAGGTAACTCAATAATTTATACTAAATTTTGAGAACGTCTTCATTGTCCTTTTTAATTTGAGGAAAGTCCAATTCAGAATCCTCTGAACTCACTTCGTTACTCTGTGTTGCATCCAGTAACACATTCTCCTTTTATTTTCCTTCTCGATTGTTATGGACCAGGCCAGACCCCACAAAACATTTCAAGAAGGTAGACCAGACCCTAGATTTGCTAGTTGTTTTGAGAAGGTGTACAGTGGGTATTCAAAGATAGAATCAGCTGGTCAAAACATCTTATTTTATACTAAACAGGATTTATTGACAAGATTACTGAATGAAACACAAAGAACAGAAAACAGAATACCGAATAACGTACCCTATCTTAAAACCTAACAGTTTATCTGTTCCAAGATACTTGCAACATCCCTATAAACACCCCTTGGCACAAAATGTTAAATCAAACACAGGTGTGGGCAGCATCGTGGCTCAGTGGTTAGCACTGCTGCCTCACAGTGCTAGGAACCTGGATTCAATTC
Source organism: Chiloscyllium plagiosum (assembly GCF_037043375.1). Lineage (NCBI taxonomy): Eukaryota > Metazoa > Chordata > Chondrichthyes > Orectolobiformes > Hemiscylliidae > Chiloscyllium > Chiloscyllium plagiosum. The sequence continues at coordinate 58,428,091 of NW_028270178.1, forward strand.
CTCCCTCGGGCGACTGTCTGTGTGGAGTTCACACATTCTGCCTATGACTGCATGGGTTTCCTCTGGGTGCTCTGGTTTCCTCACACAGTCCAAAGATGTGCAGGTTAGGTGAATTGGCCATGCTAAAGTGTCTGTAATGTTATCTGCATTGGTCAGGGTAAATGTCGGGGCGTGGATCTGGGTGTGTTGCTCATCCGTGGGTCGGTGTGGACGTGTTGGGCCGAAGGGCCTGTTTTCACATTGTATGTAATCTAATCAAATAATTATCACAGGATAGATGGCTGAGAGACATTACCAGCACGGGCCTGTTTCTTTGGACCCAGCAGCCTTTCTTCATACTACTGCTAAAAGAAAAGCCCAACCAGAGAAAAGCTGAGCTGGGAGAAAGGCCCGTCCCCTTTCATTATACAAATGTTTTTTTTTTTAACTTGAACACCTTCTACCTGAGGCAGTATCTGTTAGCTATTATCAAATTGGCCCTAAAATCCTTCCAAATTGAGACTTTTCTGAACCTGCGTTTTTATGACCTCCAGGAGAAAAAAAAACAATGACAACCTAGCCTTGTTAAATTAACAGTTTTGTCACATTATCAAAATGTGCACATTCACATGGCACTGTGTGAGATTTCTTTCTATCTGCAGTCCTTATTAAATAATTCACCTCACTCAACTTACTTTCACTTTGATAAGTTCCACTAAATCTTGCTTTTAAAGGTTCACCTTTCACTGGAAGTAACACTAACACTTTATTTCTGTTCACAAAATTGCAAATTTTCGATCTCATGTCTGCTTCCTGCTGCATCACATGCTGTGCTACTTTTAAATAACATCTAGCCAACATCCCCGCTCAATTTAATCATTCCCTAAAATTTGACACACAGTTTAAATATGTGGTAGCTGAACTCTGACTCACTAATTTCTCCTTATTTATTTTCAGTGGTCCTCTCAGTTCGTGTCCCAACACTCATTCAAGTCGACTGAATGAGGCAGACTCATTTTGTACATCCCTATTGGCAAGATGTACAAAATCACTTCCTTTATCCAGTTGTTTGGATTGTCTTGACAATACGCTCTCAATATGGTCTTCTCTAAATTTGCTAATGAACTTTGACGTTTGATACCACCTTTGTAACACTCCCTGCCATTCTTGTTGGAGGCAGTAGAATTGAATGTTTTGTTCCTAAGCTCCCATGCCTTCCATGCATACATTTGATGTAAAATTTGACCCTTGGTCTGATTGTATCTCTGTGGGTGGTCTTTATCGAGTTAAACATTGGGGTAACTCTTCTACAATCCTTCTAGCAGTGGTAAAGCACAATTGGAATGGCCTCTGCAAATCTAATGGACTCATCTATTATTGTTAACAAATACTGATTCCCACTTTTTGTTTTATGTAAGGGTCCTATTCAATCAATTAAGACTCTTGTAAAAGGTTCCTCAAATGCAGGGATGGGTATTAAAGGTGCTGGTTTTATTATTGCCTGAGGTTTTCTGCTTGCATGACATATATGACATTTCTGGCAATTTTCAACTCCATCTTTATGCAGTCCAGGCCAGTAAAATGGTTTTGTATTTTGTCGTGAGTTCTTCTCATTCCCACAATGACCCACAGGTGGTTCATGTGCTACCTGCCACACCTCCTTTCTATAAGCCCCTGGTAATGAATTTCTCCCACTTTTCCATCTGCCTGAATATGTGTTGGTCTCCATTTCCTCATCAAGACATCATGTTTAAGTTAGTAACATTTGGGAATGCACTCAGATTCTTCTTCTGGGTATACTTTTCAATGCAATTGTTTCAGTTTTTCATCTTCCATTAGTTCTCCATGTGTTCTTGTTTTGTCTGAGCCATTCAATCAAATGTGGTCTCTGATAATTCTGTTTTAACTTGCTTATCTGTACTCTTTGATTTCTTCTCCTGTTTCAACTGGTGGCTTTATGACCTTGTTATGTATCCATTAATGTTATCCAATATTTTCATGATTCACATCACAATGACGGTCATTGTATTTTATTTAGAACATGAGATAATTCATCCAGAAGTATGTTGAATTATTGGGCTCTATGAGAATGATAACGAAGTTATTGATTTTTACTGCCCAATCCAAACAACAGACCTTGTTACAACAATAGTCTGCACTCCTGACCGAGAAGTCGGTGTTTTGGGCAGGACACTCCATGAAAGCCTTATGCCCGAAACGTTGACTTTCCTACTCCTTGGATATGCTGCCTGACCCGCTGTGCTTTTGCAGCGCCACACTTTGTGACTTTGAGCTGCAGTCCTCACCTTCTCCTTTTCCCTTGGTTGTCTGGTCTGGTTTGAAGTAATCTGAGAGGTACAGATGCCCTTACAAGGATTTTTGTGGTCCAGGAACATGAAGAGGGAGGGGTGAAAAGGCTGCTGTATGGAGACATGCAGAGTTTGTTGGGTTGCATTGAGATGTGGGTGAGGGTATCCCAGTTAGAATACTGAGATTTGGAGGTGACATGACAAATTATTGAATGCTGTGTCCTCTCAAATGGAGAGTTCCGAAATCATCCAACAAGTGTGTCTTGGGCATGTCAACAGAATGGAAGCTTTTGACTTGTGAATTTACTTCCTGCATGGTGAGATTCCTACAGCCAGGCCGCTGTGATGGACTAAAGTGTCCGCTTCAGGAATGCTGAAGAATGGTATGACAGCCCTGAACATCGACTATATATGGAGAGAGTCCCTATTGGCTGAGGAAAATGAACGGGAAGATTTCCATTGGTTTTACATGAGTTGTCAGGGTGACCAGACATCACCTTAGACGCTGGAACTAAAGGCAATAACTCATAATGACACTGTGTAATTGTCAGTGAGAAATTGGTGATAGAAGCTGTCTCTTATGAATCAGTCTTTTCATCAAGCAGCAAAGTTACATTGCATGGAGGCACGCAATCTGAAATACATGAGAGCACCTTCCAGCAACTGGAGCATGCTGGTGGCCTCTGACAAAGAAGTAGTTTCAACGAAATATCATGTGCTTTACATGGCCACAGACACAGAAATGTACATGCACACATGCACACGTGCACACACAGATACAGACACGCACAAACACAGACACATACCCACAGAGAGACACACACAGACACACAGACCCAAATACGCACACCCCCTCACAGAGACACACACAGACACTCACACACACATACAACAACACAGAGACAGACACATACATACACAGACACATGCGCACACAGACACACACCACCACACACAGACACACACACAGAATTGCAGACACACACACAAACAATCACAGAATAAAATGACATCTTGTTTAAGAATGAGCAAAGCTGCACTTCAATCATCACATCTTGACTCCTGGGAGGTGATGCATCATTGAAATTTGAGAGGTTATGTCTCCACATTATTTTTCAGATGGAGTGATGAGTGATATTTTTAGGTAAATGGGGAAGCACTAATAATGTCCATGGTTTTCTTTGGCCAATATCCTCTTAAACATAGAAGGTAGGAGCAGGAGGAGGCCATTCAGCCCTTTGAGCCTGCTCTGCCATTATCATGATCATGGCTTATCATCCAACTCAACAACCTCATCCTGTTCACTCCCCTTTGAACCCATTTGCCTTAAATGCTGTACTGAGTTGCATCTTCAATACATTCAATATTTTGGCATCAACTAATTCCTTTGATCATGAATTCCACAGGCTTTTCACTGTTCGGGTGAAGAAATGTCTCATTCATCTCTGTCCTAAATGATTAACCCCAAATCTTCAGTCTGTGTCCCCTGATTCTAGATACACCCACCATCAGGAGCATTCTCCGTGTATCTACCCTGTCTCGTCCTGTTAGAATAAGATCCCCTCCCATTCATTTAAACTCCAGTGAATACAATCCTAAGCTGGACAAGCTGTCCTCGTATGTTAGTTCCACCATCCAAGCAAAAAGATCCTTCTTCAGAAAAGGCGACCAAAACTGCACGCAGTGTTTGAGGTGTGGCCTCACCAAGGCCCTGTATAACTGTAACAACATATCCCTACTCCTGTACTTGAAACATCTTACAATGAAGGTCAATATAGCATTTGCCTTCTTTACTGCCTGCTGCACCTACATGCTTACCTTCAGCGACTTGTGCACAAGGACATGTAGGCCCTGCAGAACACTCCCCTCTCCCAATTTACAGCCAGTCAGGTAGTAATCCACCATCTTGCTTTTGTCTCCAAAGTGAATAACTTGACATTTATCCAAAATAACTGCATCTGCCATTGATTTGCCCGCTCACCCAATATGTCCAGACCATGCCGTAGGGCCTCTGCATCCTCGTCACAGTTCACCATCCCACCCAACTTGTTATCGTCTGGAAGCCTTGAGAGATTGAATTTTATTCTTTCATCCAAATCATGAATATATATTGTTAATAGCTGTGGTCCCTCTGGCACCCCACTAGTTACTGGCTGCCAATTTGAAACGGACCCCTTAAGCCCTACTGTTTCCTCTCTGTCAATAAGTTTTCTATCTATCTCAGTAAACCAACCCCAATACCATGTGCTTCAATACTGTACAGTGATGTCTTAAGTGGGACATTGTCAAACACTTTCTGAAAGTCCAAATATACCATGTTGACCAGTTCTCCTTTGTCAACTCTGATAGTTACATCTTCATAGAATTCCAATGGATTTGACAAGCATGATTTCCCCTCCATAAATCCATGCTGACTCTGCTTGATCTTGCCACGGCTTTCTCAATGCTTTGCCATAAAGTACTTGATAAAGGATTTGATCATTTTCCCCACTACTGATCTGAAGCTTACTGGTCTATAATTCCCTGGTTTCTCTGTACCTCTCTTTCTGAGTGTTGGAGTGGCAGTAGCTGCCCTCCAATCTGCAAGGGCTGTACTAAACTCTAAAGAATCCTGACAACCAAAGTATTCACTATTTCTAGGACTATTTCCTTAAGTACTGTGAGATGTAGATTTATCAGGCCCTGAGGATTTATCGGGTTCAATCCCTTCAATTTACCAGCATCATTTCTCTACTAATATTGACCTCCCTCAGTTCTTCCCTCTCACGAAATCTTGCATTCTCCAGGATTTCTGGTACTTCTGTATCTTTAAGTCAAAGTCTTACAGCACAGGGAGAGGTCGTTTGGCCCAAACTGGTCCATACTGACCAAAATGTCCACCCATGCTAACCCCATTTCCCTGCATTTGGTCCATATCTTTCTTACCCTTTCCTATCCATGTATTTGCCAAAGTACCTTTAAATGTTGTTAACGTACCCACCTCAACCACTTCCGCTGGCAGCTCATTGCATATGCGTACCAGCCTCTGTGTAAACAAATTGCCCCTCAGATCCATTTTTATACATTTCCCCTCTAACCTTAAACTAATTCCATCTAATCCTCGATTGCCCAACCCTGGCAACAAAAAGATTGGGTGCCCGCCTGCCATGATTTTGTACACTTCTCTAAGATCCCCTCTCAGTCTCCTAGACTGCCGAGAAAATAAGTTCTAGCTTGTTCAGCATCTCCTTATAACTCACACCACTGAGTCCTAGCAACATCCTTATAAATTTCTTCTGCACTCTTTCCAGTTTAATAACATCCTTACTCGAGCAAGGTGTCCAAAACAGAACACATGCTCCAACTGCAGACTCGCCAACCTCCTGTACAACTGTCCTTTTTTTGTGCAGACAGAACTAAAGTATGTTTTCAGTTGCTCAGCTGTTTCTTTGTTCTTTGTTATACATTCCCCCATTTCCATCTGCAGGGTCCTACATTTGTCTTCATCAATCTCTTTCTCTTCACGTACAGTAGAACCTTGTAGCGTCAGTCTACATGTTCCCTGCAAGCTTACTTTCTTTTGTACTGTGTTTTCCCCATCTTAATCAATCTCTTGGTCCTTCTTTGCTGAATTCTAAACTGCTCTCAAACAGCAGACCTATTATTTTTCTTTGCCAATCTCTATGCTTCTTCCTTCAATTGGATACTATCCAATTTGCTTTATAATACATGGATTGGCCCTGCTACCCATTTTGCTTTAGTACCAGACAGGAATACGTAGTTGTTGCAGTTCCCCCGTGATTTCCTTGTATATTTGCCAATGCCTATCTACTGTCACACCTTGAAGCAACTTCCACTAATCTATCAACGCCAAATCATGCCTTATATATCTTCACAGTTTCCTTTATTAAAATTCAGCACCCTCGTCTCCAAATCAGCTGGCTCACTCTCCACCTTGATAAAAGAGTTGTATCGTGTCATGGTCATTCATCCCCAAGGAGTCTCACGCAGCTAGATTGGCAATGATTGCCTTCTCATTACATAGTACCCAGTCTAAGATGGCTTGCTCTCTAGTTGATTCATCCAAATGTTGGTTAAGAAAACTATCCCACATGTACGCCAGGAATTCTCCCTCTTAGACATTTTGGCTAATTTGATTTGTTCAATCTAGTTGCAGATTAAAATCACCCATGATCACCGATGTCTCCACATCACATGCTTGGCTAATTTCCTGTTTAATACTGTTCCAGCATGACCACTGCAGTCTGGGGGTCTGTGTATGACACACACTAATGTTTTTGTCGCTTGGCATTTCACAGCGCCACCCACACAGATTCCACATTGACGAAGCTAATGTCCGAAAAAGAGATGAACAAAAATACGGTACCAGGAATTGAGATATTTTTGCTCAAATATTGATCTTGGTTTGATGCTAATTAGCTTTGTCAACTTTCAATAAGTTGCTTCGTAAAATCTGGGACCGCTAGCAGAAGGTGATGAGCTAGAGCATTTGTGGAATTGTTTTCTCAGCAGATGACCATCGGATACATTTTGTTGAGATTTTCACAATAGATGCAATGCCAGTGCTTCTCCTGCAGGTGGAAGTGAGGGCTGATAGTAGATACTTCAATCAACACCTTCACTCAAAAAAGTTAAGGCACAAAAACGATTGACTGAGGCTACTTAGTTTAACATCATTTATTGAAAAAAATGGTGGAGTCTTTAAAAAAGGATGCCACAGCAGAGCACTGAGAATGGCTTTACAAAATGGAAATCTTGCCTGATAAGTGTATTGGAATTCTTTGAGAAAATGGAGGAAACTGTGATTCTAATAATTTGGAGATGCCCGTGTTGGACTGGGGTGTACAAAGTTAAAAATCACACAACACCAGGTTATAGTCCAACAGGTTTAATTGGAAGCACACTAGCTTTCAGAGCGACGCTCCTTCATCAGGTGATAGTGGAGGGCTCGATCGTAACACAGAATTTATAGCAAAAATTTACAGCGTGATGTAACTGAAATTATACATTGAAAAATTGATTGTCTGTTAAGCCTTTCATCTGTTAGAATACAGTGACAGTTTCACATGAAAGAAGTGAAACTATCACTGTATTCTAACAGATGAAAGGTGATCACCTCTTTCTTATTTTTAAGTTTCATCCATATAACTTCACTGGGCAGTCTCCAAGAAATTTTTCAATGTATAATGTCAGCTACATTACAATGCAAATTTTTGCTATAAATTCTGTGTTACGATCGAGCCCTCCACTATCACCTGATGAATGAGCGTCGCTCCGAAAGCTAGAGCGCTTCCAATAAAACCTGCTGGACTATAACCTGTTTTGTGTGGTTGTAATATGTTTTGATTTTCTGAAGGTGTTTGATAGCACCCATGCGTACGATTACTGAATAAGATAGGAGCCTTGGCTTTGGAGGTACTGTATTAACACGGAGAGAGGATCTTTGAAATCCCAATTAGAAAAGTTTGATTAAGAGTTTTATTTTACAGTATGTCAATCTGTGGAGTACCACATAAATCAGTTCTGGTGACACAAAAATTTACAAAATATTTTGATGATTTAGATGAAGAAAGTGAATAGATTGTAGGCAAGTTTGCTAATGACTCAAAAATTGGAGTGGAGGCAAGTGGTGATTTTGACACAAAAAGATGTTTGCGGAGGGATACAGATAGGACAAGAGAGTGAACAAGGAACATTGCATAATAACGTAATGTGGGTGAAATAAATGAGAACAGACATCAATAGTGAAGTTATGCATTTTAACAGGCAAGATAGAGATTGAATTCAGAAATCTACAGGGATCCGCATCTCCAAACTACAAAAGTTAGCTTTTAATTTCAACTGTCAATAAGTATGGCAAATGTCATGTTGGGATTTGTTTAAAAACTAATGGAATATTGAGATTAGGCACAGTCAGATAGAACAGTTAATGCGTGGCTGAGGAGCTACTGCAGGGGTTAGGATTCCCATTTTTCAATCATTGGGATCTCTTCAGGGATAGAAATTAGCTATATAAGAGGGACCTGAATTGGAAGGGGACCAATCTTTTTGAGGGGAAATTTACTAACTGTATGCTGAAGGTTTTAAACTAGTAAGAGGGATGATGGGAACCAACAAGAAAGTGAGAAAAGAGAAATTTTTGAGGTGAGATGCGGTGAGCAATTCTAGGAGTTAAGGCAGACAACAGTTTGGCAAGAGCGAGGTCAGACTGCTAAACTGCATTTACTTCGATGCAAGAGGCCTGACATGTGAGACAGGTGAACTAGGGGCATAGATGGGAATGTGGGACAAGGATATCATTACCATTACAGAAATGTGGCTCAGGGATGAACAGGACTGGCAGCTTAATGTTCCAGGATATACATGCTATAGAATGTATAGACAGAGGAGCAAGAGAGGAGGTGGAGTGGCGTTTTTGGTTAGACAGAACATTACAGCTGGATGCAGAAAGGATATTTCTTGGAGACTGCCCAGTGAAGTTATATGGATGCAACTTAAAAATAAGAAAGAGGTGATCACCTTGCTGGGATTGTAAAATGGGCCTCCTAATAGTCAGTGGGAAAATTCACAAGCGAATATGAAAGGAGGCCTCAGCTATCTGTAAGGAAAAAGGATGATGTTAGGAAATTTTAACTTTCCAAACAGAGTTTGGGATAGTGTTAAGATTTTGGAATGTGGAGACATTGGTTAAGTGTGTACAAGAAAACTTTGTTATTCAATATGTGGATGCACCTACGAGACAGGTTGTAATACTTGACCTTCTGTTGGGAACCAAGGCAGGACAAGTGACTGAGGTGTCCATAGGGACACGCTTCAGGGAAAGTGATCATAATTATATTGGTTTAATAATAAATGATAGGAGAGGAGAAAGGATAGAATTGATTTAAAAATGAATGTTTCCAATTGGAATGTGGTCAGTTTCGATGGTATTAGACTTTGAGAAGTTGATTGGGGAGGTTATTCACACGTAAAGGGAGGGTTGACAAGTGGGAGGCCTTTAAGAATGAAACAATGAGAGTTCAGTGATGGTATGTTTCTGTTTGTGTCAAGGGCAAGGCACGGGAAAAGCTCAATGATGAAGGAAATTGCAACTCCTGTCCAGAAAACGAAGGGGACATTCATTAGATATAGACAGCTAGGATTGAGTGAATCCTGAGAAGGGTATAAGGGCAGTCGGAGTATACTTAAACAGGAAATCATGAGGGAAAAAGGGGACATGAAATTGCTTTGGCAAATAGTATTAAGGAGAAACCGAAAAGATTCTAAAATTATTTTAAGGTTAAAAGAATAACGAAGGAGAGAATACAGCCCTTAAAGATCAACACGGCTTTCCATGCATGGAACCACAGGAGATGGCTGAGACACTAAGCAAATATTTTGCATCAATATGTACAGTAGACAGGAGCATGGAAGCTAAGGATCTTGGGAAATAAATAATGTGATCTTAAAATGAGTTCATCTTACAGAAGAGGAGATGTTGGAGGTCTTAAAGTAGAAAAATGAAAATAAATCCTGGAGACCTGATTAGGTTTTTCCTAGACCTTTGTGGGAAGCTACGGAAGAGATTCCTCGCTGAGATATTTGTATCATTGATAATCATAGGTGAGATGCTAGAAGACCGGAGTGTGACTAATGTGACAGCATTATTGAAAAAAGTTGTATGGAAAAGCCAGGGAACCATAAACTGGTGAGCTTTTCACGCCAGAGATGCTGCCAGACATTCTGAGCATTCCCAGCAGTTTCTGTCTTTGTTTCTGATACACAGCATCCACAGTTCTTTCAGATTTTATTTAGTAGTCAGAAAGCATTACGTTTTGGCTTGGAGGCCTGTAAGAACATAACAACATCCAAACGTAAGAAATACTATCATGAATAGACTGTCTGACCCCATGGGTCTGCTCTGCCTTTCAATAACATCATGGATCATCTTTCAATGGACTGAGGCTCCACTTACCCACCCGCTCATTATAAACCTTCATTCCTTTACTGTTCAAAAATCTATCTATCTTCACCTTTAAAACATTCAACAGGTTAGCCTCAGCTGCTTCACGAGACTGGGGATTCCACAGATTCACAACCCTTTGGGTGAAGACGTTCATCCCTAACTCAGTCCTAAATCTGTCGCCCTTATTTTGAGGTTCTAATGTCATCCACCAGTGGAAACAGCCTTGCTGTTTCTGTCTTATCTAACCCATTTATAATTTTACAACCCCGCTTCCCTATTCTTCTAAATTCCAATGAGTATAATCCCAGTCTGCTAATCTCTCCTCATAAGCCAACCCCTCATTTCCAGAATCAAAGTAGTCAACCTCCTGAAATATCTTGTACACACTTATCCAATTTCTCCATATTCCAAAATCTTAACACTATCCCAAACTCTGTCTGGAAAGTTTAAAATTCCCTATCATCATCCTTTTTTTTCTTACAGATAGCAGATGCCTCCTTTCATATTCGCTTGAGAATTTCGGACTGAGTATTACGAGGCCCATTTTACAATCCCATCAAGGTGATCACCTCTTTCTTATTTTTACGTTTCATCCACATAACTTCACTGGGCAGTCTCCAAGAAATATCCTCTCTGCATCCAGCGGTCATGTTCTGTCTAACCAAAAACACCACTCCACCTCCTCACTTGCTCCTCTGTCTATACATTCTATAGCATGTATGTCCTGGAACATTAAGCTGCCAGTCCTGGCCACACTCCAGGCGTGGCCACACCGCCGCCCTGTATAGCTGCAGCAGAAAGTCCTAATTTTAATCTCTTTCCACTGGCAATGAAGGACATTATTCCATTTGTCTTCCTAATTAGCTACTGCACTTGCAAACCATACTTTTGTGTTTCATGCACATGAACAGCCAGGTCCCCCTGCACAGCAGCATTCTGTAATTTTTCACCATTTTAAAGTCGTCCACTTTGATCTTATTCCAACCAATTTGGATGACCTCATGTTTACTAACATTGTACTCCATCTGCCAGACCCTTGCCCAGTCACTTAACCTGTCTATATCCTTCTGCACACTTTGCTCCACCACTCATTTAAGTGTCTTCTGTGAACTACAACACACTACACTTGGTCTCTAACTCGAAGCAATCTATCTTAATTGTAAACAATTGCAGTCCCAACAAATGTAAACAATTGCAGTCCCAACACTGATCCCTGAGACACACCACTCGCCATTGATTGCCAGCCAGAAAAACCCGGTTTTATCCACACTTGTTGCATTCTGTTAGCTAACCAATCTTCTGTCCTTGCTAATGCATTGCCCGTAACACTGTGCATCTTTATCTTATGCAGCAGTCTTTTGTGCAGCACCTTGCTGAATGCCTTTTTGAAATCTAGATACACTTCGTTTACCAGTTCCCCTTTGTCTACCACGCTCAATATGACCTCAAAGAATTCCAATAAATCAGTTAAACATGACCTGCCTTTCATGAATCCAAGCTTTATCAAATAAATGTGAGGTGTTGCATTTTTGAAAGGCAAACCAGGGCAGGGCTTATACAATTAATGGCTGGGCCTTGGGGAGAGTTGCTGAGCAAAGAAACCAAAGGTTGCAGATGCATCATTCCTTGAAAATGGAGTTGCAGGTAGACAGGGTGGGGAAGAAGGTGTTTGGCATGCTTCCATTCATTGGCCATAACATTTAGTGTAGGGGTCGAGATGTCATGTCTCAGCTGTACAGAACATTTGTGAGGCCGCATTTAGAATTATTACAGACAAATCTGTCTGGCCAGTTCTATGAAGAATTTTGTGGAAGTTGAGAGGGTGTAGAAAAGATATTCAAGAATGATGCTGGAACTGGATTGTTTAAGGTATAAGGTGAAGCTGAATAGGCTGGGGCTTTTCTTTCCCCTGCAGTGAGAGAAAAGGAGGCTAAAAAGTGGCCTGAACAAGACTTATAAAATCATGCCGGGCATTGATATGGTGAATAGTCAAGGCCTTTTTCCTCGAGCGGGAGAGTCCAAAACGAGAGGACAGCGGTTTAACGTGAGAGGAGATATGTTTGAAAAGAAGCTGTGGGGTAACCTTTTCATGTGTATGTGTTGGAAAAGCTGCCAGCGGTAGTGGTGGAGGCGGGTTCAATTACTGCATTTCAAAGGCATCTGGATGGGTGTATGAACAGGTAACATTTAGAGGAAGATTGGCCAAATGTTTGGCAAATGGTACACAGTCAGATTGGGATATCTGGTCAGTGCAGTTGGACCGAAGGGTCTGTTTCTGTGCTGGATATCTGTATGACTATAATGTTTGTTAAAACTGAAAAGAAGCTCTATTCCTACCACAGTTGGAATACTGTGACCTGTTCTTGGGACTCATATCACAAAGAAAAGGTACATTGGACAGAGAGACAATCCACATGAGGTTTAGTCGACTGATCCTGAAGATGGAGGGACTGTCTTGAGAGTAGAGATTGGGTTGTTTGGGCCGATACTCACTAGAACATAGAAGATTCAGTACTGACATTCTGAAACATCTATTATTTTCAGGAACCTTGATGGTGTAAATGCAGAAATGTTGTTTCCCCTTGTGGGAGAGTTTCGGACCAGGGAGTAGAATGTCTAAATTAGAGGTCACAAATTTCGGGCAGAAGAGAATTTTGTCTCCCAGAATGTAGAGAATTTGTGGAATTCTTTACCACAGAAGACTGCCAAGGTTGGGTCATTCGGGATTTTGAAGGCTGAAATGGACAGATTTTGATTTGGTAATTGAATCAATGCTTACAGTTAAAACGCTGGAAAGTGGAGGTGAGGATTATCAGTTCAGCCATGATGTCATTGTTTGGAAGACCAAACTCCATTGGTTGAACAGGCTGCTTCTGGTTTCCTATCCCTTTGCTCTAAGTTAGTCTTTTCAGAATTATATAGGACTCATTTAAATTAACCTCCATTTCATGTTTGAAGCCCAGCTGCTTCAATCCCTCCTCATCATGAAAAAAGACAGGGATCGCCTTTCTCCCTGTTTGATGGCATTGCATTCTTCCTCTAATGCAGTGACTGCATTTATAGTCCTCCAGTTCTGTTGAATATTTGTCAAACACAACCACGGCTGTCACAGAAAAGATTAAAGACAGATGAAAACTACATTTAAACTACCATATCAAACTCACTGTCCGCATGTATAGCATGGAAGACACACATTGCATATTAAAGCTCTCTCAGCACTCATCCATTAAACACTGCAAGGGTTGTTCATAGATGATTTGCTTATGTGTGTATGTATGTCTGTGTCTGTAGATGATAATCTACTTTTATAACAAAGTTTCGATGCAGTGTTGTTCCCTTTTTATTCTGGTATCAAGCATTTCAAAATCAGAAAGACAGTGGGTAGGAGTTCAAGCCCCTTCACACGGCTACATCAAATGTTTTCTTTGATTGTACAGCTCATGTAATGTGCTGGGTAAATCTCTCTCTATATTGTGCTGTCCATTGCAAACATGTCAAATACATTTTTGTTTCGACACAGTGTAGAGCTGCATCCAGGGTTCCCTAAAAAAAATCCTCCCATAGCAGGTACAACATAGAGTCGACACAGAATAAATCACCCTCTACAATATTAAAAATTCCATGAGATGTACAGTAAAAGTTAATTATAGACTAAATATGCATTGCACTGAACCATTAAACATTCTTCAGCCGAGAATAATACTGCTGAGTTACAATGAAAACACTATCACAGTAAAGTCTTGCAGCCTCATTCCGATCAAGCATTTCCAGATCACTCAATACTCAGACAGATTTTTGAGAAAATCTGACTGTACTGACTCAAATCTCTCGGAAGAAATGGATGAATTTAGCTGAGAGAATATATTGGTGAGGTGTTGGCTTCATGTTATTAGGGAAAACATTGTCCGATTGTGGAGAGGCAAAACAAGGCATCAGATAGAAAGAGAAAAGGGGGGAAGGCACGAGGGGAAGACAGAAAAAGAGAGACAGAAATATTAGCTGTGCCAATGCATCTCTTAATTATAGTTTTTTTTTTACTAAACATGACAATTGATACCTCTGTCATTCAACAATCATACAACGTATGTATTAAAAAGTCCTAACATCAATTAGTATTGGAATTAGTTATTTGCATTTTTTCCACAATTCGTGTACTGTGCTTGTGGGGAAATATAAATTGGGGTTTTTCTGTTCTGTAATTTATTCTGAGAATTCTATTTCTGTGTTTATTTGCATAAATGCTAAATTGGTTTCAAGGAAGTGATGGTAACAGCAAAGCCAGATGAAAGAAGTGATTTGTTGGTAAGATTCAAATCGAAACAAGTTTATTTTAAGAATGTTGATTTTTTTCATAAGTGAATACAAATTTATGAAGACGAATTGCAACAGATTTTGTTTACTTCTGGACGATAAACACAATTTAAAACTTTTATTTAGGTTAAAAATTCAGTGCTGAAAATTCTGCAATTAAACTTCAATGTTGAACTGGATCTACTCTGAATGTCCCACTGAGTTATATTGTAGTCCGTTTAGACGGTGAAACATCACTCAAAGTTCATTTTAGAATATTCACGTGAAATACTTGAAATGACATCAGGAACTGCCGCAACAATTACATTTAATTGATATAGTTGTTGTGAGGTTTTGTTACATGTATTACTTTCTGGTTAGAGTCAGCAATGAGTCCCTATCCCTAATTGCCCATTGAATAATTTGCTAAAGCCACTTCAGAACACAGTGGGTCTTCAATCTCATGTCGGCCAGACCATGGAAAAGTGACAGATGCCTTGTCATTCGTGAACCAGCTGTTTTTGTTTTTTTTTTCCATTGACTCGAGTTACATGGTCACCATTTGGCTTCCTTTCCGATTCCAGGCTTTCTTTAAATTCAAATGTCACCCTGGGCAAACGATGGTATTCCAAACCCCGTCCATTCAGCATCAAACTGGAATTTGTGAATACTGGTGTCATGATTTCACCGCTGTGATCCTAATATTGGAAATGCACAGAAAGCGGTCCCAAACAGAAATGCAATAAATCTGACACTTTACATCATGAAAAAATATTGGAGTGCAATACTGGCAAGAACTCACTTACTGTTCAGGCAACATCACAGGAGACTTTGCATCCAATCATCAATCTTAAATTTGTACCGCACTCTGTCTGAAGAGCCTGACTCACCATAATTTGCATTTTTTGAATTCTTCATTGACTTATGAAAAAGTTAGTCACATATCCCAAGAAGGTGGTCATCAGCTACCTTTTTGAAGGCCTGCCATCTTGCTCGGCTAATTATGGTTGATCTTTCTTAAGAAGCTTTATTACAACCAAATGGCTTCTCAGTCGACACTGTAGTGCTGGAAAAGTACAGCAGGTCAGGCAGCGTCCGAGGAGCAAGACAATCGACGTTTCGGGCATGAGGCCTTCATTAGGATACCTGATGAAGGGGTTATGCTTGGAACGTTGATTTTCCTGCTCCTCGGCTGCTGCCTGACCTGCTGTGCTTTTCCAGCACTACACTCTGAACTCTGATCTCCAGCACCTGCAGTCCTCACTTTCTCCTGATGGGTTTCTTAGTCAGGTTCGCCACAGGACAGGACCATCACCTTATTGTTGAATGGGTAGGGCAGGCCAGGTAGGAAGGTCAGACGTCCTCCTCTGAAGGACAATACTGAACCATGTAACATGCTTCAAACCTTTGGTAGGTCTGTGATTATCGTTCATTATTCCAGCATTTTTATTTCATACTCTTTTATTAATTGAAGCTACCATGGTAGGGACTGATTCTGTAACTTTACTCCAAACCTTTTGATTGCTTATTACATACTCATAATTCCTCCTCAACCACTTTATCAAACTTGAAACTTTATTGCTGGAACAGCACAACAGGTCAGGCAGCATCCAGGGAACAGGAGATTCGACGTTTCGGTCACAGGCCCTTCTTCAGGAATGAGCAGAGAGTGTTCAGCAGGAGAAGATAAAGTCATGTTAGCTTCAATTAGTTTTTTATTGACTCATGGAACATGGTGGTTGCTTTTAGTTATCCGTAGATGTCCTTCAGCAGATGGCAGTAAGCTGCCTTTGTGAAATAACATGTTCCAAAATGGCCTGAGGAAGGGAATTCCAGATTTTGACCCAATTACAGTAAAGGATCGGTGACATATTTCCATGTCAGGATGCCCAGTGTTTTATAGAGGAGCTTACAGTGGTGCTGTTCCCTTGTATCTGCTGCTCCTGTCCTTCGAGATGCAAGTGGTAGTGAGAGGTTACTGTCTAAGGAAGTGGCTTAGATACTGCAGTGTTGTATTTTCGGTAGTGCATATGGCAGGTACTAAGAATAAGATTTGGAGGCAATGGACGCTTGTGGATCTGCTACTGACAAAGTGGGATGCTTTGTCCTGGACAATGCCAAGCTTCTTGAGTGCAGTTGAAGCTGTTCCTATCCAGTCAAGGGGCGAGCTGTGCTATTAGCCTCCTGACCTCTGTCTCTTAGACAGCCAATTGGCTTTGCGAGTCAGGAGGGTGAGTTATTCGCTGCAGTATTCCTAGCCCCTGGCCTGCTCGTACAAACATTGTATTTATATGGAGTGTCCAGCTCAATTTCTAATGAACAATAAAACCCAGGGTGTCGATGGTGAGGGATTCAGTGATGTGATGGTAACACTATTGAATGTCAAGGGGTTTTGGTTAGGTTGTCTCTTATTGTCAATGGTCATTGTCTCGCAGTTTTGTGGTGTGAATGCTATGTGCCACTTGTCAGCTCAAGTCTGGAAATTGTCTAGATTTTGATTCGTTTGAATGTGGACTGAGGAGTCACAAAATAGTGCGAGATTAATGCAGATTTCACTTCTGACCTTCTGATGGAGGGAAGGACATTGCTGAAGCAGCTGAACATGATTGTGCCAAGGACACTTTCTTCAGTAATTCCAACAGAGATTTGCTTTGGCTGAGACGACTGCCCTCTAACAAGCAGAGCCATCTTTCAATGTGTGAGGTATGACTGCAGGCAGCAGGGAGGTTGTCACCTGATACCCATTGAATCCAGTTTTGCTAGGCTCCATAATATCACACTCTGTCGAATGTGACCTTAATGTCAAGGGCTGTCACTCTCCCCTCATTTCTGGAATTCAGTTCTTTGTCCATGAATTAAATCAAGTCTGTAATTCAGACATGAGCTGAGTAGGCCTTGCGTAACCCACATTTACGCAGGTTATTGCTGAGCTAGTGCTGCTTGATAGCACCTTCCTACATCTAACTCATGATTGAGCATGGACTGATGGGGCAGTAATTCGACCTATTTTCTGTGCACAGGACGTGCCTGGCCAATTTTCCACATTGTCCATGCCAGTGTTTTAGCTGTACCGGGATTAATTGGCTAGCACAAGTCACCAGTATTATTGCCAGAATTTTGTCAGGCTTCATACCATTTGCAGTAACCGCTGCCCCCCTCCCCCGCCCAATAGTGTCTTGATTTCACATGGAGAGAAGCGAATTCCCTGCTGACAGGTATCTGTGATATTGGTGATCTATAGAAGATGCCGAGATGGATCAGACAATTGGCACTTCTGGCTGAAGACTGCTGTGAATGCTTCAGCCTTAACTTTTGCGCTGATGTGTTGTGCTGTCCAAAGCAGAACAAGGGAATATCTGTGGACCTTATTCCTTCAATGAGTTGTTAGATTATCAACTTTAATTCACGACTTGATGTGGCAGCACTGTGGGCTCAGACCCCTGTTTCCTGAATTAATGGGCTAGCCACAATATCTCCAGATATTAACTCCAACCCCCACTCCATGATGTGGATATTCACAACAGAAGATTGCTTATCCTTTGTATTGTGTAGATTCCAACAATGCATCGTATATTCGCTTAAATTGTTAGCCTCGAAAATGCTTTACTTCACAGACTTTAGAATATAATGTTCTGTTTTCAATTCTTCTCTCCGACAGGCATGCTCATCGATGTCGCACTGGCTTTCCTCCTCACTAATTGCAAAACCAAACATTTTTCACCAAATCTTTGAACTTACTGATCAAAATTGCTACATTCTTGACTAGATCGTTCATATACGCTGCAAACATCAAAGGATCCAGCACCAAGTCATCTAGTAAGCCACTGGACACAAGATGTCTTCACAATGACTACCTTCCACCATTACCTTCTGCCAACAAATAAACCTTCGATACATTTGCCAAACTGCACCAGATCCCATGAAGCCTTACCATATTAAAGATGCAAGATCCAGTCAAAAACCTGATTGAAGTCAAGAAGCATTACATCCACTTTTTGCACCCGATGTCACATCTCATTGCCTCTCCGGAAAACAGAATCAACCACTTCCGATATGATATCACTTCCACCAAAGCCATGCTGAATTTTATTGCTTAAACCTTACAATTCCAACTTTTAATGAATGCTGTCTCTTAGATTTACTTATTAACTTCCCTCAAGCTTTCTACTTTTAAACATAGGTTTATGAGTGAAACTACACATTGACATTTAGCTCCTTTCACCCGATGACAACTCTTCTTATCCCTCTGACAGATAATTTACTCTAGCTGAAATAATATTGTGTCTCTTCTGCTTCATTCTGGGAAATGGGAATGGAATTGAATACAATGTTGAGACCAACAACAACCTGTTTGTTCTTAACACTGTCAGTGTGTGTTCACCTTCAGAGGTAGGAAGACTGTTTGTGCCGATAATACGGAAAGTAGCGCCTGATGTATCATTCTCAGCTGGCACACAACTTCCTGTTTCTATGTGCCAGCAGCAAGCCACAGATCTCACTTCTGATCAGAAAATAAACCCAGGGGATGCAATCTGGCGGAAAAATCTGCCAACGTGCCCTATATCAGGACACAGAGTGTGAAGCGATCACATTGAAGTGACATTTGCAAATCGACCTTTCGATCGCTGTTTCGCGGTCTGATTCCAGGACATCATTGGACGAGTCTCTCGACCTTCTAACAAGCTCATTCGATTCACTAATGTCTGGGACATATCGACATGCACCTTGTCATGTCTTTGATCTTGTACTACTTGTTCCTCTCTCTTCAGATTTAATGTTCCCAGTTTTTGATTCTGTTTTCTGTATCTATCACCTTCCCAGCCGAATACATTCTGTTTGATCTGTTTCCTAAATTTTGATCAACTAAACAAATAATACAGTTTTGTACAGACAGGTATGTCGGTGTGTCAGATTAACAGATTAAATATATGGAGAGATCACCTTGGCTGTATCTAACTCTGACTGACATTGAATTCAAATAAACCACAGCACTGTATGGTTTCAAACTTTGCAAAAACTCTCTCTTTGAAAGAGCTTGTTCTAACGGTTAATTATTTTCCTGATTACTTCAGAAACTATGACTAAAAATCCCTATTTTTAACAAAGTTTCAAATATTATTAAAATTTGCAGCCCTGGCATTTCCTCCAGTGAGCTTTGTGGTGTTTAAATGTTCTGGTCAAAATTTGCTTCAAGCAGAAGAAATAAACATTGGTTTCTCCGAGTTCCCAGCCATTGCCCTTGCAGTTCCATAACAACTGCAAGCTATTGATAAGCCCCAGAATGAACAGCATGTCCAGGCCCTGGACACATCCAAACACCATGATGTAGGCCTTGGAGCCCTCCGTTTCTTCCTGTCACGCCAACCCAAGCAGTACATGCTCAACCTCAACTGCATTTCCTTTCAATCCTCCCACTTCCTTCAAACCAAAGGGGTAGCCATGGACACCTGTATGGACCCCAGCTATGCTTGCCTCTTCGTCAGATATGTGGAACAGTCAATCTTCCACAGCTACACTGGTACCATTGCCCACCTTTACCACTGCTACATTGATGACTGCATCAATGCCACCTCATGCTACCACTAGGAGGTTGAACAGTTCATCAACTTTACTAAAGCCTTCCGCCCTGTCCTAAACTTCACAGGGACCATCTCGGACACCTCCCTCCCTTTCCTAGACCTCTCCACCTCTATCTCCAGTGACCGACAAACATTTACTACAATCCCTCTGACTCCCACAGCTACCTGGGCTACACTCCTCCCACCTGACCTCCTGTAAAAATGCCATCCCTTATTGTCAATTCCTCTGCCTGCACCGCACCTGCTCTCAGGAGGACCAGTTCCACCATAAAACATCCCAGATAACCTCCTTTTTCAACGACTGCAATTTCCCCTCCAACGTGGTCGACGATGCCCTTGAACCCCATTCCTCCAATCGCAACAGGGAGCCCTCCTGGTCCTCAACTTCCAACACACCAACCTTGCATACATCATATCATCCTCCGCTGCTTCCACCACCTGTAAACAGACCCCATCACTCGGGGTATATTTCCCTCCCTACCCCTATCTGCATTCCGGAGACACCATTCCCTCCGCGACTCCCTCGTCAGGTCCATGGTCCTCCACCATCCCACTCCCCACCCCTGTCACCTTCCCATGCCATCACAGGAAGTGCAAAACCTGTGCCCACACCTCCCCCCTCACCTCCGACAAGGCCCCAAATGATCCTTCCACGTCCCAGAGAAATTTATCTATACTTCCTCAACTGTCATCCACTGTGTCTGTTCCACCTGATGTGGTCTCCTCTACATCAGGGAGACAGGACACTAGCTTACTGATCATTTCAGAGAACATCTCTGGGACCCCCGTGCCAACCAACACCACGGCCCCGTGGCTGACCACTTTAACACCCTCTACCACTCCACCAAGAACAGGCCGGTCATATTCTGTTCATTTCCAGTGAATAAATACAAAATACCGGAGCCTGTTTTTGGGATGATATTAGCAGGATTTATTTTTATCTCAGCATGAACAGATTATTTTGACATAACAGGTGGAGAGATTCACTTCCTGAAAAAGCAGCTCAAATTATATAAGTTGGCCCCAAACCGAGTTTGGTCAATACTGAGGCAAAAATACAGCATACAGTCTTGACTGAAATTAATAAATAAACTATCTTAACACCGGAACAAGATAGAGTGTATCAAACATGAACAAAGACACAAGTATATTAGGATATAGTAGAAAAGTGATTTATAATATATTGAAATGCAAACAGAGATGTGGATTTGTGTCTCTACATTCTTCCTAGCTAAATTAATCATTTCAGAAATGCCTTTGCAAAATTTCATGAATCATTTGTTGGTCCATCCACGAACCTTGCTAGGTCCTTGTTAAATTCTGAACCGTAGCCTTCAGGTTCACAGTGGTTGCGAGTTTCATGTTCCAGCAAATTGTGAAGTTGTGCACTGTATGCCAATGTCTGAGCTAAAGGTTTAAAGCAATCACAGCTCCAAACATTCGCAAAATATCATTATGGATCTTCCTTGAATCCAAAAAAATTGTCCCTTTGATCAATGATTTCTAAAATTTACTCAGATATCTGTTGTGAAAGACGTTTTCAAATAACTTGAAGTGCAAATGGTTCACATCAGTCGGAATACAGTAACATTTCATGTGTTACCCCACACAAAAAGAAATCAAGCAATATTCACGAGTTGCTCTCAGCAAGTCTATGATGGACTGTTTTATCAAACAAAATCATTTCCAATGTTGTGAGGTCTCGTCTATCCTCTGTGCAATGGTCTGAATTTTGTGTCTGACTGCAGATGGAACTGGCTGCTCTGGGTAAAAGTACAGTTTGTGCCTTTCACATTGTTAATGTATATTGCTGACTTTAGTTGAATAAAGTGATGTTGTCCCAGACATCGTCTGGCACCATTATTTAGACCATTAATTTCCACATCACTAGCCAGACTATGAGGTGGAGTGTATTGATCTCATTGAAACGAATGCTTGGAATATTTCCGGTATGAATCATGTGAATTAGAGCCTCTGAACGAGACAAAGTAGGAAAGATGAATTTAGAGGTGTAGAACGTTTTCATGATAGAGAGAGATCACTTCGCCCATCGCAACTGTATCACGTGAAGACAGAGCCTTCCAGCCAACACCCCATTTATAGCAGGTGATAGCACTTGAAGTAAACATTCGGTAACATTGTGTAGGGTCTAATCCATTATCAACATCGATATGATCTCCAATGCTGTAAATCCTGGCTTATGGGGAAAAAGTAGGGGCAGAACTGTATCAATACTCAAACAGTTGGTACAGCCCTGAGGAGCTAATAGGCCCATTTCTGAACATTGTTTCTCAGGACATTTTGACTATTCTTGACTTAATATCATTGTAAACTGATATGAAAAAAATGCAGACATGTTCCCCCGAAATGCTGACAGCAACATACCTTTATTCAGCCAAGATCAGCAACATGAATTAAGAAAGTTTTAAAAAAATTTCTTTTAACTGATTATTGACAACACGGATTTCACAAAGTGGAAAGTACAGAGGGGAATGGTGGATGGTTGGGTGTGGGCGATGTTCACTGTTCCCTGATGTCTGGTTGCATTTGTGAGCAACAGGTGAACCTGCGAACCAGATTCAGGATGGTACTTCAGGTATTTCAGCAGATATTGTGTGAACAGAATTCTCCCATAAATCAGCAATGACATGAACATTTATTTTTTATGGTGTTTGAAGACAAAGAAAATTGAAAAATATGGTGGGAGAAGTTCCTTTCTTTTCTTTGAACTGGTATCAAGGGACACTGTCTGTGGACCTGGGGTGGCAGGAGGATCTTTCACAGCAGAATGTGAGGGAACAGAATCACTGTTGGAAATCCAGATAGACTGGAACTTTTTTCACTGGAGGGTGAGAGTTCGGGGGGTGACCTCATATAAGTTTATAAAGCCATGGGTGGAAAGGTGAATGGCTCTAATTGACATGATTCATACTGGAAATGTACGAAGCTTTCCTTTCAAAAATATCACATATCAATAAACTCCACCTGACCCTACGGCTAGCGATGTGGAAATTAATGGTCTAATTATTGGTGCCAGACGATGCTGGGACAACATCACTTTATTCAACTAAAGTCAGCAATATACATTAACAATATGAAAGGCACAAACTGTACTTTTACCCAGATCAGCCAGTTTCATCTGCAGTCAGACACAACTTAAAATTCAGACCATTGCACAGAAGATAGACGAGCACTCACAACATTGGAAATCATTTTGTTTGATAAAAGAATCCATCGTAGACTTCCTCAGAGCAAATCATGTTAACAAACTTGGTTTTTTTGTGTGTGGGATAGTGCATGAAATGTTACTGTAATCCGATTGATGTGAACCATTTGCACTTAAGAAGTTGTTTGAAAACGTCTATCACAGTAGATATGCGAGTAAATTTTACAAATCATTGATCAAAGGGGACAATCGTTTTTGGACTCGAGGAAGATCCCTAGTGATATTTTGTAAATGTTTGGAGCTGGGATTGCTTTCATTTTCTGACTAAGACAGTGGCGTATTTTCCCTATGGTGGGGGATTTCAACAATAGGGAACATGTTTTTACAATGAGATGAGAAAAATTTTAAAAAAGATATCAGAGACAACCTTTTACACAGAGAATGGTTTGTGTGTGGGATGATCTGGCAGTGAATACTTACAACCTTTATAAGACATTTGGATAAGTAAATGAATATCAAATCTTTGGAAGGATTTGGGCCAAGTACACACAGATGGGATTAGTTTCGTTTGGGATTTGGACTGGCATGGACTGGTTGGACCGAAGTGTGTGTAAAAATGCTGTATCACTCCATGACTCTATGACTATTTATCAATTTTTCTCAATATTAAACAGTGCTGTAGTGATCCTCGAATGAACTGTTGATGTTTAGGTTGTTTCTGAGACTCTGCGAATATTTCCTTCAGTGAGAGGAGTGACTAGTTCTCCAAGTTACACAACTGAAAATAAACGTTTCTCCAGCATTGTTGCTGAGTTGATTTGATTTTGCGGAGGCGGTGGTTATGGTTTACAGTGGGCTTTCCACCAACTGGTCAACAGTGAGACAAAATATCTCTGATCGACTGCAGAAACTCCACCTGCTTCCAGTAAATGAAACTGGGAACTCAAGGACCTTTTTCTGCAGTCCCCTTAATTGCTGCCAACTATTGTATCTGGCCGATTAAAGGGGAAAATGAATCAACTAAAGTAAAATCCTACGAAACATGCTATATTTTTCGATTTACTCACAATGGACACATTTGACTTGGCATTTCTTCTTTAAAAAGGAAAGTCACTGAATACAGCATTCACTGTATGACTATCAGAAAACAGAACATTGAATGCAGTGACGTTCTGGTTAGTTCAGCCTGTTAACTGAGTATCTTTAAAGCTTCTGAATATGAAGTTAATGGATCCAAAATCGCACATTGCAGAAACATTTGTTATCATCTCAAAGCAAATTAACAAAATTGTATTGGTTCAAACTCACATCACTTGTTACACCATTCTCTGATTCCTGCATCTCATTAAAACTGAGTGGGCCCTTGAAACATGGTTAACACTGGTGTAGTGTAACAGCGAATTTTTGCTGATTTTTATGAGTTAACTGCCCTGTCAGAGCTATCAGTGAGCAGAGAAATGTACTGTTTATAACCTACATTTGTGGTAATTATTACTGTAATACTCTCTAATTTAACCAAACATTCCTGATGTACCCAGATTGTTACATGCAATGGTTTAGACGTTGAGGATTTTAAAAAAACTTATGGACTGTCTTGTTCTAGTTCATTAGATGCTCTTTCAAAAGTTTACCTAGGTGTTATGTATCATTGCGGACTCATTTTTTTCTCAAACACACAGCTTTCCTTTACTACGAATTTTAGTGTCGGAGCAATTTGAAAAAAAAAAGATGCAAGGAGAGACATTCTGCAATGTAAGGAGGTGCTTCTAATGTTCGGGTCCAAACTGTTTAGTGACATACACTCACATTCTGAACATAATCACTTTAGACATGCTCCATATTAGATTGCCTAAACTGAATTTAGAAACGCAGATTAGAAATGATATGTTATTTTGTAATGTGAGAGAGACATTGAGTGACAGCAAAAATAAAATCATTCATTTTGTTGGCTAATAATATTATTGAAGTTCTTTTTAGCTTTATCTGCTTGTGGTGGAACGTAGGATTAAAGGGAGTTAACTTCTAATTGAATATTCTAAATATAATCACTTTGGACACGCTCTGTATTCAGTTGTCTAAATTGAATTCTGAAATGTTTCGTATGAATTACATGTTATTTTGTAGTGCGACAGAGACTTGCAGTATCCAGGGAAGAAAAGCTCAACTGTTTTATTGGCTGGTAATATGTTTGAACTTTAATTTTAGTTTTATCTGCTTGTGAATGAATGTAGAAATAAAGGGAGCTAACTTCCAGTTGAATTTGTTTTTTTTAAAAACAAAATACATGTAACTGTCATGTGAAACAGACCTGAAGCTACTCAAATTTACTCCAAAGAAGATATTCAGCAAAACAAATATCCCAAGATGTGTATGTGTCCATGTTTAAGCAAAACCTCATGTAAATGCATGACACCGTGTGTTCGGGCTGTGCAAGCTGATACCAGGATCCAGTATCAGCCTCCAGCAGGAAACCAACAGGCAGAAGCTGTAAGCCTGCCCTTTTCGATGGCCATATAAATCCTGGGCACGAGACCGTAATTCAACACTCCTGGGTCGGCTTTGTTTAGAAAGATCTTTACAGAACCGCTTCCCACAAGTTATCAGAATGACTGTGTCGACACTTTTTCTCAGTCTGTTACTGACTTTCTTATCATGTGAGTGTTTTTTGTTCAAGTCTCTCTTTGTTTCTGTATCAATGTTAGTCTACGGCAGGAATGTAAAAGACTCACCCATCATTTCATCAACATTAATGCTCAAGGTTTATTTATTTTCTTTTTTAAAGGTGTCCAGTCGGAGGTTGTTTTGACCTAGCCAGAGGCAGAGACTGGCCGTCCCGCAGGCAGCCTGAAACTGACCTGTAAAACCAGCGGCTTCAATCTTGGCAACTACAGCATGTACTGGGTCCGACAGGTTCCCGGACAGGGTCTGGAGTGGCTGCTGTACTACTATAATTCAAACAGCAATAACTATGCACCAGCGATTAAGGATCGATTTACCGCGTCCAAAGACACTTCAAACAACATTTTCGCGTTGGACATGGAGAACCTGAAGATCGAAGACACCGCCATCTATTACTGTGCAAGAGACCACAGCGAGAGGAACCAGGGCTGGACCCATTCAAAAACAGCTCGACGGAACATTTTGTCAATTCCATCATAAACTGACGGTCAGTACGAGTTTTAAATGCAATTATGTCAACTGCGATCTGAAGCAGATCTCGGACTGCCTCTTACAAAACTATCAAAAAGGAAATATACCATTTAAACTAGCAAACTGGTAACACAATGGGACAATGTTTTGGGCATGTCATATGAAGCGCTAACACTTCCATCAATTAAATGCTCGGAAAAAATGTTAGTTTTAATATATCTGACAGCTCAGGAAATCACTGCTAATTGTTATGTCAACTATGGCATTAATTCTGAACATGATCAGTACTAAATGGCTCTTTCAAATGAAAATTGAGACCAAGAATAAAGAACAGAGAATGAGTCATTGTGATACAACAGTGGGTCACAGTGTTGTGCACAGCGACATCCTCATACAAAAACCACTGACAAGTGTTTACCTCAAATTGGTGATTTTTACCATGGCAGGAGCGAGAAATAATGTGAGATGCAATTTAAACGCCCTCTAGTAGTGCTAGTTTGTACAAATGTATATTTTTTTCTACCTTCGTGTTGATTGTCAAGTTCAATGCAGACCAAACCTGGAAAAGTATTCCAAGCTTTCAAAATACAATGAATAGTAAAAGCTGGAATAACACACTGAATCATTTTTAGAGGAGTCTGAATCACTGCTTTCTAGGGAGTGAAGAAATTCTCTGCATTTTACAGTTTACAGCCTGTCATAGTATTTGACACAACGTGTCTCACAGTGATATAGCTGGAGTGACACTGCAATTATGATCAATACAAAAACCTATTCAGCCTCCATTGTCAGAAACTAATCAGTGATTACTTCTACAAACCGTCTTAACTTGCAGTGCAGTATTAGTTCTGTGCGGTTTAATGCCAGTATCACTATTTAATTTGTAAAAGTGTTGGGTAATTATCGATACACCAGTTGGGGATTTTGAGAATCAGCTCATGTGTTACTATGTGAAATATAAATCAGTATTAAAATGTATCAAGAATGATCAGAATTCACTAGCGCAATTATGTGATGAAGATTTATCGTGACTTTATTTTGCCTGTGGTTCTGAAAATTTAAAATGATGGTAAATTTTTGATTTGTTTTACGCAGAGCTAGTTATTGTGTGACCCAGTCCAGAGAATGTAACACTGTGACTATCTTGATTACTGGGGCCAGGGGACCATGGTGACAGTGACTTCAGGTAAGACCCTTGAACTTTCTTAGTGACTTTTTAAAAACTTTCTATTCATGTGACTAATTTCTGAATTAAATGAAACTCAAATTCTGTGCTGAGTTTGGTTTGGTTCGGATTGATTTTTGTTAACACTGATTACAGACTTCAGTTAAGGCTCAGCAAATAGTTACAGTGGGGATGATGGAGTCAGTATCTCTTTTTTTTTAATCAGATGGGCATTCTGTGTGGCTGGGTTACTTGAAACACCTAATGTCTCTTAATCAGTCAGCTATAAATAATGTTTAATGTCAGTGTCACCCTGACTGTGAGTTTTATTATCAATAACAAACACTAAGAATTCAAAGATGTTCGAGATATTACCAAACATGATTAAAATATGCTAAACTATCATTATTCATTTCTTGAATATGTGTTCTTACCATGATTATATTTTCTTATTTATTTTGTTAATTTTGTTGATGACAAGCAGGTTAGAAACTGTCACAAAATTTTCTTGCGGTGCTGTATTTCATTCTGTTGATTAGATTCTGAATTTGTTTTACTTGATTCTGTTGAATGGATTTGATTGGAGTTTGGCTTTGTTTTTAGTTGATTCAGTTTGAACTGTGTTGATTGGATTCTGACTTTGTTTTTACTTGGTTTTGTTGAATTCTGTTGATTGGCTTTTGAAATTGTTTTATTTTATTCTGTTGAATTGAATTGGTTGGATTCTGATTATCTTTCATTTAAATATGTTGTCTTGAGTTTATTGGATTCTGATTTTATTTTCCTTGATTCTGTTGAATTGAGTTGATTGAATTCTTATTCAGTTTGTGAAATTGATCAGCGTTTTCATGCTTTCTGTAATTGGTGTTTTCTTTCTGGTGAGGAGATTGACTCTCTGGATTACTTTTCATTGCCAATATTTGTGAAGTTCTTTTGTTTTTTTCACGAATCATTTCTGCATTTGTTAAACTTATATGACACATTTTTCTCTGCTTGATTGAAAACATTACATCCATTTGTAACAGTCTGAAAAACAACCGAAGGCAGAAACCCGGAAGTGTTTTTTTTTAAAAAAACTCAGTTCGAATTGTAAACCAGCTGAATTTTGTTTTGAGTAGCCTTATTTAAATAACATTTGGGATTAAAATCTGAAACTGCAGAATTGATCAGATTACATAATTGAAACTAACTTAAAATTATAATGTGGTAATATTTGTTCATTCAGTAATTTTGTTTTGACCATGAAGTGATTAATCAATATATGCCTTCAACCGCTCTACTGTGCGCTGCACAGGATTGTCACGATCAAGAAGGGTGTGCAGGTTGGAAATAAATTGAACTGTTGCCAGAAACGTTACAGCTTTAAGTGTTAAGTCCCCTCACAAACAAGGTTGCTTTTATGACTTGTTATTTCTATTCAATTTAATCATTAGTTTGCTGGATTCTGAGCAGCTTTGTTAGACTTCAATTTGTTTTTTTTGTGAGTTTGCATCATGTTCTTGGTTCTGTTGAAAATGTTTGCAGTGCTAGTTCTGCTGCACCGTGTTGTGATCTGGTGATCGTTTATCTGTTGAGGAAGGACTGTGCTTGGGTAACATTAAATACGTTATATTTGGGAAACCGTTTTTGGTTTCTACATTGTTTTTGCAATGTTAACATGGTTGGTGACAGTGAACCGCTCCTGGTTCCTCATTCAATGCAATCAGCATGCGAGTTGAAATTTCATAAAACCTATTATTAAGTGAAAGGCAAATCGCAAAGGTTTTAGAAATGTAGGGAAAACAGATACCTTCGGGTGCCATTTTTACTTAAAATAAATAATTAAGGATTAATCTAATCCATGCTTTACAATACACATTCAGAACTCAGCTATCTAGTTCAATTACAAGGTCTGTCTTTAAACAGTTTACAAGTTATACAGAAATATAAATAGAATTTCAGAAGTCTAATGTTCTAATAGTTCTTGCTCTTGAGCAAAAATGTCATGACCGTGTTATAATTGATCAAGAAACACCTTTCAATTCCGTCGTACACGACATACATATTTTTCTGGCTGGAAAAGATCATTGGCAAAGACCATTTGGAAATTCTGCTCAATTCTATGAAGAACAGGTCAGTTTCACTGCTTTGATCAGTTTCACACGTAACTTGAGTTAATTAATTGTGATGTCCCTGATTAAACTGGATTTACAGGATAAAAATAAAACATTAACTGAATTATGTAATCTGCACAGTGCTTTAGATTGTTCCCAATCTGTGCATTTTAAATAAATAGTTACATTTTACAACAAAATATCAACTGAGGAGTCATTCTTTCGGAAACAACTGCTATCGTGAATGATGTGACCAACGCCAAATTTTGAATTCATTGAAATAATCCACTCATGAACTCGCAGGGCAGCATGGTGTCTCAGTGGTTGGCACTGCTGCCTCACAGGGCCAGGGTCCCAAATTCGATTCCACCCTCGGGTGACTGCCTGTGTGGAGTTAGCACATTCTCCCTGTGTCTGCGTGGGTTTCCTTCGGGCGATCTGGTTTCCTACCACAGTCCAAAAGATGTGCAGGTCCGGTGATTTGTGCAACTTAGCACAGCCATAGTGTTCAGGGATGTGTAGGTTAGGGTGCATTAGCCAGTGGTAAATATAAATTAGGGGGAATGGTTCTGGCTGGGCTACGTACTGTTCAGAGGGTCAGTGTGGAGTTGTTGGGCCAAATGGCCTGTTTCTATACTGTAGGAACCCTACTCTTAAAACCATGGGAGTGCTTGCTGCAAACGCAGAGAATTCATTTTACATCGATGTGTTCAGACAGATGCAGAGTTCACAAATTTGCAGAAGACGAACTAGAGGAAAACAGAGCACATTGTTTATTCAGACACTGAAAATAGATTAATATTTATTTTAATTAATATACTTGACCGATTTATTGCAATGTAGCGATCGGAAGGAATTGCTCACATTAGTTAAGTGTGTCAATCATTCAGATTAGATTTCCTGCAGTGTGTATCGGCCCATTTGGCCCAAGAAGTCCACACCGACCCTCTGAAGAGTAATCCCCCCAGACCCATTCCCCTACCCTATATTTACCCCTGACTAATGCACATAACACGATGGACGATATAGCTTGACCAGTTCACCTGACATGCACATCTTTGGATTGTGGGAGGAAACCCACACAGACACAGGGGAGATTGTGTAAACTCCACATAGGCAGTCACCCGAGGCTGGAACCGACCCTGGGTACGTGGATCTGTGAGGCAGCAGTGCCCACATTTACTTAGACATCTGTTAAAGTGGACAACTCCAGACAGAAGCATGTTTTCAATTCATACCTTTTTAATTATTTTCGTTCATTAAAAGCAGTTACCAAGAAAATGACCTTGCCCTAATTCCTTCAACAGAAATGCTTTCCACACTGGAATGCAGTATTGACTTTATGCAGTGCATGCAAAATCTCCACAGTTCAAGGAACGTTTTAAGAATATGTAAAAATAATTTAGAGAATAATCCATTTCCTCCGGATCTGGGCTTTAATTGGCGATATTTCCCACCTCAATAATTTTGTTAAATACAATGACTTGTTAAGTTTATTAACTCAGTGGTTATTTATGTTCATTGTGAACACATTCTCATTCACATTAATCCACTGGTTAGTTCCTCTGATGAATGTTCAATTACAGTGAATATGTTTGACGTGAGGAGTTGAGCAATGTATCCTCTAGGATTAAGTCTGTTGTGCAGTTTGTTTCAGTGCTATCTCCGACTAACTTGTCAACGGTCCTGACCATTTGTAAATTGTCCAGTTCGGATACCTGAATCTCAGACAGTTCAATTTTACCTTGAGCTTCAAAACCACTTTTATCTGCCAGAAATACAATATTCGATTAGGTGCTTCAGAATTGAGAGCCCTGACTAAGTTGTTCCAATCATAACGAACGTTTCAGGAACAAAAGGCAGATACCAAATGTTTTGAAATTGGTTGTTGGCAACAAGAGATATTTGATTGAGCGAGGCAGAGGTAAATATGCTGTATATTTTCTTTGTGCCTTAGTTATGCAAGACATGTTCCGTGGCACAATGTAGAATCAGAACTTTTTTGCATCTTATTATTTGAAAACCTATTATCAGCTTTTAATGTCACTGGCAACGGTCATATTTCACTTCAAAACATTTTAATCTTTTCCAAACTAAGTAGACCGTCTGGTACAGCAACATTCACAGGGGAAAGAGGAAGGGAGTTCTAGGTGGGAATCCAGTGACAATGAATTGATGGCAGTGTAATTCCTAGATTTATTCCTCTGTAGTTCCCATAGAGTTTGAACAATTTGGAGCTGCTGTCAAAGCATTCTTGGATAAATGTTGAAATGTAACTTTCATTGTACAAAAATTCTGGAACAATCCCTGATTGTTGGAAGGTGATAATAACTAACATGGTTTCTGTATTGTCAAAACAGGTGGGCTGTGTTCTCCGTGATAGTGTCAAGCTCATTGTGTTCAGGTCTGTTGTGATGTTGTAGTAGAGTCCCTGATTCTGTGCCAGGTGGCCTGTGTTCACTTACAACCTGTTAGGGAGATATGTAACACAATCTCTTAACAGGTTACTTCAGTGCAAGAAAGCAGATTGACATGTTTGGGTGTTTGTTGGAATTCCACTTACAGAGGCCAATGAAATCTATTCAATCGCTGTCCTGACTTGTGTCTCTTAGATATTAAACAGAATTCTGGTGGTTAGCAGCTTTTTCCAGATCAATATTTGTTCACAAGCTTTTGGGCATCGCTAGATGGGGTTAATGGAGTACGTGCTCAAAGAAATCCCAGCTTTTGACTTGCTGTTATGACAATATTATTTATAACTAATCCAGAATGAATCATTTTCGAAGCATATTTGATGAGATTATGCTTAGGCTGTTTTACTTTATATTAAACCAGTGCTGTAGCTGAATTTGATTGTTCAGTACGGTGGGAGTTCCACTGAATTCAACACTTGCTGCAGATGGTGATAGCTTTTCAGTTGGTCTTCAGTTGCTATCTCAGACCATCCAGTACCTCTGCTAAGAATTTTTTTTCCAACAGGAGTGAAGCCGACATAATCACTGTTTATCTCAACAGGTGTGAGCTCTTGTGCCAAAAACATGAAAACAATTTGGTGAAGAGCGGGGGGGAGGGGTGTCTCTGGATGCGAAAGGTTAACCTTGCCTTCTCTCCACAGGAGCTGATAGACCTGCTGAGTTTCTTCAGAAATTTCTGTCTTTATTTTGGTTTTCTAGCATTTAAAGCTTGTTGTTTCATTGAAAAAAGTTCTGTTCGATGAAGCACGTTCTTCAGAGAAAAGATGCAGTTGAACAAATTGCGAATGTTCAGAGATATTAAATATCAGAGAATCATTGAATTTGACCGCCCTGATCTCGAGCTGTAGTTTTACTAGAAACTATGATGAAGTAACAACACACCCCAGAGCGCAGTGGCTGCTGTAATTGGGTGGAAGTTATTTTGATCACTCAGATAGAGAATGTCAATGAGCCCATTCCAAATAATCAACAGAAGGTTTTTCTAAAACATGTGTGAAACAATTAATTTGTTGAAATATTTTAATACAAAGTGTTCACCTCCAGTGCTAGCTTAATGAATGGCACAATGATAGGAAGGAAGGAGCAAGAGAACAAGAGAAGGGCACTCAGCCCCTCGAGCTGTTCCACCACTTACTTAGATCATGGAGCATCTGTGAGCTAAATCTACAGGTCTCCCTTTGGCTAAAACTCTTCAACACCTTTGATTAACAAGCAAAAACTATCCCAGATTTACTGATTCGACTGCCCGTAACAAAGGGAGACACCATTTCTGAAAGACATTCCTGTGAGTACTGTGACACAATGAGGCTGGAATTAATTGCTGATGAAAGTAAACTTTCAATCCCTGACAATTTCCAATTGAAACATCCCAATCATCATATTTCTTTAATTTAACACGATACTTCCCTGGAATAAAGAAATATAATGTGTGATTGCCTTGCTAAAAATGAGGGAAGCTTCTTTCCTATTACATGATTAAGAAATAGCTCTGTTCATTCAGTGAAAACACAGTCAAATCACACAAAAGGAAACCATGTCATCTTGTGCAGACACACAAGTGCCTCAAATAATTTTCAATTCTTCCAGTGGTTGTTTGAATCTCTAGACAGGTGGAAGTGTCAGACTTTTTATATCGCCTTGAGAAACCAGTTATCATCAGCCTATTTGAATTGCTGAAGTTTGTGTGGTATTAGCCCATTCACAGCGCTGTGAGGAAGTGAGTACAATGGCTGTGATTGAGGAAGAGGAAACGAGCAGGGAAATAGTTGAGAGTCAAGTTAAAGTCTGATTTGGAGGAGAGCTTTCAGGTGAAGCATTTACATGCATGTGCGCCCTTATCCTCAAGGATCACAGTTTTGGAACATGCTGCTGAAGGGACATGTCAGCATGCAAAATGGAAGCTGAAGAAGGCCCCTCGGCCCCTCTAGAATGCTATTCCATTCATGGGATCATCATTAATCTTGCTGCTCACCAATCTTCCCAACACACCGATAACATTGAACCTGATTGTTTACTGTCCAGCAAAAGAATGGTGAAACTTTGGAATTCTCCACCACAGAAATTGATTCAGGTCAAAACATTAAATGATTTCAATAAGGAGATAGATTCCTTCAATCCTTACAAAAATGCTCCGGATATGTGGGAGAAAGGCAAACAGGGTACAATATTGGTTGAAAGCCATGAAAACATTGAATGGGACATGGTTTGTAAGTTTGCACGTAACACCAACATTGGTGGTATAATTGGCAGTGAAAGTTATCTAAACATACAATGAGATCTTGATCAGCTGGGCCAATGGGCTGAGGAGTGGCAGATGGAGTGTAATTTAAATGAATACGACGTGTTGCTTTTTGAGAAGACAAATCAGGTCACAACTTACAGAGTTAATGGTAGGGCACTGGATAGTGATGTTGAACACAGGGCCCTGAGGGTCCAGACTCATAGAGTCTTACAGAGTTCATGGTAAGGCACTGGGTAGTGATATTGAACACTGAGGACCCTGTGGGTTCAGACTCATAGATTCTTGAAAGCGTTGTCTCAAGTAGCTAGTGTGTTGAAGGCGTTTGGCACATGTACCTTCATTGGTCAGAGCACTGAGTGCAGGAGTTGGAGCTTCATGTTGTACCTGTCCAAAACATTGGAATGAACTGCCAGAGGAAGTGGTAAATGCAGAGATAGGTCCAACATTTAGAAGACATTTGAACAGCTCCAGGAACTGGATAGGTCCGGATGGATATGGGCCAAAGGCAGGCAAGTGGCATTAGTTTAATTTGGGAACTCTGGTCAGCATGGATGAGCTGGACCAAAGGAACTGTTTCTGTGCTGTACGACTTTATGACTCACTGACTTTATGGTGGAGTAGGCTCAAAGTTGGAAGGTGGTGAGCAAGTGAGGGGCTAGATTAGGCATGTGGGAGAGTTTGGGCTGGTAGGCTGTGAGGGGTTGGCTGGCTGCTGGGTAAGCTTGCATGCACTCTGTCTGGCAAGGTGGCATCAAGGTAAATGGTAATGGTCACAGGATAATTTGGTCGAATTGTGCTTTGTAGGTGAGGGGCAGTTTGAGCTGACATGCAGGAGGTCTGTCTTTGCCAGGCTGGTTAGTGCAGAGGTGGGCAGTGTGCCGGGCTGGTTAGTGTAGAGGTGGGCAGTGTGCCAGGCTGGTTAGTGTAGAGGTGGGCAGAGTGCCAGGCTGGTTAGTGTAGAGGTGGGCAGAGTGCCAGGATGTTTCGGGGGTGGAAGGTCACTGTAATGAAGTGACAGGGGGACGTGTTGTCTAAATGCAAAGCTCGGAGTCTGGCAAAATGGTGGGTGGTAAAGCACAGATGCGAAAGGAGCTAGGATGCAATGTGCACAGGTTGACTTGGGTAAGATGAGAGGTCAGTGATCAAGGACTGAGGTCACATCTTGGGTAGTGGGCTTTTGTCTGAGGTTGTGAAAATGATGGTGCCAGGTCCAGTCAGGGCCAGATTCACCATGGGCCAGGTGCAGGGCGGCAGGAGTGTAAATGAGTGAAAGGGATTGAGATCATATGTCCATCTGGAATATAGAATATAGAACATTACAGTGCAGTACAGGCCCTTCAGCCCTCGATGTTGCGCTGACCTGTGGAACCAATCTGAAGCCTATCTATCCTACGCGATTCCATTTACATCCATATGTTTATCCAATGACCTTTTAAATGCCCTTAAAGTTGGCGAGTGTACTATTGTTGCAGGCAGTGCGTTCCATGGCCCTACTACTCTCTGAGTAAAGAAACAACCTCTGACATCTGTCATCTATGTCCTCTCCTGCTAGCCATCACTATTCAAGGAAAAAGACTTTCACTGTCCACCCTCTGTTTATCTTTTATGTCTCAATTAAGTAACCTCTCAACCTTCTTCTCTCAAATAAAAACAGCCTCAAGACCCTCATCCTATCCTCATTAAACCTTCCCACCATACCAAGCAACATCCTGGTAAACATCCTCTGAACTCTTCCAAAGCTTCCACATTCTTTCTATAATGTGGTGACCAGAACAGTACACAATACTCCCAAGTGCAGCCACACCAGAGTTTTGTACAGTCGCAGCCTAACCTCGTGGTTCTGAAACTCATTCCCTCTATCGATGAAAGCCAACACAAAGTATGTCTTCTTAACAACTCATTCCTGAAGAAGGGCATGTGCCCGAAACGTCGAATCTTCTGTTCCCTAGATGCTGCCTGACCTGCTGTGCTGTTCCAGCAATAAAGTTTCAGCTTTGATCTCCAGCGTCTGCAGACCTCACTTTCTCCTTCTTAACAACTCTAACAAACTGGCTGGCAACTTTTAGGGATCTATGTACATGGACACCGAGATCTCTCTGCTCAGCGACACTACCAATATGGATTGCCTTGGATGTGTTTTGTGTGATAGGGGTAGTGTGTTCCGAGCATAAATGGGTGTATAGCAGGGTAGGGTTTGTCAATGTGAGTGGGAATTTAGGTCTAGACAGAGTAAGTGCAGTGGTTAGTCTGAGACATGAGGTTTGGTGGTGAACTGTGTGTCAGTTTGATAGTTATTAAAGTTAAAGATTACTTGTTCATTTCTCAAATCATATTTACGTAAATACTCAGCTGTAACACTCCAAAGTCTCTGAACCTTAATAGTCCTCCATTTTTCAGAGGACTCCAGAATTCAGATAATTGTAAATGAGATGTTTCAACTTCCAGACAACTGGCATGAGTTCAGCCGTGACAGCCATCCTCCCCGTCCCAGTGCTCAGCTCCTGCCTGTGCTGCTGCTGCAGTGACCTCCCTCCCAGAGAGAACATTCTGCCTTGCATTGATAAGTGAGGAAGGCTCACTGGACCTGATTTCCAAGTATGGGGATGGCAAACACGGGGAGACACAACTTTAAAGTGAGGGGAGATAGGTATAAGACAGATGTCAGAGGTAGTTTCTTTACTCATTGAGTAATAAGGGTATGGAATGCTTTGCCTGCAACGGTAGTAGATTCGCCAAGTTTAAGTACATTTAAGTCGTCATTGGGCTAACATATGGACGTACATGGGATAGTGTAGGTGGGATGGGCTTCAGATTAGTATGACAGGGCAGCGCAACATCTAGGGCCGAAGGGCCTGTACTGCGCTGTAATGTTCTATGTTCTATGATCCACTCTGACTTCTCTCCGGGGGTACTGCCAGCTGTTGGGTATTTCCAGCAGCACGGCACCTCGTGGGGCAGCACGCTGGTTCCGTGGTTAGTGCTGCTGCCTCACAGTGCTAGGGACTCGGGTTCCATTCCAGCCTCTGGTGACTGTCTGTGTGGAGTTGGCACTTTCTCCCCATGTCTGTGTGCGTTTCCTCCCACAGTCCAAAGATGTGCAAGCTGGGGGAATTGCAAATGTTGTGTTCAGTGATTGGGAGGTTAGGTGCATTAGTCAGGGTTAACTGTAGCATAATAGGATAGGGGAATGGGTCTGGATGCGTTACTTTTCAGAGGGTGGGTGTGGACTTGTTGGGCCAAATGGCCTGTTTGCACACACTGTAGAATTTCGATGAATCTGCATTTCCTTGGTTTGTATTTTGTGAAATGTCTCTGCTCTTCACAGCAATCCAGTGAAAGTGTCAGTTGGTGAGATCTTCAAACAGTTACTGGGGTGGGATCAGGAAGTTCTTCTTCATAAATTATATGTCAATGGTCAAGGTCGAGGGCATGTTTCTAAAGAGGGAACCAATGATCATGATCAGCAACTGGTAGGAAACAAAAATAAACCCCAGTTATGCTCTCGACTTCAGCGGGAGCATATTGGCAAACGTTTACACTGAGGATACATTTGAGTAACTGATAAGGTAAAATTAACAGAAACTAACATGCTCAATTGGTCATTCTATTGTAGAGACACCATCGCTCCCCACGCTTTATGGCCTGGTCTCCTCCTGTCAGGAGCACAACACCGGTTCTGTGATCTTTGGTTGCTTGGCGATGGACTATTCCCCTGACGTCACCAAGGTAACCTGGAAGAAAGGTGGGGAGCTAATCACGACTGGATTGAAGACTTACCCATCAGTGAGAAACAAGAAGGGAACCTATACTCTGAGCAGCCAGTTAACCCTGCCCGGGTCAGCGGTAGATTGCCCCAGCAAAATCTCCTGTGAGGTTCAACACAGCGGGTCACACAAGAGCAAAGTAATGCCATGTCCAGGTAAGTGTTGTGGGAACTGAGATAAACAGATCATCTGTGATTAACATGAATAAGGCATTATTTACAACCGTTTTCACAGAATCACCTTATACAGCACAGGAAAAAGGCCCTTTGATCCATCCAATTCACGCCTATCAATAACAGCCACCTAACTATTCCAGTCTCATGTGCCAGCACATGATCCATTGCCTTGTGTGACTTGCCCTTGCAAGGATACTTCATACTTATTATGAGGGGCTCAGTCTCTACATGACTTATAGGTGCTGAGCTCCAGGCTAACACCACCCTCTGTTTGATTTTGTTTTCCCCTGAGATCCACTTGGAACCTCCTGGCCTTACCTTCACCCTGTGCCCCTGAGGCATTGATCTCTCCATCAAAGGGAAAGGTTTCATCCAGTTTACCCTGTCTATGCCTAAAATAATTCTAGACATCATGATAATCTTCTCCCTAATTCTCCTCTGCTCCAAGGAAAACCCCTGTCCATCTAAACTAGTTTCATAACTAAAACCCTCCAACCCAGGCAAGATCCTGGCAAATCTCATCAATACTGCCTTCAGTGTAATCACATTCCTTCCATAACATGCACACAACGCTTCGGTATGGCCTAACCAGTGTTTTATTAAGTTCCAGTATCATCTCACCACTCTTCATTGTCAATGTCTAGGCTAATAAAAGCAAATATCCTCCCACTTTCTTAGCCTCTTTATCCAGACGACACAGTACTATAGGGGATCGGTGGGTACATGCACCAAAGATCCTCAGGCCTTTCCAGGGTTCCACCATTCAAAACGTCATACCTCACAGATTCTTCTGCCGAATTACATCACCTTACATTTATTCAGAATAATTTCCATTTGCAACTTTTCTCTTCACATACAACCAACACTTTTATATCCTCCTGCAATCTAAAGCCATTATGCTCATGACTTACCAACATGACAGTTTTCATTTCATCTGTGAATTCACTGGTTAATCCTCCTAAATTTGAATCTCAATCATTGGTATGTAAGAGAAATAGCAAGGAAATCAACACCAATCCCTACATAACACCAGGAGACATAGATGTCCAGTCACGCAGACACCCGATGACTATTATCCCCTGCTCCCATCACTCAGCCAGTTCTAGATCCAATCTGTCAAATTAACTCGGATCCCATTGGCTCTGATTATTGCTATCATCATGGACATCGAGTTATCTCTATGAAAACTACTATCAAATTGTTACACATGACTTCCTCTCAATAAAACCGTGCTGAAAATTGTTGATTTATCTTCCAAATGTAGACTAATTTCACTTCTCAATAGTTTCCTTACCACTGAGACTAGCTTGACAGATCTGTGTTTTCATTATTTATCCCTTCCTTCGTCCTGCATAACAGTGCAACGTTGGCTGATCTACACTCACTCGGCACAACTGCTGTGGCCAGACAGGAATTCTAAATTATTGTCAGCGACCCAACTATTTCATCCTTTGCATCGCTCAACCGCTTGGTATACTTTTCATCTGCCCTGGAAATATAACGACTTTTCATTCAGCAAGACAACACAGAACATCACATCATGTGTCCTAATTTCTGAAAGTACATCACAATACCCCTCCATGATTTCTGTCCCCACATTGTCCCTCTTCCTTGTGAACACTGACACAACACATTCGTTTTGACCACAACCAAATCCTCCGGCTCCACTCCAATAATAACACTTAATGGGCATTACTGTTTCCCGAATAATTCTTTTATTATGAATGAGCCTGTAACTTTTAAAAATATTTTCCTTTATTTTGACTGCTATTATTTTCTCATGGTCCCTTTTGCTCTTCTAATTCCTTTGTCTTTCAAACTCCCCCTTGCACGTTCTGTACTCCATATTAGTTTCTATTGTTTTGAGATTTCAGTATAGACCGGAAGCCTCCCTTGTTTCTCTTTATCTCCCCCTCCATGCCCTTTGGTGTCCAGAGCCCGCTGCATTCTTGGTCCCACGCAGTGGCTTCCTGGGAAATGTCCTCCCTGTGATTTTCCTATCTCTTTCTTAAATGTGTCACACTGCTCTGACTCAGATTTACCAATACGTGTCAGCTTCCAGTCCACTCTGGTCAAGTCATTACCTGATCTTACTAAAATTGTCCTTCCCTTTTCAGAACTTTGGGCCAATTTCTATTCCTTTACAGTACAATCTGAAATCCAACTGATTTACCATCACTGTCTGCAAAGTGCTCCACCATTGGTGTTTTACCCACTGGGTCCACTTCATTCCCTAAAGTTAAGTTCAGGTTCACCCCTCTCTTGCAAGGTCTGGATTAAAATTCTCTGTATTAAACACATACTTTGTTCAAATATTCTCCTGGGGGCATTTTCAGAATTGTGCTCCCTGTAAATTTTTGACAAAATGAATATCCAAGCCTATGCTGAGGAAGTTAAAAACCTCTTTTCTCATTCCCCTATTTAATTTACATGTCTCTGAAATTTGTCCATATATTTGCACTTGGTCTTTTGGACCTATAGTAAGGTCTATCGTGCTCTCCCAATAGTTATGTTTGCTGTGTTTTGGTTTTGAAGCACTGTCCATTTGCCTTTGTTCAAGGAGGTATCCATGATTTCATTTCTCTTTACAGCCTAAAATAGTCTTGTCAGAATTGCGACAGAAGCAACATTCTGTACCGCACCCCCCCGCCCCCATCATTTTCCATCTTTCCCTGTCTCGCCTGAAGGCACTAAATCCTGGAATATTGAATAGCCACTCCTGCCCGGCTCTCAATATGTCTCCGTGATAGCAACGGCACCATTTCTTCATTTATGCCAGTAATTCGTCTGCCTTGTTCATCAGACTCTGTCATTAAAACGAATACCATCCAACGTTGCTATCTCCCTTCTGATGTTACCGCCCTATAGTTTCTATGCCTCCTTGACTCCCTTGCTGTGTCCTATAAGTTTAGACTTTCACATTGTCCTGCTGATCTTTCTGTGTGGATCCCAGCTTCTCCAGCACTCTGCACAATTATGATTCTTGTATACATTAACCACAAGAAACCTTGATATATGAGGACTGATTGTATTTGTTGTGAAATTCATCGGATAATGTATGCGATGTGTTTCCTAAAGGTACAGATCCTCTCCAACCAACCCTTCTCCTAACTGTGAGCTCCAGTGAAGAAATCGCAAGCAGCAAGTTTGCAACCGTCGTCTGTTCAATCCTCGAGTTCCATCCGAAGTCAATCTCCGTGAGTTCGTTGAAAAATGGCCGACGCTTGGATTCTGGCTTCTTCACGTCTCCCGTGTGTGAGGCGAACGGGAACTTCTCGGTGACGAGTCGGCTGATGGTCCCTTATGGTGAATGGTACAACAGTGCGGTCTATACCTGCCAGGTCACTCATGGAGAGAACACTCAAAGTAAAAACATCACCGCACTCCAGGGTAAGAGACACAGACTGAGAGAGCTACAAATCATTCTGAACTCTGATGTGACTCAAACACACGAATTTATCAGGCGTAGTAAACAGCACGGTACAGCTTCTCGTTTCCCAACCTGCCACGTTTCTCATTTCAGTTTGAGTGTTACATTAGCATTGCTCATAATTCAACCTTTTGGCAAGTCAGAAAAGCATGTTTCCTCTCTGTTGAAGATAGATATATAGACAGTGAGCTTTGTTAAATAGTTTGTTGCCTGACCATGCTGGGAGAGGCATTCAGAGTGCTGAATCCTTGCCTGGTAGCCGCTTCAAGGATAGGTTTGGGGTGGAGGGAGGATATTGGAGAGATATCTGATTGAAACATAGAAAATACTGAGAGACTGAGGTCGAGTGAATGTGGAATAGATGCTTTGACTGTTAGGCGAGACTAGGACCCAAGGGCACAGTCTCAGGGTCAAAGGGGCACCGTTTAGAACTGAGATGGGGAGGAATTTCTTCAGCCAGAGGGTAATGAGTCTGTGGAACATGTTGCTGCAGAGGGCTGTGGAGGCCAGGCCATTGTGTGTATTCAAGCCAGAGATAGATCGGCTCTTGTTTGGTACGGGGAGAAGGCAGGAGAATGGCTTTAGCCCGAAACGTCGATTTTCCTGCTCGTCGGATGCTGCCTGACCTGCTGTGCTTTTCCAGCATCATTCTGATCTAAACTCTGGATTGGCCGAACAGCCTTATTCTGAACCTCTATCAAATTGACGTGGTTAAAATATGCAGAGACCCTTACTTGAGAATAAATCAAAATGCGTTCAATGATTCATCCCCTGCTCAGGAATGACCTGTTGGTTGGACATTGTACAACATCGATTTTTATTTGGTACTGAGCTCTTTAACTTCATTTATGGGATCAGACCACAGACCAAGTGGGTATCACATTTGATGAACTGGGATAAACGTGATCTCACTGAGCTGCTTTAAGATGCTCTCTGTAATTAGTGGATGAGGCAGGAGAATAAATTCTGGTGGGAATGCTATAATAGGGATATAGGGATGAATGAACTAGGAACTCGAGACAGGCTGATTCAGCCTGGTTTGGGGTGATGATGTTTCGCGTGTTACAAAGCCAGTGTTCTTAAGGAATAATTACACAGGGTATGTTATAGGTAATCACAAATGTTTCACAGATCAAAATACATCAACAATAGTAAGCAACGTTTCAGCAATAGTTGGAGTTGCCATTTTGAAGGTGGTGTCTTCACCCTGTGAAGGAGTATTTTGAAGATTGGCTGTTTGTATCAGAAAGGGGCATTTTTCATTGACTTCGATTTTCGTTTCATAGAAGATACCGAGTGCCACCCTAACACCGTTGAAATCCTCCCACCGCCAGTCGAACAAGTCTTACTGGAGGCGACGGTGACGTTAACCTGCGTTGTGTCCAATCTTCCTTCTGGAGTCAATATGACCTGGAAACAAGAAAAGAAGCCTCTGAAATCAGAGATTGCTGACCAGCCTGGACAGAATCCCGACAGCGTGATCAGCAAATTAGACATTTCTACTGAAGCCTGGCTGACTGGTGTTACTTTTGAATGTGTGGTGTACCATTAGAATCTACCGACTCCGCTGAGAGACTCCATCCACAAGGAGAAAGGTGAGCGGTGAGATTAAAGCACAAAGGATCCCATGTGTAATCCGGATCCAGTTCCATCAATGACAGGCTTTGATTGGAAATGAACCAACACCGTTAGGAGCATTAATGATGCATCTGAAGGCAGGATAGCTAAGTAGCTGATTAAGAAAAAGATGGACCAAAGGATATTGTATTCTGATTAAGTCAGATAAAGTGGGAAGAAGCCTGGGTTGTGACGTCACCATCAGCAATGACAAATGGACAGAATGTCCACGTTGTGGGCTGGAAACATGGAGCCAACTTTCACATTAAACTTTCCTTTTTTTACTGAACAGTATGTGTACCATACTGCTCCTTTAAAAAAAACGAAAGTGAATAAATCCCAAATTTAAAATGGCGTATTTTAATATTTAGCGAAATTGTGATATCGGTTCAGGATTTTTTTGGTTGATTTTTATTTGTCTCAAATATTCTGCAGTGATTAATCCGCTGGAGCCATCAGTGTCGGTCCTCCTGCCACCAACAGAAGAAATCTCCGCTCAGAGGTTTCTCTCCCTCACCTGTTTAGTGAGAGGTTTCTCCTCCCGAGAGATCTTCGTCAAGTGGACAAACAATGACAAGCCGGTGAATCCCAGTAACTACAAGAACACCGAGGTGATGGCGGAGAGTGACAACACTTCCTTCTTCACCTACAGCCTGTTATCCATTACAGCGGAGGAGTGGGCCAGCGGTGCTTCTTACTCCTGTGTGGTGGGACATGAAGCGATTCCATTGAAGATCATCAACAGAACAGTCGATAAATCCAGCGGTAAACCGAGTTTTGTAAACATTTCACTTGCACTGATGGACACAGTTAATTCATGTCAATAAAAATCTCAAAGTTGCATTTAATAATTCAACAGAAGTAATGAAGTGTTTTTTTTTTCCTCCAGCTGTGTGTTAAATACTGAATTAGTTGTTTCTCACTCTGACTTACATTC
This sequence comes from Chiloscyllium plagiosum, assembly GCF_037043375.1. Taxonomy (NCBI): domain Eukaryota; kingdom Metazoa; phylum Chordata; class Chondrichthyes; order Orectolobiformes; family Hemiscylliidae; genus Chiloscyllium; species Chiloscyllium plagiosum. The sequence continues at coordinate 58,472,407 of NW_028270178.1, forward strand.
CATCTGTGTAGTTAAAGTGAATTATTAACAGGTCTGTAACAAGTGTCTTGTGCAGTTAATGTTCCCTGATCAGATACACCCTGGGTCAGAGACAGAGTAAAACTCACTCATTGCAGGATTCCACCAAGTACCTTATCCATCCTAAATCCCTCTGTGACAAAATCTGACAATGTCCATTTTATGTCAAGGGTAGGGCACGAGTTTTGAACTTGGTGTTTTTGATTCCCCCGATTGGACATTCTTACAAAATTCATGTCAGTTTTAAACTGCCAAATTGCACCAACTGGAAATGTAAATTTAAGACACTTTAAAATTAAATTTGATTGGAACATACCAATCATAAATAGTGCCGAACAGTTTGAATGTAACCTTTGTTTCTGGGGAACTGCCAGGGATCTTGCGCCAGCGCATGAGTTAACAGAATGTATCTTCACTTTCACACCAAAGAGAATCGACAGATAAGTTGTTGTGGAGCAGAGGGGAGGGGAACGATGAATGGTTTGTCCTCTTGCTCCCTGTGCAGAGTTTTCATGGTAGATGTCCTCTGTAATGTAACCCAGTTACTAACAGGAACAGTCAGCTTCTTGCTTACTGTCCAAAGATTTTACATTTCCATGCAAAACAATACATTTGAAGCATGTTAGACACACTTGGCTCTGTTAACAAATGATTAACATTGATTCCCATAATCCAAAACTGGTGTTTGCATCGTCCCAGTTTGAATTCCATAGTTTTGTCTCAGTTTTCTGGAGCACATGGGATCAATTCTGGTATTCGAATACCTGATATCATTTTGTTTCACATACGGAACACAAGTAGACATTTTCTAATAAACATATTCAGAAATGTTATCTCTGGGGCAGTGGGGATTTGAACTCACGCCTTTTCTCTCAGAGACAGAAGTTCTATCACTGCAACAGAAGAGTTGCTCATAAAACGCTTATCTCTGCACGACGATGGAAAATGTTTCCTGTAACACCAAGGTCAAATCTAATTATGGGCAATGCATTAAAATTAGAACAATAAATTAAAACAATGAAAATTGCATCTGGTATAAGAACAGATACAGAGAGATGATCGCAAATACACACGTAATGACACATATACAGACTCTCACCTAAAGACACATATTTATGTGCATACTCAAATGTGCATATAGATAAGATGTCACACACGCATACTCGCACAGAGCCACACATGCAAGTGGTACTTGAACACTCAGCTAAGCTCATACAAAAATTCACATACACCGAAAAAAAATCATTTGCACTCACACATAACCATGAGAAACATCGACACACGGTAACACACAAATGGGCATGAATACATATACATTCATACCGCACAATGCGTACAGACATACACACATGAACACAGATACAAATTCTGAAAAATGTCCTCCCACATGTCAACTCACACAGGCACGTGAGTGCACAGAGATAAACATTAATATCATTATTTTCCCATTTACAGAATCACAAACAAACGATGACAGAGGCAGCTTAATTAGTTATTATTAAACCACATTGATCAGCATGGACACAATATCACACGCACACACAAATTCAGAGTCTCACATGCAGACACACACGTGCATAGATGAACAAATGGAGGGGTGTTTATTAAATAAGGATAATGGGCACAAGGATCAGCAAGCATCCACAAACAATAACACAAACAAGCTTATCAGGAGATGGTTTGGGAAAGATTGCCACACAAGCAATCATCATCATATAAATATAAACATCCATCAAAACATAACATTGCATGCTAACATTTATTAAGCATAAACATGGAAATAACCTAGTTTAGGTAGGATCTGAAACAGACACATAATCACACATTTTAGATAGCACTAATGAAAAGTGAACACTCACAAAGACATTACAAGATAAGCATAGGCAGCAACGAAGTGGCATATTAGCATAATGATGCTTACACAATGTGAAAAGACCAAAATTTAGGTGCACAAACACATGAGCACACCAGCAGTAAAGGAACAGGAATATGTTTATTCATGCACAGACTCCAACATGGGCAAGAGTGAAGTAAGAGACTCTCATAACCACATACACAAACATTAAAGGAAAACCAAACATACCAAGCAGTAGATCAAATAAATTAAGGGACACACGTACAAAAACTTATTCCTAAATATACAGATCCTTCAAACAAAAATATGAAGCAATGTCCTGACTGTGATGTCACTTATGTTCATGATTTGCCAAGCAGTTGGTCAACAATATAAAAGTTGAGAATCACATTAGAACTTTTTTTCAGTGATGGCCACAATTTTCAACTAAAGTGCTGTCACAGCCTATATTTAAAATATAATGATATAATTAAAATCATCATTCGTAATAAGCATTCCTCAAATAATAATATCCTTAAATAATCGTTGAAAAGAAAAATAATTTAAAACGTTCTGACATGGACAATGAAGAAAGAACATGTGTTAGTATTTGTAATTTCTTGCTGAGAGTCAATAACGTACTAATAGATACAGATAAGAGTCACACTTGAGAAATACCTGACTGCTTTATGAAGATGTAATGGTCTCTAATTACATGACTTGGATGCAAATAGATCGATCTGGATCAATAAACAATCTAAATGCGTTCTCTTGGCTTTATATTCATAGATTCAATAGATCACACTTGGATTGAAGACTATGAGGATCATAACAGCAACATCTGGACAACTGCTTCCACGTTCATCACCTTGTTCTTCATGAGTATTTTCTACAGCGCTGCCGTCACTCTGGTGAAGGTGAGAATAATCACATCTTTCTCACGCCAAGCAGTCCAATATGTTTTGTGAAATCTCTAAGTGTGCCATTGAATAAACATTAAATCTGAAAGTCCCTGATCATAAATATCTGCGTCATTGCTTTATTTCTCTTTTCCAGGTTAAGTGAATGAGTTGTGGACCCCTTTGATTTTCCTGATCTGCTTATCAAGGTCTCTGAATTCCCAATCTACAAACTGTCCTGTTGCTGACTCTAAGTGAGATTACTTCAGTTTATCAGCGTGTAACTGAGGCAATTATTGATGAATTTTCGTTTTTTCTTTGATATGTTTGAGATGGTTGTGGTTGGAAGAATTTGTAGCTTCTCAGTTGTTTGAAGCCCATTTGTTTTGTTTTTATTTGTTCCTTACTCAGAATGGTTGCCTACCCTTTCTGATGAGCCTTTGTATCCCCTTTCTTGTGACAGTTACTGGTGTACAGAAAAATCCCACCTCACAGCACTTGTTCGCATCTCAATGTGGCATCCAGCCATTATATTCACTTCTGTTGGCTTTTACATCAAAATTTTGGATAAAAATGCTTTCTGAAATGGTTAATAAATCTCGAATGAATATGCACTAACCTTGTATTTGCTTAATTCTTTCTTCAAGGCCAGTCAGTAATAATACACTTTCCCACATCCTACTCCTTTCCCAGCTAAATACTTTCACTTGTTCTGTTTGGTTGTGTTTCATCCAGTCATTTAGTTTAATGCTGCGCTACCATGAAGCCCACTAATGTAAATACATCTTTCACACGATATGCCTGATGGAACACTCCAGAGGCAGAATGATTAGAGAACATTTCCTCTTATGCACAAAGGGTCACGGCCTCGGGTCACGTAATGTTAATTTTATAGGCTCCACCAGAAACCTATAAAAGGCAGGCAACGGAGTTTGAAAGTTTACTCTACACTGTCTAAACTAAATGTACTCCCAATGTCACGGCAGCCTGGGTCAGTAATGCAGAAATTGCCACCTAAAGCGCCCAACGAAACATTCATCAGCCAAAAATGTCAATGTTCAGTCAGGTATTCAGACACAACACGTGCAAAATCCAAGGGCAGATTCTCAGAGCTGGAGTTTTTCTCACACATTAATCTCATGGAGCACAATTCCTGGGGTCTATTTGACACACCACACCTGTCAAATCCCAGGGAATGAGACTGAGATCTATCTGATGCAGTGATATTACTGAACAGCAACCCTCAAAAATAATAAATCAGAGATTGATGTTGATCAGGCATGAGTACTTGAAATATTCAGCCATTGGGATCTATATGACGGAAGACGGAATTGAGAACCAATCATAGCAACTGTTCACAGAGTCTGGAAACTATCAGCAGAGGAGAACATTCTCAATTTCTCAGAGTTGGTGAGGTGTATCATCCCGGGAATAGTGTTGTGAATCAGTCGCGCACCCAAACTCATAACTTCGCATTTTTTCAAAAACGTGGCGCCTGAAACTAGATGAAATATTCCAGGTGAGACAAGAGACTGTTTTATTTCAGTTTAATATAATTGCTCTGTGTTTGTTCTCTACAGCGTTATTGATGAAGTAGGGATTAATTGCTCTTCTGTCCACGTGTCACGGTACATTCCCTGATTTGTGCATATACACACGGAGGATCATCTGCTCCTTCATCCCTTTGGGTTTACACCCTTACTATTGTATGCTCCCCTGAGTTCATCACAAAACAAAGACACACGTCACACCTCCCTGAGACTGAGATCTATCTGAAACACAGATATTAATGAATAACAATCATCAAAAATTATAAATCACAGGTTGCTTTCAATCAGGGAAGGCAGAGATTAGAAGTTCTGGAAACCCTGCTGCTTTCCATTTCCTTTCCCATAAGCCATCTGTCAAGCTTTGAAACCCTTTGCTGTTCTTCCAATATCCTAACATTTTATTTTAAATTGCTATTAATATTTTCTGTAATTTTGCATTATAGACCAAAGCACATGTTGAACCAACAAGGACTCCAAACAATGAACTCTGAGAACGTACACGATAAGGCAACCTTCATTCTGAAACGGCAAACACCCGTTAACAAATGTTTGATAAGTACAAACAGCGGGTAAGATTAACTTGAAATCATCAACATAAAAGGAAACTCCTCTGGAGGTACAGCGTTGTAGGCAAGACCTCGGCAGACAGAATGGAGTTTTTTTTTAATTCTTGTTTATATCCAGAATTTTCCTTCCGCACAATGTAACCTTTTATTTCCCATCACCAAGTCACCCATAGTATCTTTATTTTCAGCTACTAACCATCACCAGTAAGTTGAATAATTTATGTTCAAAGCCCCTCCCATCATCAAAGGTACGGCAGAAGTAGGAAGAGCTATAAGGAGATTGGAGTCAATTTTTCTTGTGGTGAAACATTACTACTATTCTAACACAAGGGATTTCTGATGGATGGTCTAGTGAAGCTGTGTGCATGGAAGTCATAACTAAGAAGAGCATGATTACTTTGACGCGATTGTAATAGTCCCCCCACAATGGTCAGAGTGAAATTAAGTAACAAATATGTCGAGAGATCTTATTTATACTTAAGAATAATAGGATTGTAATAATAGCAAATTTTAACCTTCCAAACATAAAGTGGGACAGCCATGGTCTTCAGAGCTTGGATGGTGAGGAATTTGGTAAGTGCTAAGGTCAAGTTTCTTCATTAATATGCAGATGTAACTATCACAGAAGGAGAAAACCTGACGTACTCTTGTGATATAAGGCAGGGCAAGTGACTGAATGGTTAGTAGGGTGGCTTTTTGGGGCCGGGGTCATAATTCGATTAGTTGTAAAATATCTATGGAAAGGATTGGCATTAAAAATAAGTTAAAGTGCTTAATTGGACTAGGGAATATTTTGATAGTATGAGACAAAAATCTTCAAGGGTTGATTGGAGTATACTGTTTGCAGCTCAAGGGACGGCAAGAGTGAAGCTTTCAGAAGTGAGATAACGAGAGTTCAGAGGCGTGATGCTCCTGTTAGTGTGAAGGTAAGGCTGGTAAGAGGAGGGGACACTGGAGGAATAAAGATATTAAGGCTCTGGTTCATATTAATAATGAATCGTATATTAGATATAGAGAAATGAGATCAAGTGGATCTCGAAGAGTACAAAAGGTGCAGGGACATTCTAAAGAGGGAAATGAGGAGGGCAAGAAAGGAAAATGAGATAGCCTTGGGAGATAATGTTAATGATAATCCAAAGAGATTCGACTAGTACATTAAGAGCAAAGAGGTAGATCATAGAGTCATAGAGATGTACAACTTGGAAACAGATCTTTCAATCTAACGTGTCAATGCTGACCATATATCCTAAGCTAATCTAGTCCCATTTGGAAGTACTTGACTCATACCCCTCTAAACCTTTCCTATTCGTATACACACTCAGATGCCTTTTAAATGTTGAAATTGTGCAAGCCTCCACCATTTCCTCTGGCAGTTCAATCCATACACACCATCCTCTGCATGAAAAAGTTACTCCTTAGGTTCTTTCAACTTTTTCCCCTCTCACTCTAAACCTATACTCACGAGTAAAGGTTTAGATGAGACTCCACCCACCTCAGGGAAAAGACCTTGTCTATTCACCGTATGCATGTCTCTGATGATTTTATAAACCTGTATAAAGTCTCGCCTCAGCCTCCAACGCTCCAGGGAAATCAGTCCCAGCCTATTCAGCCTCTCCCTATATAAATCTGCATGGCTGTGAATATGTATAAGCCCAGAGGGATCGCTTCATAAATCATGTTGCATTTTATATAAATGCTGTTTTTTTTAATTATCATTTAGTTTAAAATGGAGGATGGGTGCCTTTTCAATTTCATACCAGTAGCACAGAAAGACCTGGGGAAATAAACTGCAACAAAAAAAGGACAAAAAGTTATTGCACTACGGATAATCTCACCATATCATTCGTGTAAAAATATTTCCCTATTTTGACTTTGCAGTTAATAGAGTCTATTAATTAGTCCTGTGTTTGTAATAATTTTCATCTATCGGTCAATCTACATTTAGTTGTTATAGTTAGCGTGTGGATTACTGCACCTCGCTAAAAATTCAAAACAAAATAAAGTATATGCAAATTAAATATTGTATCTAATTACGACAAAAAAATTCGCAATTCAATGATACCAAATTGGAAAGGAATGTTGAAATGTGCCAATTCTGAGGACTACAAGAGGTTGCAAGCGATCATTAATTAATTTACGGTATGTTCAAATAATTAGCAAATGAAGATCCACACAGATAAACGTAAGGTGTTACATGTTGGTAGGAATAATGTGCAGGTCATTTATTCAAAAATGCACGTCTAAGTGAGGGAGACAAACAAAGGGATTTCAGACAATTACATCAGTCACTAACAATTTCACCACAGTTTCCAAAGGCCATAAAAATGCAAACAAAGCTCTTCGCTTTATCTCTAAAGGTATAGATTTGAAAGTAGGGTCCCTATAAAAATTTGGTTGACTCTAATTAAGAGTATTGCCTGCATTTCGAGTTGACATATTATAGAATGTACGAGAGAGAGTGAAGAGAAGATTTATACGAATGATACACAAGTTTCTGGCTGTGTATATCAAGGAAGAATTACTGTGCTGTTCACTTCTCTCTTGAAAAGAAGGCTGACAGTTCTAAAATTATGAAAGGTTTTGAAAAGAGAAGGCACAGAGAAAACATTTCACTACGGGGTAGAACATAACTAGAGGCTGTCAATATAAGACGGTATCTCAAGAAATCCAAAAGGGAATTCAGAAGAAATCTCTTCACTGAAAGAATGATGAGAACGGGGAATATGTGACCAAACGAAATAGTTGAAATCAATAGTTTAGACGTATTTCAAGGAAACTAGGCGAGCACTTGGAAGGGATGGGAATAGAGAATTACAATGGGCGATTTAGATGAGGAAAGATGTGAAACACCTTGAGTGGAACATAAGCGCTGGCATGAACTGATTGTGCCAAATGGTCTGTTTTTCCTCTGTAATCCTGTGTAGAAAACCACCATTGTATGAAACAAAAAGTGTATTAATGAAATCTGGAAGAATTATAAAGTTTCTCACAAAAAAGTCTCAAGTATCCAGCACTGAATGTAAATGATTTTATCACATGGCCACACTTCACTATTTGCTTGCTAGCACTGAAACAGCAGTAATCACAGTACTCTTACTAGGAGTAGGAGCAACCCAGTGTCCATGCACCAATTGGGGGATCTTAATGACTTATTAATGGTCTCAGTAGGGCCTGCCAACCTGGTCCTGGGAATGTTGTGAACACACTAGCCCTCACGGCTTCTTTCACTCACTTACTCTGCTTTCCAGTTCCCGTAATGATCGCCACCATGGACAGAGACTGTTCCAGTATGCAGATGGGATACCCTGTTGTGAGCCAAAAGGTACTTCATTAGGAGTGTCATCCTCCAGGCGTGTCTCTAGGATGCAGGAGGAGGTCCCCCACACAATGGAGGTCCCACCTACTGCTAATAAACTGCCAGCATGGGCGGGAACAGACTCTACATTGACCACCTAAGTGGCCATCCTTTCCCGAATTTGGGACCAATAAAATACTACGGAGATGGAAATATGAGAGCACTGAAACTCCTTCCTTCCCTTATCATCTTCCACCCTATTATCCATCTAATGACCTTGCAGCCTGTCCCTAGAGGGCTGATAGAACCCAGTCCCATTCCAATATTCAAGAACATGAAGAGATGGAAAACTGGTCAAAATTGATAAAGCTTAACACAAACAGTCTTGGCCTGACTGTCAAATTCTAAAGTGTAACTTGAGATGAGTTCAATAAAAATGGCAGAAGTACAGAAACAACCACTTCCATCCATCAGAAACAAATTCCTATGAATGGGAACGGGTGGTCCGCTATTTGGAATGGAGCAGTGCATTTGAAAAGTTAATGAGGAGCAGCAATGTTATGTGATGGATGTGTGCGCAGTTTGAAGCTGTTTGCTGATTAGTTAGAATCAATTAGAATCAATTAAATCTGCCAAAGTGGACATGAATACTCACATTTATGAGATGCTTTTACATAGAACATAGAAAGGTACAGCACAAAACAGGCCCTTTGGCGCATGACAGTGTGCCGAGGTTTAATCCTAATGTAAAATATAATAACAACCGACACACACCCCAACTCACTGCTAAACATGTGCATGTCCAGCAGTCGCTTAACTGTCCCCAATGACTCTGCTTCCACCACCACCTCTGGCAATGCATTCCATGCATTCACAACACTCTGTGTAAAGAACCTACCTCTAACGTCTCCTCTATACCTTTCTCCTAATATCTTAAAACTATGACCCCCTCGTACGAGTCAATCCTGCCCTGGGGAAAATTCTCTAGCTGTTGAATTTAACTATCCCTCTCATTATTTTGTATACCTCAATCAGATCTCCTCTCTTCCTCCTTCTCTCCAGAGAGACAAACCTGAGCCTATTCAACCTTTCTTCATAAGGCAAGTCCAGGCAGCATCCTGGTAAACCTTCTTTGCTCGCTCTCCAAAGCCTCTACATCTTTCTTATAGTAGGGAGACCATAACTGGACACAATATTCCAAGTGTGGTCTCACCAGGGACTTGTAGAGCTGTAGCAAAACATCGCAGCTCTCAAACTCGATCCCCCTGTTAATGAAAGCCAAAACACCAAATGCTTTCTTAACTATCCTATCCACTTGGGTGGCAACTTTGAGGGATCTATGTACTTGCACATCCAGATCCCTCTGTCCCTCCACACTGCCAAGATTCCTGTCTTTAACCATATATTCATTCGAGTTGGAACTTCCAAACTCGAAAAGATTGCACCGAATGCCGAACAGGAGAAGGTTGTTGGCATGTATCAGAAGAGTTAGGACCAATGACCAGAAACATGAAACCGGCTTTTTAGCAAGCTTTCAATGAGAGAATGAGTATCAGAGGGCACCTGAGGAAGTGTATCAGTAAAGTACATCTAATTAAGGGGGCTTGATCATACTCATTGACAAGAAGATGTAAAGCAATCAGAGATACAAAGAACAGAGTGTGTATATAAGGGGTACAAGAGACAGCGTGGATCAAGGCTTTGAAGAATTTAGAGATAGACATAAGTTTAAACTCAATACATTAGATGATAATGAGCCAGTTAAGATCTCAGTCCTTTCTCTACAGGCATAAGTTTAAGTTTACCAGTCTTGTCCAGGCCAGCATTAAATGGGATTTTCATTTGCACTGTGCATATCTCCTAATTTCACAAGATATGTTATGTAAATGCAATGCAATACATTTTCCACCGTTTCAGCAATTCATTAAATAGAAGTTGACAGAAATAAAAAAAACTTTCCAAAGCTGTCTTTCAACAGCCAGACTGATGCAATATTCAAAGAGGATCTGCATGAACAAAGTGGGCTTGTCAGGGGTTTAAATCATTTCAAATTCGAAAACTAGATTCCATTTTAGTCATATCAGCTGGATATTGGATACACCAATAACAAAAGGTTCCCATATTCAAACGGTTGTTTGCAAATACAGAAATTAGGTCTTGCTTTAAAATAGGACATGTTCTTTTTTCTATTTTTTATCTTGCACACATCAGAATAGCTGCAAGAATTTTGCCATAAAGGGAAACAACATTTTATACTGAACACGAAAAGGGTTCTGATGCTTTGGAAAGAGCACAATGATTGATCGAGATGTTCCCAATGCAAAATGGACTGGTCAGATGGTGACGGACAGTTGACAGCTAAACTTTGTTAAGTTTTCAATTGGCAGGTTGCCTGAGTAGTCAAGGTATTTTCCTGCCAAATGAGTCAGAGAATGACCATCACCAAATTAGCCGAATTACAACAACCATTACCTGGTCCATTCTCCATGCCTTTACCAATCAGCGCTCATTACCCAGGCAGATTAAATGCTTTCTCCCTTTCCATTGGTATTCTTGAGAGTGCCCTGATAAGTACAACACTAAATACTTAAATAAAAAAAGAAACTTTATTTTCATCAATACTCAAATTTCCATGTTGTACCAGCTGGCAGAGGTGAAACTTAACTATAATGTATCAGGCTTACCATGAACTGATAAAGTTCTGCACTGGCCTCAGAGGAAAACCAGCAACAATGTCCTTGTGGAGACATTACTTTGCCTTTGATCCTATACAACAAAAATGTTAAAGCCATTGAGGAACAGAAATAAATAGAAACAAACCACATGCACATACACACAGCACACTATTATTTAAAGTAACAGTGAATAGTGAATGTGGCACCAAAAGCAGTTTGAAAATCTAGCCCACATTGGTTTGCAGCAGTTGAAGAGTTGGTCATTCTATTATGAGCCCGACTCAGTTCCGACACCAGTATGTGACCACAGATTCAGATTGTTTTTAAAGACAAATATCAGTATGAAATTGCACAATGGCAGGAGCACGTCTATCCTATGGATAGTACTCACAAGCATTGGCTCTTTAATAAAGAAATGGGGCAAACCTCAGAGATAGGGAAATGTAAGTAAATGAACCACTAACAAGATTGCATCCAATTCGATAGTAACTGATACCTGATCACCAAATTCAGCTGTCACTTGAAAGGATGCAAGAAGCCCCAAAAGGGGATGCTCCAAGTTTCACTTGATTCTGCGTCACATTATCGCAAGAGAGCTTTCTAGTTGCCTCCTAGCAAACATTATTTGTTTCCACAAACCACATAGGTTTGACAGAGAAGCATTGGTTCTGATCTCTGCAGAACCACATCATAATTCATCTCGAGAAGCTGTGTCAATGGGTGCTTGGGTTTACAGTGCCTCTGTGTTCTGAGCTTCGGCCCCAATCTCTCGCTGTTCCCTCGTTATTCTGATAAATTGCGGTTCCAGTCAATTTGTATTTCATCATTGTCCCAGATTATAGAGGTTTCAGTATCAGTGAGTTCACCAGTATAGCGCGTAGGATAAATCAGCAGTAGCTCCACTGAAAAGGATTTTAAATCCTGAGGTACATAGAACAGCACATAGTTATCCCTGTTAAATGACCTAATAACAATTAACAACATTATATTTGATCTGCTATATTTCCCATTACTGACTGCAATGAATCTACCTCATGGGATACAGAAACTCACCAATGTGAGTAAAAACCTCTTAGACTTTGGGCAAAACCCAGGCTATTGACTTAAGAGAATAACCTCCATACAATAATGCAACAAAAGAAAAGCAGATTGAAGTCAAATGATGCACAGGTTTGATGAAGAGCAAAACCATCTCTACCCTAGCAGGAAGGCAAGTAGAAAAGTTGTGCATTTATGTAACATCCTAATGTAATCTCAGAGTATCCTAAACATCTATTTTCAGATGTCTGAAAACAAGTGCAGAACCTCTGGGGCCACTGTCAACTACATGCTATCAAACCCAGGGAATCATAGATGAAAATATCAGCATGTACCCATGTAACAGTTTAAAATGTGTGTTTAATACCTCCATTCGAGTAACTAACAAAATTGTTTCGAGGTATGAACACTGAATGAGACTAGGTCACTTGGCCCTTCGAGCCTGCTCCATCATTCAATATGATCCTGACTGACCCGATATTAACAAGCTTATAAACATTCAGCTGACAATATCCCACTTCAGCTTCTCTCATTCTATCATTTTAGCATATTCCACTGCACATCTATTCTAATCTAGAGAATACTTTTCTTGCTGTTAATCACTGATCCACACTGTACTCCTTTCCTTATTCTCAAATTGAAGGAGCTCATAATGCACTGTTCTTTTCCTCTGCCTATTCTTTAGACAAGATAAAATAGATTGGAACAGACTCCACTGTTTGCTGTTACTTGACACAATGAGGACTATTGAAATATTTCAATACACTCCTTACTGAAACATATAATTTGTTTTAATCTTTTAAAACTGGTTCAATTCGTTTTATATTTGCATTGAATAGTATTTTAGTTTGATCCAGATGTTAGTACAAAGTGAAATATTACAGCACTGAACTTTGTCTCATTCTCCTCTGGTGGAAGTTGTAAAGGAGTGTTTTCTAACAGCAGAGAGTGAAGAGAGTGAAAAAAAATGAACACCAAAGTTGGGTAACAATACATGCAGGTTCTGGCAAAGCCAATTTTCAATCAGAGATGTTCTATACAATAACCGAAGTACTTTTGATCATGTAGTCACATGTCAGACACGTGATATCTAATTTGTGCATCATGGGAAAACCAGGAAGGAGATGATGACTGGATCATCTGCTCATCGGGATTGAACAATAAATATTGGTCGGGACACCAAGTATAGTCTCCTCACATTAATGCAAAATAATAAGGGTCCCTTTAGCAGTCAGAGTGGCTTTGGTTTAATGCCTCATATACGTCTGATGTGTAGGATTATCTGAGGACTGCACTGCTTTGGCAGTATCAATAAATCTATTGTAACCCCGAGGGTAGATCTTGAACCCTGAACGTTCCGACTTAAAGATCACCTCACTACTCAGTGACACCTGAGCAAAACACAACACTCTGACAAGTGGCTTATTATTTACATTCCCAGGGATTAATGAAGCAATTAAATGCAATTGCATCGATTCTTTCTGAGATGTCAAACAGGCCTCTTATGTTCCAATGATAGTCTCCCTACCCCAGATCAGTAACTTAAGTTCCTAGTTTCGACTGAGTAGTCTTAACTTCCTGTGCCCCCTACTCCAGAGGTGTGCTATACATCGATGGACATTTTAATTTTTTAAAAAAGGAAAACTTCTTCAACCAATGGGCTGTTGTCATTTGGAAAATGCAACATATGTAATTAGGAATCAGCACTTTGGGTCATCTATCTAATTCCCTGTGTGTTCTGTGGGAGTCAGTAATTTCTAACAGCAGAGCTACAAAAAAAAACTCATATCACTCCTCAATGGGTCATTCTTCCCTTTTGAATATGGGCATTCAGTCCTATCTCTTCCTTAGTAACAAATGGATACCTTGCTTCCAGCCTGCTGTCATCAATAGACTGATTTGCACTGTCAAAGTGTGGCAATACTGAGAACAACCCTCCCCCTACATGACCCAGGCTAAGATCACAAGATGCAGCACAAGTCAGTGTTTCTGTCCATAATTAGATAACCAGGAAGGATGTTCTCCACGGCTGCGGAGACGAGAACCAGGGCTCATGGTGTAAGGATACTGGCTCGGGCATTTTGGACTGAGATGAGGAAACCTTTCTTCACCCTGACAGTGGTGAACTTTTGGAATTCACTGTCCTAGAAATTGATTGAGTCCAAAGCATAATAACTTTCTTTTCTGGCTAAAGGGATCAAAGCTTACAGAAAGAATGATGGAACAGGGTATTGAGTTGGGTAATCAGCCATCCTCATTTTGAACAACAGCTCATGCTTAAGGGGCTGAATGGCTTACTGCTCCACCTATTTCTGTGACCATTCTGTGGCTTGAAGAGATGTGTTTTGTTCAAAAGCTAATCAAGATGATTGTGTATTTGACATTCCTCAAATTAAAGTGAACAATGAGGAAGTTCTGGAAAACTGGGAGAAACTGCTGAGTTACCTTCCAGATGAAAATCGGAATGAGCTGAAAGCGTTAGTATAATCACATGGGGAGATATTTGGGAATAACCTGGGAATTACTAATCTCACTACACATAATATTGTTTGAGGAAATGCCGTTCCAATCAAGCAACATCCTATAGACTTAACCTTTGAAGGGTGGCACAGGTTCAGAAAGAGACTGAACACATGCTGAAGCATAACCTGGTCATACATTGGATCAAACTTACTTTTTGACTGTCACTTTCTTTTCTCATGAGTTTAAATTATTAACTTCCTCAGAATTTGGACAGAGTTTGGACTCTATGTTTGTTTCACAGCTTCAATTGAACGGAAGGACAAATTAAGACACTTCAAGCAAACACTTTCAACTACAATTAAAGAGGCAGCTTGATGTAGCACTTGGGGCGAATGGGATCGAATGTTATGGGGAGAAAGTATGATTAGGCTATTGAGTTGGACAATCAGCCAATGGCAGAGCAGGCTTGAAGGATTGCATGGCCTCCTCCTGCTCCAACTTTTTACGGTTCTAAACCGTCTTATATACTCAAGAAAACTGAAGATTCAGAATTATAAGCTTTCATCAGATGATTTAGGTAAATAGATTACACATTAGATTTTTTAGTCAGCATATAAAGTTAGTCCATATGATCTCCCAGTATTGTTGCTTGAGGCTGAGATTACAGTTCATTAGAAGTTTTCCCACCACTATGATGAATCTGGTTGCTGGATTTATCCAGACAATTTTGAACAAAAGTATTTTAAATGTTGTGATTCTCTTATCTCTGATTCCATGTCTGTTTTTGAACAGGATAAGGTTGTTATGGACATTACCACTGCAGCTTCAATGCTCCTCTTCTCTGTATCCTCAGGTGTCTCCAATTCAGTTGTTTTCAGTTACCAACACTCAATGACAATCAGCCTTTCTAATTGAAGCAGAAATTTCTGGAGAGGCTCAATGTGTCACAGGAGTCAAGAACATTAACTCTGCTTACCCGCCACAGATGTTTCCAGACCTGCTGAGATTCTCCAGCAGTTTCATTTTTGTTTCAGATTTCCAGCATCTGCAATTTTGTTTTATTTTAGCATTTCTAAAATTCTGTCAAACTTCATCTCATCCAAGTCCCAACTACATTTTTTTTTCACCATGAACTGGACATCAAATTCCTCTACATAATACCTCAGCCAGGCCCCTGCCCCTATGAAGTTTAAACATGGGATTTATGATAATTGTCCCCACTCATTCTTTTGCTACCCTTTCACTGTTTATGATTAAGGATCACTTTTGGATTCCCTTTTAATGTTAGCTGCCAGTGTCCCTTACTCTTTATTTCCCCTCTGAACAGTCTATATTTAACATGGTTCTCATTGAGGTTAACAATAATCAGTATCCCTTGCAACATCATGCAGGGAATTAGATTAATGTTTTTGCCACAATTTCCTGCTTGTGGAAATGTTAAGCTGAAGCTGAACATTGCCCAGATTTGTGCCCAAATGTCCTTTCTTAAATGCCCTCTTGCCCCATTAAACTCAGCCCTCCTCCAACTCAGAATTATTCTGGATTGTTCCTTGTTCATTTTATACACAAGCTAAAACCTTTCGATACAATGATCAATGCTTTCTTAAACGATCCCAGTCTAATATTTAATGCATTTTATACATATTGTGTGTATGCACACAAATTATGAAGTTGGCAGTGCAGATTGAAGATATAATTAGGATTCTGAACATTATAAATAGGACCATCACATGCAAAATAAGGGAATTATGACAAATGGCTAGAAACAGTCCTGCTTTTCCCTCATGTCTAGTATTTATGCAGCACGCTTCAAGAAGGGATTTGAGAAGGTGCACAAAAGATACACAAAAATGGTACCAGAGATGAGCAACTGGACAACTATGTGGATAGTTTGAAGAAGCTCGGGCTGCTCTTTATGGAGAACAGAAGATGAAGAAGACATTTTATAAGTGTTCAACGTCACGAGGGATTTGGATAGAGTAGAGTAAAAGTGTAGGAGAATGCATCTGAATTGGTGACTCTTTGGAGGGTTGGTGTGGACTTATTGGGCCAAGGGGCCTGTTTCCATACTGTGCGGATTATATTTAAAAAAGGCTTGAGAAGAAAAGGACACTGATTTAAGATGATCAGCAAAAAAACAACTGTTACAAGGATTACTTTATTAAAAAACAGCATAGTTCGGAAACTGGAAAGTTCTGCCTAATTGTGTAGTGGTGGAGGCAACTTCAACTGAAGTCTTCAAAAGGAATCTACAATTTTCATAAGGAGAGGTTTTTCAGTATCACATAGGAAAAGGATTTGGGAGTGAACATAGGCAAGTTCCTCTTTGAGAGCTGATCAAATCATTGCCTCCGAGTTGTTACATTGTATAACATTGCACAAACTACCAGCTCACCAGTTATTTCCTAATGCTTTGTCATATTCTGATATAATGACTAACTTAGTCATGCCTGCATCTAAACTTAATTTGCAATTACTTCACTTGATCCAGGAGAACCTGTATTCCCATTTGCCTCACTGTTTGCACTGACAATGTTTCCAGAACTGCAATTCATCAAAGAGCACAAATTAAGTCATTTAACATCAGTAACCTTATTCAGAATTAATTCTAAAGCAATTTAACAAAAAAAAACGCAGACTTGAGATTCAATATTCCAAGCCTGGTCGACTAGTTTTCTTAAGTTAGTCAATAACTACAATTTTAAATCGCATTATCTTACCATAGTGATAATAAAAGAACAGAGATATCCATGGAAATTGAGAATCAGATGTAACAGACCTTTAGCTGATCGTTGTTCTCATCAGAAATAGTGATTATAGGCAGGAAAGGTCCTTTCAGTGTAAGTCTAATGAGTTGCTGTAGTCCATTCCGTAGAGTGTAAGTGCTAGGTAGCCCCACATCGTAGTTTAGTGATGGTGAAGGGAGTGGAAATTAGGTACACTAGTTCTTTTGCCAGTCAATCAAACTGCTCTCTCTTTGATCATGTTGAGCTTCTTGACTATTGTTGCAATTACCAGGTGAGCAGTGAAGATTCCAATGCTCACGATTTTAGCCTTGGAATGTTAAAGTTAATGAGGGGGTAATGACAAAGCAGTATACCATGTATCCCAGTCTTGTAATCTTGCTAATGTAACTAGTTATTGCTGCATTCACTCATCCCCTTGATGTATATTGACAATGCTGTCCTATAATCTAACAAAATGTTGCTGGGACTTTATTTGTTTTCAAGATGCATCATGAATCATCTTGGTCGTGATGATATGGGGTTCTTTTGACTTCCACAGGATGTCTACAGTACACCACAATGACGGAATGCTGGGGTTGGGATGTGGAAGAGACAGTACAGAGTGAAAAGAAGAGAAAACCATTTCTTTAGTATGTCACCATTGTTTATAGCCATTTCTGGGCTATGCAAACCTTCATACTGAAAGACAAGCAACATTCAACAGACCACTGAAAAACATTGGATGTTTTATGTTGATTCAAGATTGGTCTCTCAAAATAAGCCAAGCATTTCTGAACCAGTCAAGCAGTTGTTTTCTGTGATTGTTCTCATCTGTGTTAGTGTTCATCTGTGTTAGTGCCATGGGATGCTTTCGTGAGGCAACTCTGACGTAATCTTGCAACAACTGCCAGCATTCCCCTTTCACATTATTGGATACCTAACATAGTAGATTTAAATCTGACATTAGACCAAACTTACTTGCCAATCTGTTCCCTTTAGTTTCTGACAAACTTAGGTTTCCACGTAATTCACACTGTGAGATGTCAACACTTTCAAAGCTGCAACTGGTCAAAAAGTACCAGTTTAATCATTTTAAATATGTGCATGATCACAAAATTAATATTTGGCACTTCTTATCAACATCGAGCGTTTTGGCTGTGAGGGAAGGAGCTGGTGGGTGGGGAGTAAAGAGGTCAAATAAAGTCTTGTCTGCACTGGGACAGAGGGAAAACATCCCAAATGCAAGGAATCAAGTTTAACTGCCTTATCTCTGAAAAGGAAACTCAAGGTCTTTATACACTATTGCTAATTTAACTCTTACAAGCACAATTTGTGACTCAATATTTGATTCAGAATCCGAATATAGTAATTTCTCATTATTCAAATTCACTGAAGGTTCATGTCATATTAGTCAGTATTGGCTGTTTTGTTGAAAAAAGAATTTTATTCCTTTTCCTTTCCTGCTCCTTCATCCGTTCGGAGTATACTGAAAGGTCTGACCACAATAACCCCGGGAGTAATTACAGGTCTCTGACCCAGAGCAGTGTAATGACGTAAGTATTTAGGCTTCTATTCGTTGATGACATCAGTGAAACGGTGTGGATGTGATGCTGCCTGTATTGAATTCACCATGAAAGCACTTTATAAGCTTGATTCAAACAAATAACTATTACTAGGGAAAGTGCCTGACTCTGTGGATACACATGGCCTCTGGTCAACTTAAATGATAAAAAAGTGTGAAGCATTCAATGGCGACATTGCATGGGAGATAGACCAAGGTGAGGAGACCAGGAGCTGGTCCCAATCCATAGCCATATTTCTTCAAATATGTAGCCATATTTCATCAATTGTCACCGGTGCAGGCTCGAAGGGCTGAATGGCCGACTCCTGCACCTATTGTCTATTGTCTATTGTCGAACTTTGTAGACCATGTGATGATTTTGGAGGTAGTGTGGAATGGTAGTGGGGGAGTGAGGATGAGCAGGAAAGAGAAACAAAGAGAAGCGATGAGGTGGAGTGAAGGAGAGGAATCCAATTCTTCAGTATTATCACTATAGTTCCAATGTCCAGAAACAGAATCTCAATATTGATCAGCAAGCAATTTCCCGTCTCAGCATTTAGGATGGTGGTACTACTGTTTAAGACAACTCTGTCATTAATATTAAATTCCATGGGAGGCAGTCTAGCAGCCTCTTTAATGTAGCTGCTGTTGTCTGAACTGGCATTCATCGCATTGCACAAATCATTTCAAAGGAATCAATGGTTCTTCAACATTCCCTTTTCATATTGTTGTATTCCAAATGAAGCATAGTTAAACCACATTAAAATCAGATCAAATCAAACTTGCTTCCTCATGTCTGGCAAACTTTGATTCCCATCCTCCTGACAATCTGGTCTGTCAAAATGTCCCCAGCCAGAAGTCATTGTGAAACACAAATTAAACAAAAGACTTACACCTATAAATGACTTGCAAACATTTGAAAATAAACCCTGAAGATCAAAAGGCTCTATTGAGCTGATAGAGCATTTTTTTAAAAAAAGAGGAATCACTCTAATCACCAGGAGTAATGCAAATATTGGGAGGGGCTTTGGTCTGGAATAGTAGTGTTTGCCATCGCACCGAGAGATGTTGTCAAGAGGAAGTTCCTCCAGAAATCTTACAGAAATTCCTGCTCTCCAGAAATTCCTTTTCACATTACATTCTGTTAAAAAGGCCACTTTCAAAAGCTATGAATGCAATATGTGTTGTTTTTGTTTTTCAACTTTCACACAGGTTTGCAGGACACCATGGTATGTTCTTTTTTGAATAGATGGTGATGAGGGGAGTGGCCGATATCATAGTATTGGGAAGCAGAGAGTTAGGTAGTCAATGTGTTTTCAATATGTTTAGCCTCATTGCCCAGTCCAGTGCTTTAAAGTAAACAACTGAAGGCCTGAAAAGTGAAGGGCTGGAAATGATTATTGAAAGACTTTGTGTTAATGCATGCTCTATTATTCACTGGCTTTTAACTGGGAGGTGATAGGATTCAGAAAGTGGCAGCGAGGGAGTCTGGCACCTTCTCATTGCTAAGCCATGCTGACATAGACCAGTTCTCATTGACACCTTGACTCTCCAAGATCACTCAGGCCTGCCTCCCTCATTTCCCTGATTGTCCCCACCTTTGCTGCCCTAGGAATGATCAGTATGAACAGTAGGGCTCAGAAATGTGTTGATCTGTCCTCCCTCGTACTGGAGTAGCAACTCTTGAAACTAAGCTGCACCGTCAACTGATGAGTATCCCTGGCAAGAATCTCTTCATTTTAGATTAGAATGGAGCTGGAAAAGCACAGCAGGTCAGGCACCATCTGAGGAGCAGAAAAATCGCTGTTTCTGGCAAAAGCCCTTTATCAATGAAGAATATCTTCATTGGTCACTTCTGGCAACATACCATGCTTAGCATATGCCAAAACCTCCAGGTTTCAGTCCCAGCATCAGGTCTGCAGCATTCACTGCAAGCTTCCACCTAAAATGACTTTTTACAAGACTAACGATAGAGCAAAGATTATATGCCAGTAAATAATTTCTTTCATGTAAAAGAAAAAACTGTGGAAGTTGACAATCTGAAAGAAACACCGAAGTTGCTGGAGAAACTCAACATATTTTGCAGCATCTGTGGAGAGAAAGCAGAGTTCATCTTGAGTCAAGTGACCCTTCTTCAGAGAGGTCTGAAGTTGTGAAAATGAGTCATTCAACGAAAAACATTAACTCTGCTTTCACTGCACAAATGCAGACAGATCTGCTAGCTGTTAGTAGACAGTCACACGTTGTGAACAGCTTATTTTTCAATGACCTTAGTTTCTGGAGAACCAGAAACACCAGCTCCCTCGCACTTTCAGCAGTTGATGTTTTCAGAGCTGCAAATGGTCATCAAGTGCCATTAAGTCAATTGAAGCAAACATTTACGTTCAGAATAAAAACATTTTTAGAAACTTGAATAGGAGTATCAGGATTTCAAGCCATTGACAGTCAGGCTGGAACATGGAAATGAAGGATGTGACAAATCCATTTCTTCAATACTTTACACGTATTGCACAGTCTAGAAAAGTCTCAAATAAAGAGCTTAAGGCAATTAGAGAATGGCAACTAACTGTCCAATTTCTCCATTTAAGAGCTTTGGATTCTGGTTCTACATACTTGATTGACTTTTCCTCATCAATTGGCTCAACAATTGCAAACATTAATGGTGACACAGAAAGGTTTGCCACTCTGCTATTGCTCCAATTGATCCATCAGCTCTTTAGATTGGGCCGTTTCCTTCTTGGGATAGTAACCCAGCAACAGCTTCTTGATCAGTCCACATCAGCAGCATGTCAACATTAGTGGTACCATCATTCACAGCAGCGCTGGGTCCAGCTCTCAGTCCAAGCAGCAGGGCTCCACCACAATTCACAACATTATTACTGCAAATGGCTTGTTAAAAAAAAAACACCACAATCGAACTTCTAGAAAAAATACACACATGGGAGGCAGAGCCCAGCAGTTTCCGTCATGTGCTAACTATGGCCTGGAATAGCGTATTTGACATTGTTCTCGCATGTATGCAGAAGGAAATACCTACATAAATTCACAGGAATTGCTTGTTCTCCAGCAATAACCTTTATTCCTAACACAATATTAATCAGGAATTAAATTGCACTTTGGATCAAACTGACACTTTAATTTCTTCAGTTGTTCCTGACGAACTATAGGTTTCATTTCCATCGCAGTTTGGATTGTCGCACTTACTATGTCTGCAATTGGTCATAAAAGATAAATGAAGTTATTTAAATGAGCATTTGTCTCCATCCCACAAATGTGTGTCAGTTGTTTGAAAGATTGAAGATTCTGGATTCACGACTGCAGCCTGCATTCAGCCATTTGAGTGAAACTGGTCACACTCCAGATGGGTGACTACAATAGATGGTGAATTTGTTCTTCAAAACCTTTGTTGCTGTTGATAACGATTAGCGACAGAAATGGGATATCAAGTTCTTGAATGTATTCATATTCAGAGTTTAGAAACTTCAATAACAAAATGCAAGCAAACTTACAATGAAGTGTCTTTGATGTCCTCTCCTAATACAATATTTTTGAACCAAAATTCTGAAGCCCTAATTCTAATGCAGATAACAGAGAGACAGTCATGCAAATGCTCTTGCCTGGAGTGGTGTTCCCTGCGCTGCTGTGTGATGTTTCCTGAAAAGTACCTAGAAAGTAATTTCCTTTCTATTGTGTGCACTCTGAATGAAGCAAAACATTAATCACATATTGTTTTCAAACTTACTTTTTTCATGATAGATTTTGGAGTGCATAGTTTTCCATCGACCTTGTAATATGGACTGTCAGATGATCTGCTAATAGTCAGAAAAGTGCTATTCAGTCAATTTAAGCGTACATCTACATCCACAATAAAATCATCACTATAAACCTGAAAAATTGAGTAAGCATTTCAAGCCATGGACCATTTCAAGCTAGTTTTGTAATACTAGTTCAAGGCACAAGTACAGTAGATGGTGATTTATTACCCCAAAACCCTCATTGGCTGTTTGCAAGACAAGGTAATGAGGCTGGAGTGTGGGAGCAAAGAAAGGGAGATACGATGCAACCAATTCATTTCTTCAATACTTTATACTTGTTGCAACGTCTCAAAATATCTCAAGTAAAGAGCTCCAGGCCCAAATGGAGACGAGGCAACCAATTTTCCAATGTCTCCAATGAGACCTTTGGTACTGTCTCGGCATACAGGGCTGACTTTTCCACGTCAACTGGCTCTTGCCAAGATTCTGATGAGTCGGGCCAAGTGGAGGGGAGTTCAGGAGCAAAGCCCAATCCCTTCTGCACCATTATATTATCTTGTCAGTGGTGGGCAAATGAAGGCACCAATTGAGAGCCACTCATGTCTGTTTGTGTTGTGAACAACAGAGCCCCTCAACTCCCACAGTGAGCTTTTGCCTGCAAATCTCTTTAGTACAGGCTCAGCAATACCCATCACTAATGGAAGCAAAGGAAAAGTCGTTGCCCTGCCTTCACTCTGTTATTGCTGTTAGCTCCTGGGATCATGCCATTTCAATAATGGTTTGTGACCAGGCAGCAACTTCTGTATTAGCTACTGTCAGTACCATGCCACCCTTGGCACTGCCAACTATCGCGTTATAATCCAGCTCTCAGTTGAACCAGCAGGGTTCACCAGAATTCATAAAATTATGACTGCAAAGGTCTTGAGTAAGAAAGAACACAATCTTCCAACTTCTGGATGTAATACATATTTTGTGGGTTAAGCTGAGTGTGGTAATGGGGGCCTGCTACATGGTTCCTGGACACAGAAAGAAATATCTACATAACTTCACAGGAACTGCTTGTTCTCCAGTAATTGCCTTGGAGAATATAATATCAAATGAAGCACGAATTACATAAAAGATCAAACATATTTTATAGTTATTGCAAACAATCCAGGATAACTATATTTTCCATATCCCATGAAGTTTGGATTGTCAAACTTGCTATGCCTTTTACTGGTCAGGCAAGATAAATTAAGTCCTTAAGTTAGCATTTGCCTCCAGCTACTATTGCGTGCCAGCTGCTTGAATGGCTTAAGACTCTGGAATCAGTCCTGCAGGTTGCGATCAGCTGCTTTTGTTAAACTCCTTACAATCCAGACGGATACTGCAATCAATACTGATTTTATTCTTCAACCCCTTTCATAGGTTTGATGGACACTATAGCTGGTGATAAGGGTGAGTGTGTGATGGGATACATATTTCTTGAATATATTCATTTTAAGAGACTAAAATGATCAGGAATAAGTAACCCAAATATGCAAGCAATTTTGAATTCAAGCTTCCTTGATGTCCTCTCATAAAACTGTTTGTTTTGAAAAGAACTTTCCGACCCAAAGAACAATGTGGATAATGGAGAGACAGTATGTGATTGCTATGGTCGGGAGTGGTAATCTCTGCACTGCTGTGTGGTGTTTTAATAAGGGGTCTGTACGTTACCTTACCAAAGCTGCCTGCCCACCAGCAACTTACTTTCACTTTCTTGTACTCTGAATGAAGCAAAATCATGGTCACATACGTATCAAACATACTTTTTCGAGACCGCCCGAGATTTGGAAGGCATGGTTTCCCATCTCCATCGCAGTTTAGGCTGTCACGTTTACCAGGTTTGCAATTGAACAGGCAAGTTTAGTCACTGAAATCAGCATTCGTCTGCATATACAATTGTGTGCCAGCTGGAATGGCTGAAGGATCTGGATTCAGTATTACAGCATTTATTCAGCTGCTTTTTTAAAAACAGCTCACACTTCAGAAGGATGACTGCATGAGTTGGTCATTTTTTTTTGTCAAACTTACATAACTGGTTTGCAAGAATTCAGAGCACATGTAGGGGGAGAGGCAGAGAATGTCGGGGAGATGGAATTTTTCCTTACAGGATAGACCAGAGAGGTCAATGGGAGGAAAAACGTTCAGGACCGGGCTGATGAAGGGGAAACGTTTCACTGAAGAGATTTGGATGTTTTAAAGCAATGGCGTTTCCAGCAACTATATTTTTCTTTCTGATTTATAGCATTCGCAGTTGTTTCGGGTTTTATTGGTTGCTTTCTGTTGTTCTAGTTAAATAAGAGCATCAATCAGTAGGAACGAAGCAAGCATTAGGGATGGAAATTTAGTGCGATTGCTGTGGTCTGGTCTGCAAAGGAGTTTGTTGCACTGCTGTCACATACTTTCAAGAGGCAGCCCCTGAACAATCTAAACAACAGCTCTCCAGCAATTTCCTTTCACGTCTTTGAATTCTGAATCAAGGATCATTTATACACAAACTGGAGCAAACTTATTTTCTGCAACTGTTCCTGGAGAAATTAGATTTCCCGGTTCTTCACAGTATACACAGCTGAAATTAGTCATGAAAGGTAACATTTTAAGCTAGGTCTTGTATGCACAATTGGCTGATGGCTGGTATAAAATTGCTGGATGCTCAGGGATTCAGTATTATATTCTTTGATCAACTGTATTTATTAAGTAGATCAACTTCCAGAGGTAGTGGGACAATGGAAAACAGTAGGTTTTTTTTCTTTAAAACTATCATAGGGGCTTTGAAAGACATCACAGGCAGAATGAGGGGAGCAGAGGATATAGGAATCCTAATTGTTCAATATATTTATTCTTTCTTCAGAGTTCAGCTATCTAAATGTTCGAATACAAATTGAGATCTGAATATTGAATCGGCAAGCAATTTTCCACTGACCACTTTTGAAGGTTTTGTATTGATGCAACTATTTTTTAAGCAAACAAAATCTCTAATCTCTCAGAAAAATGCAAACATTATAGACATATTAAAGCAACTTTGTTAATGTGACTGCCGTAGGTTGGTGTTTGTTGCATTGCTGTGGCATTACTCAGACAGAAGCCCCTCCATAGAACTTACAGGAAGTGGCACTCATTTTCTTTCACATTGTTGTGTTCTAGATGAATCTTAATTAAGTCACACATTGGACTAAAACTTTCTTTGTGATCACTGCATTCATTGCAGGAATCTCTTCTGCCTTGGAAGTGTCACAGTTTCCATATCGGCAATTAGTGTTCCAGCACAAATTAAGTGATTTTAAACAAACACTTGAAAAATTCAACCATTGAAAAAGCTCTGAAGATGGAGGATTTCAGCATGATAAACTTGTTGGTTGGATCTTTACATAGAAACTCCAATTTATCAGTTTAATCAACCTGCCACATCCCATACAAACAGGGATGAGTTAGATATTCAACATGAATATGTCTCATTAATTGTAACTTTAAATCCACATTCCTGCCTACCCTGAAAACCTTTCGCCATCTCTCTCTCAACAATAAAGTGTTTATGTTTGCCTTTAAAATATTCCAAAATCTGCTTTCATAACGTGCCAGAGTTTCCACATTTTGAGAGAAAACAAATCATCTGGATGTGTTTTAAATGGGCAACCCCTGACATTTAGACAGCAATCCTTCATTCCCGTCCCTTCTGTCAGAGGAAACATCTTGTTTCAATTAATTTGCCTCTTCCTCTCCTAACCACAAACTGACAAAAAGCCTAGACTATCCGAATTCCCTTTGTATGGCAAGTCATTCTGTAAGTATTATTCTGGTAAGCATTCTCCGAATTGCCTCCAACGTATTTACTTCCTTCCATAAACAGGGTGAACGATAAGAATTAGAGCATTCAAGATACAAGCTCAATAGTGCTCTCTACTTTTGTGTTTAAATTCCCCCATGATAAAAGGAAAACATTTATTCACTGTCCTAATTACGTACTGCTAGCACTTTGTGATTCAGGTAATGTTACAGTCTGATCCCACTGCATGTCAGAGCTATGGAATCTCCCTCTATCAAAACAAAATGCTTTTCTTCCAGTCAAAATGGACAACTTCACTTTTATCCACGGAAAGCTCTATTTGTCAGGCCTTTGGCTACTCACTTAACCCATATTTCTCTATAGCGCCCCAATGTCCTCTGAAGTTATTTTTTAGCCTTTCTTTGTCATGTCAGCTTTATATTAATTCCTTCGTGAGTCATGGACTGAGTCAATACTTGGAAGATTTGAGCAGATACGGATTTGTTTTAAATAGCTGCTCAAGTTATATTATCCTAACCATTCTGTCCGGTTAATTCTCAGTTCCAAACAAACACCGAAGTAATGAACATTCATGCAAAAAAGGCTGAATCCCTGAATATAATTAGAGTATACCAAAATAGCAATAGGATTCTAGTCAGCACCCCTTTCTCTCTGCCACTCTCTCTCACACACACAAACACACACATGCACACACACATACACCATGGATCACGGAAAATCATGAAATATAAGATGTCTGTAAGGCAAATGGATACTATAAACTTCTACTGTATTATGTCAACCTTTTAACAAAACAACAATGGTTGACTCAGACCCATGGCCTGTGTCTCTTGCTTGTTGTGGGAGCTTAGGAACATGGCTAACGCTCCAGACTCTTACACTTGCAAGAAGTGTGTCCAGCTGCAGCTCTTGTTTGACCGCATGATGACTCTGGAGCTGTGGATGGACTCACTGTGGAGCATCTGCAATGCTGAGGATGCAGTGGATAGCACGTTTAGTGAGCTGGTCACAACACAGTTTAGAATTGCTGAGGGAGACAGTGAATGGGTGACCAAAAGAAAGAAAAAGATTAAGAAGACAGTGCAGGTGTCCCCTGCCGTCATTTCACTCCAAAACAGGTATACCGTTTTGCATGCTGTTGGGGGAGATTACTTACCAAGGGAGGGCAGCAGTTGCATGGTTCATGGCATCGTGGCAGGCACTGCTGTTCAGAAGGGCGGTAAAACGACTCATAGGACCATTGTCACAGGGAATTGTCTTGTGAAGGGAGTAGATAGGCGGTTCTGTGTCCGGAATGGGACTTCTGGATGGTATGTTGCCTCACAGGTGCTCAGGTCAGGTATGCCATCGATCAGCTGCAGAGCATTCTAAAAGGGGAGGGTGAACAGCCAGTTGTCTTGGTGCTTATGGACACCAAGGATATAAGTAGAAAATGAGATGAGGTCCTCAAAGAAGAATTCAGGGAAGTAGGAGAGAAGTTAAAGAGGAGAACCTCAAAGATAGTGATCTCAGGATTACTACCAGTGCCACGTGCTAGCCAGCGTAGAAATTTAAAAAAAAGACAGGTTGAACGCATGGCTTGAGAGATGGTGTAGAAGGGAGGGGCTCAATTTGTTGGACATTGGGACCGGTTCTAGGGCAGGTGGGACTATTACAAAATGGACGGTCTACATCTGAACCAGACTGGAACCGATGTCCTTAGTGGTTTTTTTTGCTACTGCATTTGGGAATATTTAAACTAATGTGGCAGGAGATGGGGAACCAGAAGAGAAAACAAGTAGGCAGTGATGTGGAGACCGGAGACAGTAAGAATTATGAAGATTGCATTCATAAAGGGAAAAGTAGACAGAGAGCAGATGAGCACAAAAAAATGGGAGCCTAAAATGTGACTACTTTAATTCAAGGAATATAGTGTGAAAGGCAGATGAACTTAGGGCTTGGATTGGTGCCTGGGAGTATCATGTCATTGCAATCATAGAACCTTGGTTGAAGGAAGAGCATGAAGATTGGCAATTAAACATCCCTGGATATAGACGCTTCAGACAGGACAGGGAGGGAAGTAAAAGGGAGGGGTGGAGTTGCATTGCTGGTCAAGGACGATATCACAGCTGTGCTAAAGGAGCACACTATGGAGGCATTATGGGTGGAGCAGAGAAATTAGAAGAGTGCAGTTACACTGTTGGGGCTGTATTACAGGCCTCCCAACAGTGAGCATGTGGTAGAAGAACAAATGGATAAACAGATTGTGGAAATATGTCGAGACAACAGGGTAGTGGTGATGAGAGATTTTAATTTTCCCAACATTGACTGGGATATGCTTAGCGTCAGAGGTCTGGATGTGGTGGAATTTGTAAGAAATGTCCAGAAGAGTTTTCTACTGCAGTATGTCAATAGTCCGACGAGGGAAGGGTCATATTGGACCTGGTACTGGGGAACAAGCCAGGACAGGTGGTAGAGGTTGCGGTGGGGGATTTCTTTGGTAACAGTGACCACAATTCTGTAAGTTTTAGAATACTCATGGATAAAGAAGAGAGTGGTCCTAAGGGAAGAGTACTAAACTGCGCCAAGACCAATTATATCAAAATTCGGCAGAAGCTCGGAAATGTGGAATGGACACAGCTATTTGAAGGGAAGTCCACATTTGAGACGTGGGATGCTTTGAAAGGTAGGTTAAGGATAGTGCAGGATAGGCATGTCCCGTTGAAGGCAAAGGATAGGAAGTGCAACATTCGTGAACCGTGGATGACAGGAGAAATTCTACGACGAGCCAAAAGGAAAAGGGAAGCATACATAAGGTCTCGGCAGCTAAGAACAGAACGGGCCTTGGAAGAATATCGGAAAAGTAGGACAAGTCTTAAACGAGGAATCAAGCGGGCTTAAACGGGTTATGAAATAACTTTAGCGAGCAGAATTAAGGAGAATCACTAAGCATTTTATTCTGACACAAGAAGCAAGAGGGTAACTAGAGAAAGGATTGGTCCACTAAAGGATAACAAAGGAAGGCTGTGTGTCGAACCTGAGAGAATGGGTGAGATTCTGAATGATTACTTTGCATCAGTGTTCACTGAGGAGAGGAAAATGATGAATGCTGAGATTAGAGATAGAAGTTTGATTAGTCTTGATCATGCTGACATAAGTAGGGAAGATGTGTTGGGTAGGCTAGTGGTTATTAAGGTGGACAAATCCCCTGGACCGGATGGGATCTATCCCAAGTTGCTGAGGCAGGCGAGAGGGGAAATACCTGGGGCCCTGAAAGATATCTTTTTTGAATCCTTAAATACAGGTGAGGTGCTGGAGGATTGGAAGGTAGCTTATGTTGTCCCCCTGTACAAGAAGGGTAGTAGGAATATTCTGGGTAACCAGAGACGAGTGTGCATGACGTCAGTGGTGGGAAAGTTGCTGGAGAAGGTACTGAGGGATAGGATCTACTTATATTTAGAAAAGAATTGGTTTACAGTGATAGGCAAAATGATTTTGTGCAGGGGAGATCTTAATTGAGCTCTTTGAGGAAGTGAACAATTTGCTAGATGAAAGAAGGGCTGTACATGTCATATACATGGACTTTATTAAGGCGTTTGATAAGATTTCCCATGGTAGACTAATGGAGAAATTGAAGTCATATGGTGTGCAAGGTATTCTAGCTAGGTGGATAAAGAACTAGTTGAGAAACAGGAGACAGAGAGGAGTATTTGAAGGGAGTTTCTCGAAATGGTGAAAGTTGACCAGTGGTGATCCACAGGGGTCAGTGTTGGGGCAACTGTTGTTTGTAATATAAATAAATGATCTGGAAGAGGACACTGTTGGTATGATCAGCAAGATTGCAGATGACACGAAGATTGTTGGAGTAGCAGAAAACATAAGGGACTGTCAGAGAATGCAGGAGGATATTAAGGGACTGGAGATTTGGACGGAAAGTGGCAGATGGTTTTCAACGCAGACAAATGTGAGGTAATGCATGTAGGCAAGACTAATTCTAGAGCGAATTATACAATGAACGGAAGAGCCTTGAGAAAAGTTGTTGGGCAGAGAGATCTGGGAGTGCAGGTCCATGGTACTCTGAAGGTTGCTGCACAGATGGATAGAGTAGTCAAGAAGGAATATGGTTTGCTTGCCTTCATTGGACAGCATATTGAGTATACGAGCTGGCAAATCATGTTAACATTGTACAAGACATTGGTTCATCCGCACTTAGAATTCTGTATACAGTTCTGGGCGTCACATTATCAAAATGATATGGACGCCTTTTGGAGGATGCAGAGAAGGTTTACGAGGATGGAAGGCGCTAGCAATGAAGAAAGGTTGAGTAGGTTAGGTTTGTTTTCATTAATAAAAAGGAGATTGAGGGGGGACCTGATTGAGGTTTACAAAATCGTGAAGGATATCGACAGGGTGGATAGAGATAAGCTTTTTCCGAGGGTGAAGGATTCAATAACGAGAGGTCACGCTTTCAAGGTAAGAGATGGAAAGATTAAGGGGGATAAACGCGGCAAGTACTTCACACAGAGGGTGGTGGCCGTTTGGAACGCGTTGCCAGCAGAGGTGGTAGAAGCAGGTACGGTAGATTCATTTAAGATGCGTGTGGACAGATGTAGTAGATGGAGAGCAGAGGGATACAGATGCTTAGGAATTGACCGACAGGTTTAGATAGTACATTTGGATCGGCTCAGACTTGGAGGCCGAAGGGCCTGTTGCTGGGCTGTAAATTTCCTTTGTTCTTTTTTGTTAACTTATACATTCCTTTTCATGTTGTATTTATTAGAAGGTGAGAGGTTGGGAAGTGCTTTTGCCAAAAAGGACCGGAATGTCCTTGATCACACATCACGAACAGAATTCATGCAGGGCATCCATTAACCAGGACAGGAAATGAAATGTCAGCCTTCATTACAAAATGAATCATGTGTAGGAGTTGTGGAGTGTTGTTGAGGCAGTATTTCGGCTATTGTGGACAGACTTTCTGACCTTTATAAATCAATGGTCTCCTTGTCACAGAGGCAGTGCAAAGCTGTTTTATCAGAATAATCTCTGGGATGATGGTAAAATGAAGAGAGTGTGAAGGAATGGACTTCCATATGCAAAGAGTGCGTTTGTGGCTGTCCATATGACAGTGACCGGTGTTGCCCTCGCTCTAACTACCATCCTTGATCGTGTCGGGCTTGGTATCCTCACCTTGCACGCGGGAGTTGAGGGTGCAATTCTCTGCGGCAGAAAACCATAGAGTTTTGGAGCAGAAAGATGTGAAGCTCCGGTCCTCGGAGTTGTTTTTGGAATTTTCAGCGGAGCTGTGAAGAAGGTTTCCAGCCTTTTCCTCCCCTTTCTCGATGACATTCTCAGCACTGCTGAAGCTCATGTGAAACGCTGCGGTCCTGTGAGTGTTATGAATTGAATTAGTTTCAATCAATAGTTTCCGCTTCTGATTGTTGGGGTTTGAGAACACAAGACCCAAGACCCATCAAGTGCAGGACAAAGTATTTGACGAGATTCCACCAAGGGACTGCAAGAAACAATATATAGGAGAAAGAGGCTGACAACGTGCGAGCTGCATTCATAAAGTTCATCTAGTCCGTAAATGCCACGGACAGCTGTTCCTCATGTCGATACGCAGGACACTGAGTATCTCTGATCCCGGGAGTTGGAACTGGGATTATATGACCGTCTGCAGCACTGGTTACTTCCTTGTGTGAAGTACCTCCTGATGGAACACATGTAAAAGTCTATTGCTCATTGAGAAATACATACAAAATAGTAGCCCAGAACAGTATTTCTGTTGTGTTTCTGGTGCTGCTCTTGACATGCCCTACGACACTGTACTTTTTCTGTAGATTAATTGAGTGCTTCCATGATCGTATTGTGGGCAGTAATCTGCGTTTTAACTTCAATTACGCGCGTCTGAAGCCCAGGTCCACCAATGTATTTTTTGTCTTTCTCTTATCATGTGCAATTACAATACAGTAAATAATCAATTAATATTGGAAGATGACATTCAGAGGCGTGCGAAATGCCGAGATTTTAGTGATATTTATGCAATGATTAGAGATTGCCTTGATTCAGGAAATAAGGATGTAAAATGTGTTTTGTGTCGAGATAAGGAACAGTGAGAAAAGAAGTCAGTAGCAGGTGTAGTTGACAAGCCCACTCGCAGTAACCGGAGTGAGAAATAAGACGGACAGAAAAAGTACTGTGTGTGAGCGCTAAAAGATGGCAGTAATCATGGGTGATCTTAATTTCCCCTCTCTCACTCCCGGTTCTATTGTAGAGAATGTTTGGAGAACAATAATCAGTAAAATACGTATGGCCCATAGAACAAGACAAGCCATATCTTGGTCATCGATTACTTTACAGGCGACTTAGTTTCCGTCTTTTCTTGGAAACCATCTGAACCACACTTTTATTGGGTTTCTTTCCATATTAATATTAGTCTGTCTTTTGATTATTCCTCACAAAATGCATGACCTCACACTCACAACATGAAACTGCAAGATTTCTCCACTCACTCATACTATCATTATCTTTTTGCAGTTTTGCACGTCCTCATCAAAATAAGCCCGCTCACTGATTGCGTATCGGCAGCAGAACTGGACACATTTCACTCTGCCACTTCCTTCAAGTCATTAAGACAGATAAACCATTGAAGCCCGATGACTGACCATTCTGGATTTCACTAATTATATGTTTTCAACTTGAAAACTGTTCAATAATCCCGATTCGGTGACATCTTGTGAGTAGACAGTGGACAGTTAATGCTGATTTATTACCCAACACCGTGAACTCTCTCAGTGTGCAATGATCTATTATATGGCTCCTAATTGAGTATTTGACAGAAATTCGAAAGGACTATATCGAACAGCTCCCTTGATCAGCTCCGCTGGTCATGTTAGCAAAGAAATCTGGCAAATTGGCAAGTGTGATTTTCCTTTCAATAAATAATGTTGACTCAGTTTGAGTGCAAACATCTCTTCCTAACGTTGTGCTTTATTCATTTTAAATGGTGTCTAGCGTTTTGCAAATGACAGCAAATACATCAGAGCAGATAGCAGCAATTTAGCCCATCAAGTCAGCCACAGCTTTCAATGATATCTCGGCTTATTTGTATAATCCCCAACTCTACTTTTCAGCCTTATCTCCGTGGCCCTTGATTGCGGACTGACTAAATAACTGTCAATCTCAGCCTTGAAGGTACCCATTCTTGACAGACCTCTGTTGGATGCATTTCCACAGACTTGCTATCCTCCGAAAGAGAGAATATTTTCCTCACGTCAGTCTTTCATGTTTGACCCCATCCGCTGTGATAAGGCCCACTGGTCCCACATTATCCATATATTTAAATCAGGGCAGTATAAACACCCGAAGGTCGGTCTTAACTCTGCAGAGCCAGCTGTGAGTATTTGAAACATTTTCAAATCTTGACCACAAACAGACATGAATTGCACATTAGATTTGCCAAAAGCGAATTTTGTTCAAGATCACATAGAATCATAGAGTCATAGAGATGCACAGCATGGAAACAGACACTTCGGTCCAACCTGTCCATGCCGACCCAGATATCCCAACCCAATCTCGTCACACCTGCCAGCACCCGGCCCATTTCCCTCCAAACCCTTTTCATTCATTTGCCCATCAAAATGCCTCTTAAATGTTGCAATTGTACCGGCCTCCACCACATCCTCTGGCAGCTCATTCCATACACGTACCATCCACTGCGTGAAAACATTGCTCATTCGGTCTCTTTTATATCTTTCACCTCTAACCCTAAACCTATGCCCTCGAGTTCTGGACTCCCCGACCCCAGGAAAAAGACTTTGTCTATTAATCCTATCCATGCCCCGCATAATTTTGTAAACCTCGAGAAGGTCACCCCTCAACCTCCGACGCAGCAGGGAAAATAGCACCAGCCTGATCAGCCTCTCCCTGCAGCTCAGATCCTCCAACCCTGGTAACATCCTTGTAAAACTATTCTGAACCCTTTCAATCTTCACAACATCTTTCCGACAGGAAGGTGAACAAAATTGCACGCAATATTCCAACATTGGCTTAAACAATGTCCTGTACAGCCGCAACATGACCTCCCAACTCCTGTACTCAGGACTCTGACCAATAAAGGAAAGCAGACCAAACGCCTTGTTCACTATTCTACCGACCTGCGACTCCCCTTTCAAGGAGCTACGAACCTTCATTTGAAGGTCTCCTTGTTCAGCAACACTCCCAAGGATCTTACGATTAATGGCATAAGTCCTGCTCAGATTTGCTTTCCCAAAATGCAGCACCTCGAATTTATCTCAATTAAATTCCTGCTGCCACTTCTCAGCCAATTGACCTATCTGGTACAGATCCTGTTGTAATCTGAGGTAACCCTCTGTAACTCAGCTGGCGATGAAAGCACTGGACCAATACAATATTTTCTCGATCCATTGCTATGTTTATTAATCTCTCTGCACATGAAAATGGATCCTTCTCATCCACTTTAATGGATTAAATTCCCTCTAGTGTGGCCCCCTTCGGCCCTACAAGTCCACACTGACCCTCTGAAGATTAACACACCCAGACTCATTTCCCTGTGAGTAATGCACCAAACACTATGGGCAAGTTACCACGGCAAATTCACCTGACGAACACATGTTTGGACTGTGGAAGGAAACCCACGCAGACAGGGGGAGAATGTGCAAACAGCACACAGACAGTGGCCCGACGTTGGATGAAACTTGGGACCATGGTGATGCGAGGCAGCAGTGCTAGTTGCTGAGCCACAATTATCTCTCATCAACGCGTGTAATTCAACTTGATCTCCCAGCATCCTACTCCGTTCTGAACCAAGAGAGGGGGACAGCGAATGCTGGAGTCAGGCTGCGGACAGGGCAAGCCAAATACTGGTGTTTCAGGTTGGAAACATTCATTTCATAAGATGTATTAAGCACGGGAGTTAAATGTGTAGACAGGTCCGAGTGGGAAAGGTGATGGGTTAGATATCCATTGGGAATCCCCACGCAGTTTCGAATTCTGCCGACTACGTTTTCAATGATTTCCAAAAGGACGATTTCGCGCTCAAACTTGAAAAAAGAACAATCTCAACAAACCATGCCAGTTGTTCGATTTGATTTTGTAACCTCGAGGTCTTAATCAGAACTGTACCACGATCAAAACCTTGACCGTTTCTCTTCCCACGGATACGCTGGACACATCGAGTTTCTGCAGCATCCTCTGAATGTACTGTGCAAAAGTGCAACTTTACATTCGATTCCGTTAATCACAGTCCTCCATGTCCTGACCCTGGACGGTGGCAAGTTTTCTTCCTGTTCGTCAAACGGCCCATCCCCACCGCTCCCTCCCTCCCTCATTTTAAACAGCCGCAGGAAATCTCTGGTTCACCTTCTTCGCTCCAAAGTGAAACTTACCAGCCTCTGGACTCTCTCCTCATAAAGGGATTTCTCATCCCGGACATGGTGAAAGACAGAGGATAGTGAAGAGATTTTGGGGAAATATTGACAGTTGAGAGCGGAACAATGTTAAGGAGGCAAAACATGGAAACCAGTCTCCAGCTTTGTGGATCTTCAGAAACTTTTTGGGAAGTGGAATCGGAAGGGAATGGGCAAGGGTGAACTGTCGGACTGAGCAGAAACTGTCAAGACAGCTTCCCCCTCTTTCAGGGGACGGGACATTAACTCTGATGTTCTCGGGGCACGAACTGATCTGAGACATTGAAAGATTTATTGTTTTTGTATATGAGGACTCTAGGACATTGAAAAAGCTCGGGCCAGACAAACACTGAGAGGCTGGAACTCAGACTGTCAGGGTGTGGGAGAGAAGCTTCCCAGTGACATGGGTACGCCTGCAGTGAGTGGGATCAGACTGTTCCTAGGTCTCCATAATGAGCGTCCCAGGCTCTATTTTGAAAAAATACATCTGATAGAGAGGTCAGTTGTCATTCTGGGAAGGCAGACTGAAGTTAAGGTTCAGTAACCGCCTACTTTGGAGGATCGTGTGATGTGCTGGATTGCACGTGTCAGCGCATTAGTCTGCTGAATGAAAGATAGATGATTCAAGAGCCCCCAGGGCGACAGCGATTGCTGCCCTTAATGCATCTGTTTGCTTTGCTGCACTGGTTCAATTTCTAATGAGATCAACAGGTATTCTCCAAATGGAAACGCTACCGTGTGACTAACCACAATGACATTTCCGCATTGCTGTCAAGGATAATGTCAAGAACTGTGACTTGTGGGAATCTGAAACCAAAAAGAAACTGCTGCAGAAACGAGCCAATTTGGGAGTACCTGTGGGAGAAAACACAGCGCTGATGACGTTCCGAAACATTGCCTCTTAATGTCTCTCCAGAAATGCTGCTAGAGCTGCTGAGGTTCTCTTGCAAGTTCTGTTTTTATTTTAACTGAATGCCCATTTCATCCATCAGGATGATGCAGCCAGCCTCACCACGCATCGAAATATTACACGTTTGGAAGCTGCGAAATGATTGGATTCAAACAAACCCAATAATGATTTACTCTTCCTCAGCTGCACAAGGAAAGAGACCTGGGAAGTGAATTGCACAGTGTCGTCCTGTCGTCCTGGAGGAGTGGTTAAGGCAATGGAATTGAAATTCATATGGCTTAAAGCATGCAGCCTCGAATCCTACTGATGGTGATGGAGAAATGCCAATAATTGCGAAGGGAAATTGCTCCCTGACTTCGACTGGAAGAGACAACTTAAAAACAAAAACGGGAAAATTGGGCATGTTGGGTATCTGCTACCCACTGCCTGTCACGTTGCAGCAAGCAGAAATTTCGAGAGAAATTTGAGACGCATTGATGTGTACACTTCTACCACCAACTGCGTTTGAAGCTGTTAGCCAACTGTTGGAAAATGAGACGAGAACAGTCAGGGACTTGTGTTCGACTGGTGCAAACTTGTTTCGCTGAAGTGCATTTACTGTGCTTCAGAAACCTTTGACATGCTGCAGTGAGGTGGTCGGAGAAACTGGCAGATGTGAAGCACGTTAAACTGGTCTCATCCTGACATCTCTCCTGCTCTCGGGGGATTTGTCTGTCTGTCCACCTGTGTGGATGAAAATGAGGATGATTTCCTCAGGGCGATTACCATACAGTGTGACCACGTCAAAGTTCAGTCCTATGATTGTGTCATTTAAAGCACAGGGAGTATCTCATTGAAATTTACCCTGGAAACATCAGAATATGTAAGGTTAAGTGCCTCATGCTGGAAACTGGGACTAGAGTTGATGAATATCCGGTCTCCCGCACTGCAGATAGGCGGAAAGGCCTTTTCCACGCTGAAAGGAATGGAAGAAACAACGAAATTGGTGTGCAGCTAAAATGATCACAAATGAAAAAATAAAAGGGGATTCATTAGGAAACATGCAGCGCCATATTTCAATTTCTATGGAAGTCTAGTGGTAAGGATTCAGTACTCTTACTGCTGTGGCAATGGGAGATTTCCTCTGACGGGTTATCTTGTTGACAGCCTTCCCAAAGCAGGGAATGTTGTATGGTGCTGGAAATTGATGGAGTTTTGTCACAAACACGATTCAGACTGGCGTAAAACAAATACGTGCGAATCCTGGAAATCTGAATCAACAACAGGAATTGACAGACAAATTCAGCGGCCTGACAGCACCCGTGGAGTCAAAGAGATTTAATTTTTCATATCGACAGAATCAGGTTACTTGTGCATTTTATTGTTTTAATTCCTGGGTAATTGCCAGTTTCACTTCACGAATCAGCATACATATCAGAATCTCTCATTAGCTGACAAACGTCATCTGTAAAATGAAAACTGTCATATCGGCTGTAATGCTGTTGCGGTTCTCCTGAGTTGGTGAAAGTCTGGCCTTACTCATTACCTTTATCTTGTCCTTTCTGTCCATGAGCAACAACGTTGAATGGAGAGCTTCTGTTTTCAATGTCTACCTTCGTATGCTTATGTATGTGTCTCCCTTTGTCTCTCTGTACCACCTCACTCTCTTCTACATTCTCCCACTCTCTGTCTGTCAATATCCCTCAATTTCTATTCCTATTCTTGGAAAAGTCTGAAATTCGGTGACAGTGTGAGAGTTTACCTGTTTCATGGCTTTCTCTGCCGCAATTATCCTTCCAGTTGGATGCAATCAATCACTGGATTGATTCTGGCAGATCCGCGTCTGTGCTCTGTGTGGAAGCAGGAAATAGTTTTCATTCAGATAAACCAAAAGAAGAGAAATAAATCTTTATTTCCTGAATGCGAATTGGATCCAGGTCTGTGCGATTCAAACTCAGACTCTGAAGCAGGGACACCACTGATGCTGACAATAACCCTTGACCTAACCTGTCCAAACTTCTGTACCTATTTTCTTTCTCCCCACATTTTGGAGCACCAGTCCTTGCCGTGAGTGGTGAAGGAGCTAACTACTCCCTCGCAGAAACACAACTGGGGCCAGAGACCCATATATCTGTCCCACGGCGGGTATTGCTTTGCTCCGAACAGACCAGGTTTGCTGTGTGGGACTGAAACTGTGTTCGATCACACACAGACGCGGTGTAACAGCTGCCAGCAGATGTGGAGAAGGTTGGGGCGGATTCAGACCAATTCTGGGGAATAGACTGGATCAGGAATTCAGGGGAGCTTAGTGTCACAGACAGAAGGCTGGAGAATTGGGTTGGGAAAGATATCAGCCATGGTCGAATGGTCGGGCAGACTAGATGGGCTGAAAACGCTAACTGTCCACCGATGCCTTCTGGTCCCTGGCCATCCGGAACCTAAGGAAATAGAGGGTTTTTTTCAGTTCGAAGTCCTCCGGTCATAACTGGGTGAGATGAGAGATGGAATACGTCTGATGTAAGTTTAGAGACTGGGAAAGTGTTTGGAGACGAAGTAATAAAAGAGGATCTGAGTATAAAGTTGGAAGTCAGGAGATATTCAATAAAAAGGAAGAGTGTGTAAGGCAGAGGGAGATGGACATGGAGAAAGAAGTGTCACTGGTCTTGAAGTCTTAACTCTATTTTCCTTTCCAAGATTCTACCAGACCTGCTGAGATTTTCCCGCAATTTCTTTTGTTGGTACTGAAACAGAAGATGGGAGGGAGTTCCTGGATCAACCAGCTCTCTGTTCTGTGGGCGTTTGAATTCCCCGTTCGACCAGATCACATCTCAATCACGCGAAAACCTCACTATCCTGCCCCACCCCACCCCTGTTACTGACAATAAACCGTAAACCCACCTGCACGCAAC
Source organism: Chiloscyllium plagiosum (assembly GCF_037043375.1). Classification (NCBI taxonomy): domain Eukaryota; kingdom Metazoa; phylum Chordata; class Chondrichthyes; order Orectolobiformes; family Hemiscylliidae; genus Chiloscyllium; species Chiloscyllium plagiosum. The sequence continues at coordinate 58,511,800 of NW_028270178.1, forward strand.
ACCATCATTTTCCGAGTGAATTGGGAAAAGTTTAGGGAGAGTTCCGTTCGGGTTCATTTAGAGCATTCTAAATCAGTTACTTTTGTTTCAGCACTATTTGACATGGAGCCGTCACTCTCAATCCCCCGAGCATGTGGCCATTCGCATTCCACGGCTCTGGATATTTTGGTTAGTGCATGGTTGGAATGGAACCTCACGTTTTGAAAGGGACATTGTTTATCGTATATTCGGCTGAACTGATAAACGTGTCTCTGGCACCTCCGCTCCAGTGGAAACAATTTTCACTCAGAAACCAACGCATGATCAAAAACAATGGTAACAATGTGTCAAAAAAATCTGCAACAGCGAGCGAATGCGCTCTTGTGTGGGCTTGCAACATTGCAAATTGAATGGAGAGCTGTGAACCTATTAACAGATAAAAGTGCCCCTCCATGAAACTGCATTTGCCAAGACTTCTCCACTCACTCATACTATCGATACCTGTTTGCAAAATTCCACATCCTTATCACAATATGCTCCCCCACCTATTGTGTATCGTAGCATTTCACTCTGCCACTTCCTCCAAGTCATTCGGTCAGATAAAACATTAAATCCAATGACTGACCAGTCTGGATTTCACTAAATATATCTTTCCAACTTGAAAACTGCTCATTAATCTCGATTCGGTGATTTCTGTTAAATAGACAATGGACAGACAATGCTGCTTTATGACCCAACACCGAGAACTCCTTTATTGTGTAACGGACTTTTATATAGCCCCTTATTGATTGCTTGCTAAAATTCAAATGAACTTTACTGAGCATCGTCCTTCACCAAGTCTGCAGGTCATGCTACCAAAGAAATCTGTCAGATTGTCATCGTGTGTTTTTCCTTTAAAAAATGATGTTGACTCAGTTTGACTGTAATCATCTCTTCTAAACTTTCTGCTTTTCTTAATGTGCAATGGTGATTCACATTTTCGAAATGACAACAAAGACATTAGAGCAGATGGAAGCAATTTAACCCATCAAGTCAGCGACAAGTTTCAATGAGATCACGGCTGATTTGGTTCATCCTCAACTCCCCTTTCGGCCTCATCTCTGTGGCCCTAGATTCCCGAAGTGACCAATTGCCTGTCTTTCTTAGCCTTGCATGTATGCAGCACTGACAACCCTCTGTTGCAAACAACTTCACAGATTTGCTACCCTCTGAAAGAGAAAATATCCCCCACACCTAAGTCTTACATAATTGGTCCCTTCCGCTGTGAGGAGTCCTTCTGGTGCCACATTATCCCAGGTGTATATCATAGCAGAAAAAAACCCTCAAGATCGGTCTGCCCTGTCCAGTGACAGCTCTGATTATTTGCAGCATTGTCTTTTTTGACTTTTGAATGAACAAATAGACCTGAACTTTCTTCAAAAACGCTTCATTGTCTGTAATTTCGCTGGCCGTGTAGTGCGTTAGAAAGTCGAGTGCTTGATCACAAATATATCACTCTCAAAATATTATCTCTGTTTCTCTTTCCACAAGTACCGCACGATCCGTCGGTTTTCTGCAGTATTCTGTGAATTTACTGTGCACAAGTGCTGCATTTCATTAAGTTCCTTCAATCACAGTCCTCTGGACACTGACCCTGTTCAGTGACAATACTTCCTCCTGATCGTCAATGTGCCAATCCCCACCGCACCCTCCCCCATCAAGATAAACAGCTGCAGAACATCTTCAGTTAAGTCTCTTGGCTCCAAAGAAAACCTCGGGAAACTCTCCAAATGCCAGGAAATCTCAACCATGGACATGGTGAAAGACAGAGGAGTGTTAAAGAGATTTTGGGAAAATATTATCAATTGGCAGGTGGAAAAAATGTTAAAGAGGCAAACCTTATAACCCAGTCTCCAACATTATGAATCTTCAGAAACTCTGTGAGAAGTGAAATCCAAGGAGAATGAAGAAGGGTGAACTGCCCGAATGAGCAGAGACAGTCAAGAGAGCTTCCCCATCTTTAAGAGAACAGACCATTAACTTTGATGTTCTCGGGACATGAACTGATCTGAGACATTGAAATAATTCTCGTTCCCCTACATGACAAATACGAACCTTATCTAGACTCCAGGACAATGAAAAAACTCACGACCACACAAGGGACAAGAAGGCTTGAAGGGAGGTGGTCCCAGTTGGAGGAGAGCTGGTGCTCAGTGACATGGGTGTGTCTGTCGTAGATGGGATAAGACTGTTCCCATGCCTCCATAATGAATGTTATGGAGGCATGGGAACGGATAAAACTGATAAGAGGGCACTTCTCGGTCTGGGAAGGACAGACTGAAGTCTGTCACAGCCTGCTTTAGATGTTCGGGCAAGGTTTTAGGTTGGAAATTTCAGCGTATTAGACCGTTAAATGAAAGGCTGGTGGTTCAAGACCTCCAAAGGCGACAGCGATCGTTGTTGTTAAAGCATCTGTTTTCTCTGCTGCAGGGTTTCTTGTTTCAAATGGGGGCAGGAAAATGTTCCTCAAACGGAAAATGTCCGTGTGAAGAACCACAAAGAACTTTTCTGCAATAGTTTAAAGGTTAATGTAATGAACTGTGGACTCTGGGAATCTGAAACAAAATCAGAAACTGCTGACAAAACTATCTGATTTGGCAGTACCTGTGGGAGATTATTGAGTTCTGATGAAGTTGTTAAATATTGTCCACGATTCTCTATTGTCACGATGCTGCCAGACCTGCTGAGTTTTGTCTGGGAAAAAGTATAGAGAATCACCAGGAGATGTAGAGTGTTCTTCAAGAAGTCGGTCTATTATTTGCAAACGAAAAACCGTGACACCGAGAAAGCAGATTCTCGAATCCTCTCGAACTTCATTGTCCATGGTTTTTTATAAATTTTTCCCATACTTTGTTTGCTTATCAGCATGTCTAAATATTTTAATCAAAGTACCTCACACTCGCAACACAATAAACCAGTGATGTTAGTTCCAACATCTCTTTAATTGTTCATTCTACTTAACGTTATTCTCATGTGACGGTTAGATATTTAATCTCACCTTTCGCAACAATGGGCTTTCATTCCAGACGCTACTTCATATTTTCCCGATGTCATAATTAGTCATTTATTGTCAATAATCTCAATCAGGCTGACTCTATTAATTAGATATTTAATGCCATGTCCCAAATATTTATGTTCCCAATCGAGTCATAATGATACTTACAGGAAGCCTAACTTTACTAACTGTAATCTAATCTCACCATCGAGACCTTTCAGCGTCAACCTTTCTTTGCTAATTGGTGTGAGAGAATTCCACTATTCTTATCTCATCCCGCATTCTACACACCCCTTGCAATAGATCGCCAGTGGGGTTCATGCTTTAAGCCTTCCCTTGCTTTCATGCTTTAAACCTTCCCTTGCTTTCATGTTCTTTATTTTCCATAATAACATTTTGTCATTCTGACCAAAGGCAGTCATTCCTGGCACTGGATTTACTAACGTTGAATTGTCAGTGATCAGAGAGGACTGTCCCTGTAGTTCTGCTCCCGACTCTCCACCTCCCGCTCTGTTAGTAACCTCTCAGTCTCCTGGGAATTGCATTGTTCCCAATTTTGCCGGATTCCAGGCCTTTAACCTTGGCTGAGCAGACAGTCGATGGTCTGAGGAATATCATTCCCAAACGTCTCGTGTCCGAGGTAATAACAATTAATAACGATGTCTGTGCATCCTCCTCTAATCTGTGAAAATCATTGTTGCGGACTGTAGGAACATTTATTGACCGAAATTGAGGAGGTTTTGAACCAGATCAACTCCTATGAGTTAAGAAGATGGTCTAGATCCTTTTTTCTTTTCCCCTGAAGGCAAATGTACGGCAATGCAATTCAATTGGTGAAACTTCCAGGCTTGAACCGAAACACAATTTACTTCGCATTATCGTTGTAACACAAACAAAAAACAAAGTGTGGACTAACCCAACTCTATTAGAAAACTTAACAAAATGAAATATCATTTAACTACGAACCAGCCAATGTTCGAATATCGTAACATTGCATAAACTACACAAATCTGGCCTACCTGCTACCGGAATGATATTGTGAAACTTGAACAGATGACAAAAAGGTATAATGTGATGTTTGTAATTCTTAAGCTTCCAAATGGTTTTGAGGTGCGAATGTATTTTAACCTTGAAGAAATTTGATGTATTTAAACCTCCTTCCTGTCCACGATAGAAGCTATTGAATCTGGTCCGAATTTCCAGGGGCTTCTGTAATTATTTAAGGTTTCTGACGACAGCAATCTCTCACTTTTCGAACAAAACAAAACGGACCTTATGTTGCGAACAATATTCAAATAAGCAATGGGAAGCAGAGAGGAAAGCTTTCGAGCAACGCTGCCCGGATTGTCACGGCAATTTACAGGAACCATCGCCATGAAAACCCAAAAGCAACCTGACAAATCCGTTTCGCCACAGAATGCAACGTTGGTGCTCAAGACTTTTCCTTTTAAGACCACAACACTGCGATGGCCGGGAATCGAACCCAGGTCAACTGCTTGGAAGGCAGCTATGCTCACCACTACACCACCACCGCACTTGCAGCTAAATTCTCCCTTTTCTGAAACACATATAACAAGGCCGTGATAGTCACCAACTGAACTGGGGCTGAAAGCAAAACAAGAAAATTGCTTGTCAAACGTCAACAGGTCTGAAAACACCAGAATCAGAAGCCTTCAGCCCTTAAGAACAATCACTGGATCCAAAAGGTTTAGTCCTCACAAATGATGCCGGACCTGCTGAGTTTCCCAGCAATGTTTGTGCTGTCTCTCAGATCTGCAACATCTGCAGTTCTTAGTCAGATATAAAACAAACGTTGACCCATTGAAGGGGTATTTGATCAGGTGATTGTCTTCTTCATACACAGATATAGATGGGATAGGGTATAGGATCATAAAATTCTTACAGTGCAGAAACAGGCTGTTCGGCTCATCATGCATCCCACCAAGTCTCACCCTCTACGCTATTCCTGTAACCCCGCATTTCTCATGGCTAACCATATAACCAACACTCACCTGGACACTATTGACTATTGAGCGTTGCAAATCCACCCTAACCTGCGCATCTTTGGACTGTGCGAGGAAACTGGAGCACCCGGAGGAAACTCACGCAGACACGGGGAGAATGTGCAAACTCCACACAGACAGTCTTCAATCAGACAGGGATCTGGGTAATTGGAGAGGTTTCAAGAGGGAGTGCAGACTGGTTTGTGTATGATGGGCCGAAAGCCTGATCTCAGTGCTGTAAAGGCTCTACAGTAACATGATTCCCTACATCCAGCATTCAACACAGTTTGCATTTTGTTTTAATCCGTCCTGTTATTGACATTATTTTGAGTGAAATGTATAGAGAGAGGTTGTTTGCGCATTCACTCAGATCTGTGTTTTGATGGGTCAGGAGCAACATACAAAACAACAACTGTCGGAGGGAGAATTGAATTCCCCCTCCGAATCTGCCGAGGACATGCAGGACCAGGAATTTCTCTATAACCACTCACTCACCACCCAACGCCTTGAGGAAAAACGCCTGATCTTCCGCCTCTGGAACCTCCAGATATCGTGTGTGTGTGTGTGTGTGTATGTGTGTGTGTGTGTTTTGTGCCTGTCTCTTTGTGTGTGTGACAGACGAAAATAGGTACAGAGACTCAGACACAATCACATATGCAGAGAGATGTGCAAAGACACATACAGACAGAAGCACACATATCGACTTAAAGAGACACACGTGCACATACAGTCACACAGACATACACACACAAGCGCACAGACGTTGATGGAGACAGCAAAAGTGATATTATCAGAATTTATTTCCTAAAACTAAATGAGAAATTAATAGATTTTTGGATTGTTTGACTTTACAGGAAATTGCTCCATAATTTTGTCCGAACAGCTGCGCCTTTAACATGTTTTTGAATGAAATAAGAAAAAGGTGGTTTAGTTAGTAGAGTGCGAGGTTAATGTTGAAGGATGAAAGCAATTTGAATTGATGAACCTATTTTACCATCCTTGCGTTTTCCAGTCTTTTCAAAATGGCCGCTGATGCTTCTGAATTGGGTCTAAGTGCTTTCTTGTTCCAGGATGATAAATTAGGAATTGAGAACCTAGTTCTATTAGAATCAATACCGAACATTGGAAAAGTACTCTTCCATAGGAAAGGGGACTTTGGGGTTGCTGTTAGATCTTCAGTACTTTGAAGACCACCAAACAAAGAACAATGAAATACAAAATTACACAGATTGTAATCCACTGGCCTTCTTTAAATGTTTCAAATTAACAATGCAACATATTTTGATGGTGTCGTTTGTTGTAACCATTTTATTATACACATCACCAGAAAACTGAATGTGAATTCAGATATATTGTCCTAAAATACAAATGGTGAAATATGTAAAAGCTTTAAGAAATGTGAAGGTTGCATAACATTGCAAGAAGGGAGAATTAATAAATAGACTGTACTTGTTATAAAAAATGTGCATCATGTATTTTGAAAGTAAATGCGTTTTTGAAATGGCATTTTAGTTTTCTCAGGGCGAATACATATAAAAACATATTTTAAAAAAGAATTGAGTGTGATTGTGGACTAAAATGTGAAAAGAGCGACCTTATAAACAGATCGGAAGTGGAGGATAGCTGCAAGGTTTGACAGCAATTTACCTGATAGTGACCCAATAATTGAAATGTGATAGGAGATGAACGGAGTTATACACAGATGCAGCATTTGTTTGTGACAAGGAGCTCATTGATTATTGGCCACGAGTTCACCACTGACAAAGGCTGTCTGCTACCAGCAACGATGTGATTGGTTCTCAGGCAACTAAACAGCTTGGGACTCTGAACAGGATACAGGGAAGTCTTCAACTGCTCAGGAGCTCTCTCTGTTCGCGGCAGTGATAGGTGCTTTAATCCTGACGAAACCTGGTTTATTTTTGTTTCAGCTGTTCCTATGCGCTCTGCCTTTTAATGAGTGTGTTAGAGACTGTTTGTAAGTATGAGCCAGTCCTTCTGCATGGTGTAACTCAATGACAGCCTCCAAGATGCACTGTACAAATTTACCAAGGCTCTAAAGACATGACAACGAAGAAATGGAAGGGCAGGGGAAGCAGATGAATGGGAGGCTTAGGACTTGGAGCCAGTGATCAAACCTGGTTAAATGAAAAGTAGACGAAGAGAAATGAAGAGTAGAGTAGATAACGTCAGGAAGTATGGGATACAGTGAGATTTGGCGATCTGGATTCAGAATTGGCTGGCTGACAGAAGGCAGAATGTGCTTGAAAATGGAAAATATTCTGCCTGGAGGAAAGTGGTGATTGGGGTCCCGCAGGGCTCTGTTCTTGGGCCTCTGCTCTTTGTAGTTCTTATAAATGACGTGGATGAGGAGGTTGAAGAGTGGGTTAGTAAGTTTGCAGATGGCACTAAGGTTGCAGGTATTGTCGACGGTATAAACGGCTAGGTCAGGCTGCAGCGCGACATAGATAGGATGCAGATCTGGGCATGGCAGATGGAGTTCAACCTGGATAAACGCGAAGTGATGCATTTTGGAAGGAGGAACACGAATGCTGAATATAAGATTAAAGACAGGATCCTTGGTAGTGTGGATGAGCAGAGGGATCTGGGTATGCAAGTACAAAGATCCCTCAAAGTTGCCACCCAAGTGGATAGGGTTATTAAGAAAGCATATGAAGTATTCGCTTTCAATAAGGGGGATTGAGGTTAAGAGCTGCGAGGTTTTGCTGCAGCTCTACAAGTCCCTGGTGAAACCACTCCTTGAATATTGTGTCTACTTCTGGTCGCCCTACTATAGGAAAATGCCGAGGCTTCGGAGAAAGCGCAAAGAAGGTTTACCAGGATGCTGCCTGGACTGGAGGGCTTGCCTTCTGAAGAAAGTTGGGATAAGCTCGGACTTTTCTCTCTGGAGAGAAGGAGGAAGAGAGGAGACCTGATCGAGGTATAGAAAATAATGTGTGGAAAAGATACAATCAATAGGAAGAGACTTTTCCCACGGCCAGGATTGACTGTTATGAGAAGTCATAGTTTGAAGATATTAGGAGGAAGGTATAAAGGAGATGTCAGAGGTAGGTTCTTTACGCAGATGGTTGTGAATGCATGGAATCGGTTGCCAGCTGTGGTCGTGGAGGCAGAGTCATTGGGGACATGGTGCGACTCCTGGACATGCACATGGATAGCAGTGAGTTGAGGGGTGCGTAGGTTCTGTTACTATATTTGACATTAGAATTAAATCTCGTGGGCCAAACGGCCTGTTCTGTGTTGTACTTTTCTATGTTCTATGTTCTATGAGTGTGTACACTTGGTACATCTAAACGTAAGGTGTCAACCTGGTGCAGCTACGACTCAGAAATAGTTGCATGCCAGAAACCATAAGAAGCAACGGATAGACAAGGCTAATTGACTTTATCACTCACGGATCAGACATAATATCTGCAGTCCTGCCAGCTCCCATCATAAATGATGCGGGACAATATAATAAATCATTTCTTTTACATGAACGACGAGGCTGAGGGATACGAAATAGATCCTTTCGAAATTATGACAGTCATGGAAGTAATGGATAATGGAAGCCTTTTACACAGACCACAGGAGACTTAGTTTTAAAGTGTTATCGAGCAGACCAGACCCAGATGTATGGTATGCAGATTGATTTTGCTTGTTTTATGATAGTCATACATTCTGAGAAACAGTGAAGAATATTGTGTTGCATTCTCTCCAGTACAAATCATACCTTACATAAGGTCATCAGTTTAATATAGTTTCACAGCTTTTGAACAGGTGCACAAAAGGATCAACTCTATATATGACAGGTCCATTAACAAGTTTGATAACAACACGGAAGAAATTGTTCCTGAATCCCTTGGTGCGTATTTTCAAACATTTGCATCTTCTGTCCGATGGAAGAGGTTGGGAAAGAGCATTGCGGTGGTGGGAGGGGCCTTTGATTGTGTTGGCTGCATTCCTGAAGCAGTGGGAATTCAAGACTGAGTCAATGGAAGGAAATATGATTTGAGTGATGGATTGTGTTAGGTACATGCATCTCTGCAATTTCTTGCAGTACGGCCAGAGCAGTTACCATACGAAGCGTCTGGATAGAATGTTTTCTGCAGTGCAATATTAAAATTGATCAGAGTCATTACCAAAATGCTAAATTTCCTTCCCCGTCTGAGGTGGTAGATGCATTGATGTGCTTTCTTGGCTGTAGAGTTGACATGGATAGACTGATTGTTTGTGATATTACTCGGAACTTGAAGCTGTCCGTCACCTCCAAATCAGCACCAATGGCAGAGACCAGTGTGTGTCCTTCAGTCCAATTCCTGAAGTCAATGGCCAGTTCCCTTGTTTTGCTGACATTGAGGGAAAGATTGTTGTCTTTTCACCATGTCACGCAGCTCTATTTCCTGTAGGAGAAAGTGAGGACTGCAGATGCTGGAGATCAGAGCTGAAAAATATGTTGCTGGAAAAGCGCAGCAGGTCAGGCAGCATCCAGGGTGCAGAAGAATCGACGTTTCGAGCATAAGCCCTTCTTCATGAATGAGGAAGGTGTGCCAAGCAGGCTAAGATAAAAGGTAGGGAGGAGGAACATGAGGGAGTGGCGTTGGGAATGCCTAGGTGAAGAGAGATTAAGGTGAGGGTGATAGGTCAGAGAGAGGGTGGGCGAGGAGAGGTCAGGTAGAAGATTGCAGGTCAAGAAGGCGGTGCTGAGTCGGAGGGTTGGCACTGAGATAATGTGGGGGGAGGGGAAATGAGGAAGCTGGGGATATCTGCATTCATCTCTTGTGGTTGGAGGGTTCCTAGGCGGAAGATGAGGTGCTCTTCCTCCAGGCGTCTCTTGCCATGGTCTGGCGATGGAGAAGGCCAAGGACCTGCATGTCCTTGGCGGAATGGGAGGGGGAGTTAAAGTGTTCAGCCAAAGGGTGGCTGGGTTGTTTGGTGCGGGTGTCCCAGAGGTGTTCTCTGAAATGTTCCTCCAGTAAGCGGCCTGTCTCCCCAATGTAGAGGAGGCCACATCGGGTGCAGTGGATGCAGTAAATGTTGTGTGTTGAGGTGCAGGTGAATTTGTGACGGATATGGGAGGATCCCTTGGGGCCGTGGAGTGAAGTGAGGGGGAGGTGTGGGCGCAGGTTTTGCATTTCTTGCGGTTGCAGGGGAAGGTGCTGGGAGTGGAGGTTGAGTTCGTGGGGGTTGTGAAACTGACAAGGGAGTCGTGGGGTTGTATTTCCAGAACGCTGGTAGGGGAGGGGAGGGAAACATATCCTTGGTGGTGTGGTCTGTTTGGAGGTGGCAGAAACGACGAAGGATAATACGATATCTGGAGGTTGGTGGGTTATAGGTGAGGACCAGTGGGGTTCGGTCCTCGTGGCGATTGGAGGGGCGGGGCTCAAGGGCGGAGGAGCGGGAAGTGGAGGAGATGCGGTGGAGAGCATCGTCAACCACGTCTGAGGGGAAATTGCGGTCTTTGAAGAAGGAGGCCATCTGGGTTGTTCGGTATTGGAATTGGTCCACCTGGGAGCAGATGCGGAGGAAGTGAAGGAATTGAGAATATGGGATGGCGTTTTTATAGGGGGCATGGTGGGAGGAGGTGTAATCTAGGTCGGTTTTGAGACCTATCCACTATCGTGGTGTCATTAGTAAATCTGTTAATGGAGTTAGAGCTGAATTTGGCGGTACACTCATAAGAGGGTAAGAAATATTGAAGGGGGCTGAGTCCACAGCCTTGAAGGACACCAGTATTGCGTATTATTGAAGAGGAGGAGTTTCCAACTCTCCTCATTCATTGTGAGCTGCAGGTCAGAAAGTTAAAGATCCACTTCTCGATGTGAGGAAAGTCCTAGGACTCAGAAATGTCGATGAGTTTTGTTAGCATTAGGGTCTTCAAGGCAGAGCTAAAGCCAATATACAGCAGTCTGATGGAGGTGTCCATGTTATCCAGATGTTCCAGAGATGAGTGAAGTGCTAGAGAGATGGGGTCTGCATGGATCTATTACGATCGTGGCGAATTATCGAGGACCTGAGCAATCTGGGAGTTAATGTTTGCCATTCCTAACCTCTTAAAGCACTTCATAAATGAGAACGGCCATGATTGCATTAAAAATCGGAGCAGGTTCGAGGAGCCGAATTCCAGACTCATGCTCCTATTTCTTGTGTTCATTTGTTCTTTATAGCTCAGAGGGAAACATGTTAACGAATGGTCCTGGCAGACAATGAAGATCCACACACACAAATCCCAGTTCTCGGCTATAAGCCCATTGTCCTGAAGATTTCAGCAATGCATGGGATTGTTGAAATACAACACAGGTAATATGAATGCTTATGATTCAAACATTCATCCTAGAAATGAGAGTGTATTCTGGGTGTATGGTAGCCGACTGTAAAATGAACCTCAGCAGGAACTGCAAAGAGGAGGGTATCAGATAAAGGAGCACAAGCAGTCCAAGAACTGTAAAAGTTGTTCAGAATAGGGCATCCTGCACAAGAACTACCCAAGACAGAGGAAGGGGGCCTGGGAGTGAGGGTGTCGATCCAATATTACCAGAAGTGTTAACGTGAGTTGATCAATCAATGAATTAATTAAAATTTGTTGAAGAAATATATCTGACTCTCTCTGTCCCTCTTTTTTTAAAAGTGATAAAATACCACCCTCTGCTGGCCTCCCAGTGTCACTTTACAAGCAGCAGATTTTCTTTTCTCTCTGGGGCACTTTGCTCCTGTCCCTGTTCATTCTTTTATTTCTGACAGTCTCACAATGCGCTGAATGACTCAAAGGCACAAACGGCTGCGCAGCGACGTCACAAAAAGGATGGCCACAACCAGCGGGGAAAGTCTGACACCGAGGAAGTGAGAGGAGGCAACAGGTGACTCGTGCCATGGCCGTGACGTGAGGGAGAGCGATCCCCTCTGGCCGCCACGAGAGGAACCAGCAACCACTTTCTGAATAAAAGCAACTCGATATTTTTGGAGAACTAGGTCGTTTATTCTCATTTCATCATTCTGTAACAAGGCAGCACCCACCCCCTGAAATACTTCAATACTATAGTACAGGAAATGTATAAATGTTAGGAAACACAGAACGATGAAAAGGTTTAACATTGTTGCTTGGACAGAATTTCAGCAGTGGCCCTGTTTTCTGCCTCCCTCTATTTTCAAATCGAAAATTACATTTGTTGCTTCCGAGTTTAAATGATCCTTCTCTGAATTTAATGAAGGAAAACAAAAGAAGTGGAGAGCAATAGTGATAAGGGGATTGCATTGTTCGGGCATCAGGCAGATGTCTGTGACAATGCAGATGCGACACCAGGTAGCACGCTGCCTCCCTGGTTGCAGAGTCTGGGATGTCACTGAGTGGCTGAAGGACAGTCTGAAAAGGATACGAGCAAATATAAGATGTGGCAACGGTTGGAGCCTTGAAAACAGTACATAGGAAGCTGTGAGATCAATTGACAACACAGGGTTAAATACAAAGTAAAGTTCCATCGATGATGCCTAACCAAACATTTGGAAGATATGTATAATCGGCGAAGTGATAGAAATTTAACTCACTCTCAACTATCACCACAGAAACACACGCGCATACGTGCGTGCGGGCGCACACACACACGCACACACACACACACACAGGCACACACACACACACGCACACAAGCAGTAATTCTCGATTGTTATCCAAGAGGGTTCCCATTTTCAAACAAAAAATAGATGTATTCCAGAACTTCATCACAGAGTTCTTTACTGGATTGTTTCTGTTCAGTTTGGATTCTAAATTAGATTCCTGATTCGGAACATCCACATGGACAATTTTCCTCAACCCATGTGCTATGTCCTGCTCACAAAAACTGCATTTGATTCCAATACCGTATGCTGTTTGATACAGGAACCTTTCGGTGTCGGGGGGATTGAGTCTTGAGTCCGACCCAGGTGTGTGAATGTCCTGTTTATCTGACATCCAGGATTGTTTAATGAAGCTTTGATGTTTGGAAATCCTGATGTTAATTTTTTACAGTCCCTTAGGAGAACTGTATTTACTTTCAGTCAAGTACACCTTTATTCTGGATCCTATTAATTGATTCAACATCATTGCCCACAACCTTGGACACAAATCGGGAGAGTTAAAGTGATGGCGTCAACAAATATTTGGACAGCTTGGCAATTATGACCAGGACTTGGGCCTAGGGAGGTGAAGACATTTTACTGTGATCGTACAGGAGGTATGGACACCATGAAGCATCTCCAAAATGATAACGGATGAATGTGTCAATTCACAGATATTCTGGGCGAGGAGAGCGAAACAGGCAGACACACTGAAAGAGGAACAGAGAGTGACAGAAGGATTTTGAGATTTCCAAAAGTCATCTGCTCAAGTCAGTCTTGATCTAAAAACTGAGTATATTATTGGTGAAACTCGTTTAGAAGTAAACTCTGAAGTGGAAGTAAGCTGCTGTCAAACAGATCGATGTAGCGATGATAAGTGAATGAGCAAAGCCTTGTCTTTTACAATACAAAGTGGAGAGTGTCAGGGAGAATCGATAGAGACTTTAGTTTAAATGGGGAGATGTTCTAGGACTCTGACGTAGAGAGGGATCTGTGTGTCCTGGGATATTAAAACACATTGAGTTAATCTGCAGGGGCAGCAAAGTATTAGCAAGGCAAAGGGATGAAGTTTTCGTTTGTTTATCGGACGTGAGTATCACTGGCTGGGCTCAGCATTTATCCCTCATTCCCATCAGCCCTTGAGAAGATGGTGTGAACTGCCTTATTGAACTGATGTACTCAATAAAACATTAGTTTTGGAGAAACTGAATGTCGCAGAAATTAAACTGCAGCTTTTAAACTTAACTGTTTGGGTGGCACAGTGACTCAGTGGTTAGCATTGCTGCCTCAGAGTTCCAGGGACTCGTGTTTGATTCCAGTATCGTGCGACTGTAAATGGAGTTTGTATGTACTCCCCGTGTTTGCGTGGGGTTCTTTCGGATGGTCTGGTTTGCTTCGACATGTGCGGGTTCAGTAATATTGGCCATGCTAAATTGCCCATAGTGATCAGACATGTGAAGGTTAGGTTATTAGTCAGGGAAATGTACAGTGATAGGGCAGGGGAATTTCACACCGCTGGGATTATATATTCATTTACTCTAGTCTGACTGAGAGACTGGAATTCCATGTGTTGTCAGCAAGCTGATGTACAACAGAACAAAGTGTCTAAGCTAATTGAGGGGAGCAATTCGTAGAACAGGGAGAGAATAGGGAAAAAAATTGCTGATAAAAGCTCAGCAGTTTTGGCAACATCTGAACAGAGAAACCAGAGTTACCACGTCGTTTCCGGTCACCGTTTATCTGAGCCAGACCTGAAACTTTAACGTTGATTTCTCTTCAAAGATGCTGCCAGACCTGCTGAGGTTTTTCAGTAACCTTTGGTTTTGTTTCTGATTGATAGAATCTGCCGTTCCATCAGATTGTATTTAGGTAGTGAATGGGGTTAAGTTCAGAGTAAAGTTGTTTCTGCACTTCAGCTTTTCTAACTCCCAGACCATGTTCACTGTGGAATTAGATAATGACGAAGTCAACCCCTATCCCCACACTGTCCCTATCAAATGCACTTAGCATAGTTTTTTCACTGGTTTATAGGCAGAGTACATTTCCCTGTACACTTTCTCCAACTAAACCTCCTAGGGTCCGGGAAAAATAGGGTTACATACAAAGGACAGATATGTCCACAAACACTCCCGTGTCAGGGAAGTTGTGTGTTAGATTACAGAGTAAAGCTGCCTCTACAGTGTCTATCCCAAACTCTTACATAGCTCATACACACAGACACACTGTCATGCAGTCACACATGTTCAATCACACACACAGTAGAGCATTGCAAACTCCCGATCTCAGAATCTCACACTCGAACACAACCTCTCACTCAGCCAATCTCAGCCACCAACTCTCAGTCAATCAGTCACAGACACCTCAAAGCCACACTCGCTCATTCACAAACACAGTTACTCTTTCACAAATGTATACTAATGATGCACAATCCGAGAGGCTTGCTTAATGGTGAATCAATTTCTTTATTTTTAGAGAACACAAAATTTGAAGACAAATTACGTCCGGCTGGTCCTTGATAAATGCCTGTTATCTGAATAAAATACATCTTACTCCGTGCTAAATCTCTGACAGATTCTGAACAAGACCACACACCTACAATTCAGTAGCAGACCTGTCATATTACTGTCGTATTTTTGTCTTGAAGTTTGGAAAGTTAGACATATTTTTAAAAATCTCAGGGCACGGACGTTAAAAGGATTCTGGAATCTGCATCTTAATCAATGGAAACTTTGTAACAGAGTTCTCCATATCCTGTTTTTACAGTTTAATTTGTAAATTAACATTTCTACAATGTAGGAATGCATGAATGGAAAAAAAAGCTTTTCACACATTTGCCCCTCACCTGTGCTGACAGAATTCAGAGTCAAACTGAAGCTTCTCTGCTCCTGCATCCAGTTTCCCATTGTACCATTTGGTTTAGATTATCCTTCCTCTTACATCGAAATTCCATCGATTCACATCCCAGTTTATTTCATCTGCAGGAGGCCGAGAGATGAAAATGTATAAAGTGTACGATGTGTTTTAATCTGCCAAACCAGGACAAATGATTCCAAAAGTGTCAGTAGTCATTATATGTTTGTGTCAGGTAGCCATTTCATGTCAGCACAGCGCTGACAGCGACTTTATAATAAGGGAAAGGCAAGAACGGGTTGGGGACTTGGGAATCCATGTGCAAATGAATGCAGCGTAGATTCATAGAACTATAGTTGGACGGCACGGGTTCAATGGCCATGGAAATGACAGAAGCCCAGGACTGTATCCCTGGAATTTTGAATAGTCTAAAATGATGAGAGTTTGAGAGTCAATGAGCGGAACTGCAGGATTAGATAGGGAGAAAATATCGTTGTTGCTTCTGGAATCTATAAATAGGTTCATTGTCGAGTAATCTAACAATAGACTGGAACCCTTTCAAATCTCAGGCCACGTTGCATGCGATTGGTCATTAACAGTAAGGAAGCGTTCCTATGAATTTTTTCACTGAGACGCCATCAGAAGTCTCAGACTGACTGTTCATGGTCATTGCAAAGAAAAATCAAATTTTCAAGATGCAGGAAAATCTCAACGAAATCAACTGCTGATGTGCTTCCCCAATGTAATCACTGATAATTTTTAGGATGAGATTTTCAGGAGGACATTTAGCTGAATGAAACCAGGAGCAGGACGAAGCCATTCAGCCCCTACTGCCTCCTCTCCATTCAATGTGATCATGCCTGATTCCCAATCTCAACGCTATATTCCCACTTGCTCTCCAGAGGTCGTGGTGGAGAATGGTACAATTACAACAATTGGTTCACGTTTGTTGGAGGAATCGAACAGAAATTGAATGATCCCGTTGAAAATGGTGAGACGTTCTTAAACATTATCGTTCAGGGGGATATATGGTATCAGAACTTTAACTGACAGTGGAGTCAATAATGTGGAGGACAATTCATACAGAAGAGTACAGTGCAGGCCCTTCAGCCCTCGATGATGTGCTGATCGGTTAATCTACTTTAAGGTCAAACTAATCTGCATAACCTATCTTCCATGTGCCTATCCAAGAGTCGCGAAAACATCCATAATGCATCTGATTGAACTACCACCGCCACAGAGTCTGGTCGGTGCATAGAAAGAACTTACCTCTCATCTCCCCAATAACCTTCCTCTAATCACTTTTAAATTATGCCCCCTTATGAAGACATTTCTGTACTTGGAAGAAGTCTCTGGTAATTCATTCTATCTGTAGTTCTTGTCATCATATACACCCTTATCAATTCACCCCACATCCTTCTTCACTCTAATGAGAAAAGCCCCCAGCCCCTCAATCTTACTGCATAAGAAATGCCCTCCAGTCCAGGAAGCAAGGTGGTAAATCTTTTCTGCAGTGTCTCTAAAACTTCTGCCTTCAGGATCAATCTAGTCAGATTGCAGATTTAAAAAAAATCTGTGACTGATTCTGAACAAGCTTCACGTGGAATATGCTTTATAAATCACAGTCCCTCAGGTAGTTGGAGGGTTCGCCTTGTCAGGGTGTGATTTTGATTAAATCCAGGAAATGTCACTCCCCCACGGTCATTGCGTGACTGTTTTGCTCTTTATGACAAACAGAAAGCTCTCGCCTCTCTCGTGTCTGTTTCACAGGAATTCTGTGCTTCATATTAATTGGCCGCGAACAAAAAGGAAGTCTGGCTCTGATTAGTTCATTGTGAGGATAGCAGGAATCCTGTGGACCACGTTCATCCTCAGACCGACTAGAAATAACTTCTGCATGTGTCCTCCTAAATTCTGCTACTCTTCTCTTCCCTGTTTCCTGCATTTTCAATTTGTGTCATTTGCAAATTCTGAAGACATGACCTGTTATCTGGAGGTTGACAGTGAGTAAAGCTCGATGTCCACAACAAAGACGCCCAAGCCAAGCGTCAGCATGCTGACATCTCTTGATGTCAGTGACCAAGTCCTCATTGACAAAGTGGGAGTTTGAGATTCAGAAATTAAATAACTGTGACACTCTGTTCTATCCATTGACTCTCCACCCCTCAGTGAAATTCAAATAATGACCTAGTTCTCTGTTAAAAGCGTCAGTTGGAGCCGCCTCCATTAGAACGCCAGCAGGGCCCTCCACACAAACACCAAGCGTTGTGTCAACAAAAAACATCTCTTACTATACATCTGTTACTTTTGCAGATAATTTCAGCCTGTGTTGTCTCATTCTTGAACCTTATATTCGGGAACAGTTACTCCCAGAGGGCTCATGATTTTTGAAAGTCCCATCAGATTCCCAATCTGAACAGTTCCATTCTTTCCAATCCATCCCCAAGATTGAAGGTTCCGGACCCAGGAACAGATGCACGCAATATTCCAGTAATCTGTAGTGATTAAGCAAGTGAGCTCACTCTCCACCACCTTCTCGGGAGGAATAAGTGACAGTACAGACAGTGAAGGTCACATTCTTTAGGAGGGTCTCCCCATCAGAGTTTTCAGGTCCCCAGTTGATTAGAACAGAGTCTATGTCCAGATTTTTGCAGGGGCCTGACATGCAACGCCAGCCTGTGCTTCTCCAACAAATACCTGACCAATGGATTGATTCGTTTATGAATGAGTTAATGCAGAGAAATATTTATACTTTTCAGTGTAATTCTCTGGTTATACAATCGACTAGAATCTGCTGTAAATGATAGTCTCCATGAGGTGTTCAGAAGTATATCAGGTATTCGTACAGTAGATATTCAACCCTTTTGAATGGCTGGATTTAACCCAGTGGAAGAGTCCCTGTCCTAAACACACGCAGGTTCAATTCCCAAGCTAAGTCACAGGGCACAGGTGTCACATCGGTTCCCTTGGAACTGGCTGTCCAAGCTCCGTGTGTAATTCTCAGTGTCCCTCTGTGCAGCCTATAGTTAGGCCCGCAGTGACTCCTTCCTGGATGTGCCTTTCCCCTTGGGGAACATTGAGACATGGAGATTCTACAGAGGCTGCGCAGTGGGGCCTGATCCCTGAGTCCCATCAACCTGCGGCTGGGTCTCTTGACCTCACAATGGGAGATAACCCTCTCTCAGCTCGAGCTGGAGATTCAACAACATCCAATAGTATTTCCCCCTGGAGCACGGCCGCTTAAATGTGAAGGAAAGGAAGTCAGAGAAAGTTGCTCGGGTAGAGAGATTAGTAGGGAGAGAAACTGAAGTTCTCACGTGTCCAAAATCAGGTTGGAATGCAGTGACTTCAGCGACTCTCGCTGTCGTTTGCCATTTGAACTGAAATGATTCTGAAATATGAAAATTAAATCGAGGAACATACTTCGTGTCAATAAGGGGGAAAGTGGACTTTATATTCCAACATCAATAAGTGTTCAGCGTAATTTTTAATGAATCCTAATCATACGTTACGTATTATATTGGCAATTAACAAATGCTCACAATCTGCTGTAGACACTTACTTTTTCTGAGTTCCATTCGCTTTCGTCAAAAATTAAAAATGCAGCAATTAAAAGGATTTAGTGACAAAGAACAAAGAGGGAAACCGGAGGCAACGAAAACAAAATGGAAGTGCAGGAATGATGAGATAACAAAATGATAAGGGTGCAAAACAGAACCTCTGCATCCCAACTTTCTTGCCCAAAGTTGCTTGGAAGCACAAAGTAATAGGTCGGGAATGGGGTTTGTGGTGGAATTGAGCATAAGTGCCAAAATATTACTGGAAGCTATGAAATGCTGGGACTAGGATTGGAATCAGGAGGTGTGGCCACGTGGCCAGGGTAGGAAAAGTCTTGAATGCAGCATTGTCAGAACTGGTCAATTAACGGTCGGTCAGCAGGGGGCGTCGTTCAATCAATGTGGGCAGAGGATATTCCGGTTCAGAGAATGCAGCAATCATATTTAAAGGCTGTTACCTATACTTTCAAACAACAGCTCTGGAGAGATATTGGCTACTAACAACGATTTAACATCAATTAGATTCAGATTGCTCCCTGATTCATTAAAGTTCCTGCAGGGTGCTTGGGCACAGGAACAGTCCCTGTTCTATCAAGGCCGGAGAAGATCAATAAGTCAATGTGGGCAAGTTCAAATAGACATTGCTGAGGTGGTGAGTACGTGTGGGGAACCTGGTTAAGTTGACAAAAAGAGATCAGCGAACGGACATTTTCTGGAAGGGTTACATGGTTAAACTGAAGAACTTACATGTGGCCAGAGATGAAAGTGAAATTGAAAGCAAAACACATCATATCCAGCCATTGCCAAATTCATGGCAGCAGACTGTCCTTCCAAAAGTTAAGGGTAAGGAGGATCCAGTGTGCCCTGACAGGGTAGATCAGCTGCTGACTGCAGTAACTGGATTATGGCGGGTTGTGGGGTTTCGGGGTTGTGGGGGTTGGGGGCCTCACAGTCACTTCCCGTGACCAACAGCAGCTCCACATCCCCTCTGCAAATTACACGAGAAACCACGCAGCAAGCTCCAAGGTTGTCGGCACCTCTCGTCTTCAGGCAATTAGACGAGAGCCAGAATGATCAAAACCAATGGAGAAAACAGATAGCAGCTTGACATCACTTCAGCTGTCAGTGCAGAGGTACAGCAACATCATAGTACCCGCATTTGCTAAGAAGGTTACCTTGAAGTCCTTAGATTTCACAAGTATCTATTTTGTGATTACATATCACCGTTGTGTGTCGCTATTTTCAATTAATTCTGGTGGGATGCATGACAAGACAATACCTTCAATTGCGCACCCCACTGGGAGCAGGGAGTCAGGGAACTGTCTACAGAAAGGGGCCATTGACAACAGCGCAAGTGGGGGTCGAGAAGAGCGCAGATAGGTGAATTGCAGCATGACCAAGAGCATCAGGAGCTTACCTGGTCAGAGGGTTCAGGGCTCTGTGAAATTACTGCTCGCAGCATGGAATAATGGACGTCCAGGTTCTCTAATGTGAGATCCTCAGAGGAACAGTGGATACTGGCATTCAATTTATATAAGGTCTGCCGGCTCAGGAGGGCGACTGGGCAAGAGTCTGAAATAATGGCAGCATCAGTCGCAGTGGCAGGGCCAATACTGGAGTAAATGGGTTAGGAGAGTGGGTCTGTTATGGGTATTCTCAAAAACCGTATAGTGCAGAGGGTCTTCTACTCAGGTAACTTTCCGAGTCGGAAGCAGCAGACGGATGGACAGACCCAGTATCCAACACAAAAGAAATGACCAGCTCCCCAGCACCTCCACATCCATCATCGGAATTTCAGAGGGGGCGTGTGAGCGACATATTGAGATCGCCTGTGAAAACTCACTCTCACGATAGCCCTAGTTAGTTCCTGGAGCACGGGGGAAGGGATCAGCCACAGTGTAGGCAGCTTGCTGAAGCTGCCTGTGTTGTGTGGTGGACTGCTGTCGTGCCTGAGGGGAGACGGAGAGGTTAGATGTCCCTGGGCGACATTGCCTGGACCAGCACTGTGTCACTCAGTGTTCCAATTTCACACTGCTACAGCACTGCCTTCTTTGAATTGTCCTAGTTTGCTGTACTGGCCTGGGGGTGTCCCTGTGGTTGTCGGGTTGTGCGAGCCAGTCGAATGCCTACGTCCGTTTTGGTGTAGTGAACCGCCCATTCCCGTCCAAGTTATTAAGTACAATTAAATTGTCCGTCCTGCTCGTCGTTCGATTGTGCAATGTGAAAACGTAAGCATATGTAAGGTCTGCACGGCAAGCTTTTCGTTCTCTGCTAATGGAATGTCGGACGAGGAGTCACAGATCTCCCTAAAGCGGACAATGACATCGAGCTAATGCTTGGCTGCTCTGCAGACACTGGATAACAGCCCAAACTCGGCGTGCCGTCTTGCACTGGCCTTTATTGCATCCTTCACGGTGCTTTCCAGCCACTGTTTCCCAGTCTGAAGCGGTGTCACAGGGGGATGTCAATAACAGGGCTAATGGTCACCAAGTGGGTCATATGCACAAGCTGTAATACGGTCTGCACATCTTGGGACCGACAGTTGAAAATACAGGAAATTTCGAGGACCCAATTGTAGAACGGGAGCAGTCACTTCAACGGGCCTGGGGCATCTTGTAGCATGGCCCGGATCTCTGCGTGGGTCCAGGTCTTAGACAGGGGAGTGCACCCAATCATGATGCGGGGAAACTGACAGTTGGTTGCCTGGTAATTTCGGCAAGCACTAGGGCTTCTTGTGAGTCTGGAGTTATCGTTTGTGTTGGGCAGCAGTGGTGATTCATACTGCCCGGCGGCTAATGTGTCCCATCGCGGGCTTGCTGTGTAATGCATGGTAAAAAAAATGCAGCCACTTCATTCAGGCCCAACGGGTCTGGCTTTGAAGCCAGCACGGGAAATTTCGGGTACTGTGGGGCATAGGGCGGTGTGGCTGTATCCGGAATTATTTTGATCACAGTGTCGCTTGTTATTGCAGCAATCTTTCACCTTCGCGGCCTGATACTGCTGGGCAACCTGCCGAAACTTTGCAAGACACTGCAGCATGTATACAGTGTCCTCGGAGGGGTCAACGTGCCCTCCCGTAATGGATATGGTCCAATAATCAAGCTTATCGAATTTAAAGGACCTCCCATCTGGCCAATTTCCTTGTGGACATGTTTAAAAGTCTCCTGTAAAGTGGGTAAAGTAACCGCCATCCCCTGTCTCTTTCAGCACAGTGTCTGCCAGTGAATCAGGGATAACAAGAGAATCTCATATCCTTATTTTGATTTTCACGTGTTGACAGGGGGCGTGGTGAGCACTGCAACCTCACAGCCAGAGTCCCAGATTCGATTTCAACCTTGGACGACTGTCTGTGTGCAGTTTACACATTCTCCCCATGGGGAGAAAGTGAGGACTGCAGATGCTGGAGATCAGAGCTGAAAATGTGTAGCTGGAAAAGCGCAGCAGGTCAGGCAGCGTTCAGGGAACAGGAGAATCGAAGTTTCGAACATAAGCCCTTCTTCAGGGATCCCTGAAGAAGGGCTTATGCCCGAAACGTCGATTCTCCTGTTCCTGGATGCTGCCTGACCTGCTGCGCTTTTCCAGCAACACATTTTCAGCCCACATTCTCCCCATGTCTGCCTGGGACTCCTCCGTGTGCTCCGGTTTCCTCACACAATCACAAAGGTGTGTAAGTCAGGTGAAATGGCCGTGCTAAATTGCCCATTGTGTCAGGTGCATTGGTGGGAGGGAAATGGGTCTGCACTGCTTCCTCTTCCGAGGGTCGGGGTGGACTGGTTGGGTCGACGGGCCTGTTTCTACACTGTAGGGAATTGAAACTTACATGTCTCCTCAATATCGTCTTGTACAACTTCGGTCCTGGGCCGTTCTCACCACATGGTTGGGGTTGCCCAGCTAGCACATCCCAGCAGTGGTGGAATTCCCTGCCTTCATGGCGTACTGGACGTCCTGCGCTGACTGCTAAGCATTGCACTTAGAAACAAAAAGTGAACTGGTGGAGCCCCGGTCAATTTCCTTCGAGCTGTGGAATCTCTTAGGATTGATGCGAAAAATTTCATCAGCAGTCTCTCATTCTATTTTTCCAGGCTTCCTTTGCCCTTCTGGCTCTCCCCTGGCTGGATCCGGGTTACGGCACAATCTCTGGCCGTGATTGATACAATCTGGACACAATCAAGCATCCAGCAGCATTAATCAGTTCAAGAATGGGATCAGGGGGTTCGAGCTCTCTTCGTGGGTATGTGAGAATGTCCCTTTCCTTGGCAGTAAGGTGATACCATTGGTGCTCACCAGAGATGAGCAAGGTATTCCGGTGCATCCCTGGCTGACCTGAGCTTCATGTGGCTTTGATATCACTGGGGTACTAGATTACCCTTCGGCCTTTGGTTCAGCTGTGTTTATAGGGTCGAGGAAGCTTATTGGTAGATTGTCTTGGGAAGTGTATTCCCTGGTTTGTGAATAACTCTGATCATGTATGGTTTCCCTTGTCAGCCTGTTTGGTCAATGCTGAGGCTTTTTGGGTGTTCCTTGTATGGCTTGGACAGGCTTGATTTTCTGTGTTCTTATTGGCCATGCAGTGTGTAGGCAGGTTTGCATGTCATTTCCCATACTGTTGAAAAATAAACTTTCAGATCTGCAAAGACATGACACTGAAGAGACACCATTCGTCTGTTCTGTGTATGAGAAGGAATTTATTAAATCAGCAAAGGTTCAGATAAACATTAATGGGCACACTGTAGAGAGGCCTGCACTGAGTGTGGAAAGAGATTCACCTGGTCATCTCTATTCAGTGAGCACGAGTATATTTACACTAGCGAGAAACATTTACTTGCTCCTTGCCAGGAAGTGATTAACTCGGGTCTCCAATCTCAGCAGATATGGACTTGTTCCCTCAAATGAGAGAAAATTTCAATGGTCTGACTTTGAAAAGAGCTTAAGGAGTAGCAATGATGTGACGAAACACCAGAAAACACATGAGAATCCTTGCAGTGCAGCAACAGCCCCTTCGGCCCAACAAGTTCACACAAACTCTCCAAAAGCACTCAAACCCATTACCCTCCCTTATATTTACCCCAACTATTAACCTACGGTATTGGTAATATATCATGACCAATTCAACTAACCGGCGCACCAGTTTGTCTTGTGGGATGAAATTTGAGGACCTGGAGGAAACTCACGCAGACACGTGGAGACCGTGCAAACGCCACACAGACAGGCCTCCGAGACTGGAATCGAAGCCAGCCCCTCATGCTCTGAGGCAGCAGTGCTAAACACTGAGCCACCGTGCGTGGAGAGGCAGTTAATTTGCACTGTGGGTAGCAAGGGATTCAATTACTCACTCGCACGTGTGACAACCCAGTCAGGTGGAATCTGTTTCGCTCAGTTGGCTGCTTTGTTCGCTTATAAAGCAGTGTGATGGTCGCAACGTGTTCGAATTCCTATCATTGGTTTGAGGTTAATTTAAAAGTTGTCTATCTCTAAATCTTCTCTGACCTGGTTAAATCACCGAACAGCCCTTTCTTTCTCAAATGAAGGGAGTAGCCTCTCCGGTCTGGAAAGACGGTAATAGTGCAAACAATCCAGTGAGGCCACATATGAATGCGATATGGAGTTATTGCATCGAGAATTGAACTGTGTTCGTTCTGTCAGCCGGGGTTTACTTCATTGGATGTGTTTAATCTCTTCAATTGATCTGGTGTTTAATTTTTCAGTTTTCAATCACATCAAATTCAAAGATTCTTTTCCCTGAATTTCTGTACAATTAGAGGAGACTGGTAGATATCCATTGACTGCCCTGTTCTTGATCCTTTTCTTCATTGTTAAGTGTGGATTTGTACTAAAAACTAGTTCGATGCATTCAGCATTTATGAATGCTCTTCACATCGAAATGAAGACCTTGTGAAGTATATTCACTTATATCAGAGAAAGAACAATCCTACAGTGAGAGCATAAGATTGTGTTCTCATCAGCGTGAACATGTTTATGCGAGCTCAATTAGTGGAAACTTATAAAGCATTTCCCACACTGCGTCATTAAAACAAATTATTGTCACAGTGAACCCGTTGGTGTATCAGGAGGATGGATGGCTTAAGTGCATCCTTTCCCCAATTCAGTACATATGAATGGCCTCTCGCCAATATCAATTCACTCGTCCTTCAGTCAGTTTGAGAAACGTCAGAGCAGGTGAATGGTCTCTTTCTAGTTGAACTCTCTTGTATTTCAGCAGTTTACCGGAATCAATTAATTACTTCAAATCGCAGCGGACGAATGGTCTCATACGAATGGTATGAACTCACTGGTGTCTCAGCAGATTGAATGACTGACTGAATGCTTTCCCATTCTTAGAACAGGCGAACGGCCTCTGTCCACTGGGTTCGCAGATGTAAAGTGAGATCAAATGATGGCCTGAACCCACTCCCTCTCTGAGAACACTTGAATGGTTTCTCATCAACATGAACACATTGATGGTACAGCAGTTCGTGAAAACTTTTGAAGCCTTTTCCATACTCTGGACAATTAAATGGTTTCTTCTCCGTGTGAACTCAGTGGTGAGTCAGCAAGTTAGAAAACTGAGTAAATCCATTTTCACTCTCAGAACAGTTGATTGGCTTTTCCCCGGTATGGTTGTACTGATGAATTTTCAGTACAGACAAGTAATTGAATCGTCACCACATTTCCGCACTTTCTCTCAGTTTCCCTCCAATTATGTCTCGATAGTTCAGATATTGAATGCTTTCACTCCACTGTGAATGTAGCTTTCTGCTTTCATTTTCAAAAGCCGGTGAGGTTAAGGCTACATGGAACAAAGCAACTCCATCAAATTCTGATGTGATGCTTCGTTTCAGTTTCCCAAATGCAAATCCTCATCTTTGATACCCGTCAAATAAAACCAGATATATCTCAGGAAGAGAGAACTCCTCAAAACACCAAAGCGTATGATTTTCATTCTTCGTCGGGTGTTGGTATTCCAGAACAGGTCAGCATTTATTGTTCATTCCTTATTTGACTGCACAAGGTGGTGATGAGTTGCTTTCTTGAACCATCGTTTCCGTGTGCTGTCGGTAGACCCAAATTATAGGGGAGTGAAATCCACAATTTTGACCCAGTGATTCTGGAGGAACGGCAATATATTTCCAGAGCAGGATGGTAAGTGGGTTGTAGGTCTTTCCTATCTATCTACTAACCTTTTCCTTTTAGATGGAACTAGTTGTGAGTTTGTAATGTACTGTTTAAGGAGCCTTGGTGAATATCTGCAGCGCATCTTGTGGATGGTGCAGACTGCATGTCTGAGTGTTTGGTTGTGGAGGGAATGGATGTTGGTCGATGTTTTATTAGTTGTGTGTTGCTGCTCAATTCAGCTGCTCTGTTCTGGACGGTGTTGAGCTTTTCAGTTTTGCTGCAAATGCACTAAGGAATCCTCAAGAAGGTTGTGATTTAAATGTCTCTTGCAACTCAGATGCTTACTAATCTGCTGTGCTTCTCCTGTGCATTGTTTCTTTAACACTGCAATCATCCAGGCGAACAGGAACTATCCCATCATGTTTCCTTCTGTATTGTAAAGGAGTAAAGAGTTGGTCGGGAAAGAACAAAAGAAAGTGAAGAACATTTGGTCAATGAGGTGAATAACGCTCTCGCTCGGAGAGTGAACAGCTGTTAGTGGAGACTGCCGGTGACAAATCATAGGTGGCGTGTCGTCGCAGGCTATGTGCATGACAGGCTTTCGGGAATCACGGAAATCTCTGACTATGACCTGCTCTTGTGGCCACAATGCTTTTGGCTGCTAAAGTTAGCTTCTCAAAGACATTGTGACTTTCACCGAACCAAACAAGGACTTTGCACACATCTTTCAAATGTCCGTCATGAAGCAACGTTCCATTCTCATCCCATGTTTTTCAGAACATGGTCTGGAACCTTCAGCGCTATGGTACTCCAAGTCATCAACGAAATATTTTCCTAATTCCACCACCTCCAGCGAAATACTATTACCAAACATATATTCCCCTCCCCGCCATTGTCCGCCTTCCCTAGGAACCATTCCCTCCGCGGGACCGTCGTGCACTGTGCCTTATCTCTCAACACCTTCCCATGGAGGTTTCCCTAAAATCGCGGTTTATGTGACACATCCATTCATCGAACATGAGAACGAGGAGCAAGACTATGCCATATGGGCATTAGAGACTGCTTCGCCATTCAATAAGATCATGCCTGATCTTTCCGTGGATATGCATCCACTTAACCAACCTCTGAAGGTAATCATTACTTCCTTTATTGTTCAAACAAAAATCAGTCCTAGCTTAAAAAAAACATTTATTGATGTATCATCAACTACTTCGTTGGGCAAGCAGTTCCATAGAGTAACAGCCCTCTGGTTGAAGAAATTCCTTCTCAATTCAGTTCTAAATCGGCTCCTTATAATCTTGAGGATGTGCCCTCTTGTCCTCGTTTCATCCTCCAATGGAAGCATGCTCTCTACTTCAATCTCACACATGCCCTTCATAATTTTATATGTTCCCATAAGATCCGGCCTAATTCTTCTGAATTTTCGATACAATCCTATTCCACATAGTCTCTTGTCATCAGTGAACACCTTCAAATCCGGAATTCTATCCGCCAGAATATTGCCCATTAACCCAATATTTCAATGTTCCTCTGCAAATTTTCACTGTCCTCCGCACAGTTTGCTCAGCTACTCACCATTGTGTCAACCGCAGACCTTGACACGATGCGCATAGCTCCAAAATCCAAATCATCATAGAAGTTGTAAGTAATTGCGGTCCCAGTACCAATCCCTGAAGCACACCGTTGATGGACAATAGAATAGCACTGATTTATCTCGGCTCTACTCTTCCTGTTGGACAAATAATCCTGAATCCATGCTCATACTTTACCCTTAACAGCATGCATACGTTTGCTGTCAGCCACTGAAGAAAAATTGTCGATGGCATTTTGAAAATCTAGGTACACCAATTCACTGGGTCCCGTTATACACATGCTCGTAATGCCATCATAGAACTCGAAAAGATTTTTCAGGCATGACCTGCCCTTCTTTAACCCATGCTGCGTCTTTCCAGTTTCTGTCGAGATACCCTGCTATTTCTTCCTCGATAATAGACTCAAGAAATTTCTGCACTACAGAAGTTAAACAAAGTTCTATAATGTTGGGGAATGGGTCTGGATTGGTCGCGCTTCGGCAGTCGGTGTGGACTTGTTGGGCCGAAGGGCCTGTTTCGACACTGTAAGTAATCTGATCTAATTCCTCATATTCTGTCTGCCTCCCTTTTTAAACAGTGATGTCATATTTGTGTTTTCTAATCAGCTGGGACTGCCCCAGAGACCAATGAATTTTGGAAAAATACCGTCAGCAAACTTCTTTTTAACACACCATCGCGTATAACACCCTGCGATGTTAATTAGCTCCAATAATCCAACACAAGCTCTTTTGTTATAATGACTGTTCCCAAAACGTCACCAACCGCCATCACTTTGTCAATTACTGGCATGTAATTAATATTCTCCACTGTGAAGACCGACGCAAATGCCTGTTCAATGTCAAGGCTATTCTGCATATCCCATAAGTAAATGCCCCTTCTTATCCACGAAAGTGTCAACGTTTACTTTTGCCACTCTTTTTCATTTTATATTTTAATAGAAACTTCTGCTATCGCTCTTTATATTCTGTGATAATTTTAATGCCATGCTCTTTCTCACATTTTCTCTGCATTAAATTCCATTTGCCAACTCTCAGCCCAACACTGCAGCATACCTGTGTCCCTATGTAACCTACAATATCCTTCAGCACTATGCACAACTGAACCGAACTTAGTGTCGTCCGCAAATTTACGAACCCATTCTTCTCCGCCCCCATCCAGGTCGTTTATATAAAAATAGAAAAAGCAGTGAACCCAAAACTGATCGTTGCAGTACACCAAAAGCAACTGAATTCCAGGATGACGTTTTCCCATCAAATAACACCTTCTGTCCTCTTTCAGCTGGTTAATTCCTGGTCCAAAGCACGAAATCCTCCTCAAGCCCATACCTCAGTATTTTGTGCAGTCATCTACCATGGCGAAATTTATCAAACGGCTAACTGAAATCCAAACGTGCATGACATGAACGGCATTATCCTCATCTATCTGTTTAGTCACCTGGCGAGTTTTAACAAGTTTGTAGCTCAGGATTAGCTTCCACATGAAGATTTGCTCGCTGAGCTAGAAGGCTCACTTACATACTTTTCTTTATCCTCCTGGGTAACATCTTCAGTGGGCCTTCGGGCGGCGTACTGTTCAGGCTTTCTGCTTTCTATTGACATGTTTGGGGTTCTTTGGGTTGGTCATGTAATTTCCTGTAGTGATATAATTTCCTGTTCTTTCTCTCAGGGGGTTGTAGATGGGGTCCACCTCGATGTGCTTTTTGATAGATTTCCGTTTGGAATGCTATGCTTCTCGGAATTCTCGTGTATGTCTCTGTTTCACTTGTGCTCGGATGGATGCGGTGTCCAAGTCAAAGTGGTGCCTTTCCTTATCTGTATGGAAGGATACCAGTGAGAGAGGGTCACGTCGTTTTGTGGCTAGTTGATGTTCATGTATCCTGGTGGCTCGTTTTCTGCTTATTTGTCCATATTCAAAAACTGACGACATTTACAAAATACCGTGCAAGAACTGGAAACAAACACTACATTCGACAAACACTACAGTCGACTGAGGCAACACATCCATACTAGGACAAGCCAAACAGATACATGCAGAAGAATTCCTCGAAGCATGGCATCCCGACCAGAACTCTTCCAACAAACAATTCGAGCTCGACGTCATCGACTTCCCGCTGAGGAAAAATAACAGGAAATGACATCACCACCAGAAATTACATCACCGACCCGAAGAACCCCAAACATATAAAATTTAAACAGGAATCATGAACAGTTCTTCGCCTGGAGACCCACTGAAATTGTTACCTCGTAGGGTGATGAAATGTCTAGAAATGAACTTTCCAATTCAGTGAGCAAACCGACATCCAGTTTAATGACCTACTCAAATAACTCAAATAATGTTTGTGAGTCTCGACCTCCCATTCACAAAACCGGCTTGACCTTCCCTCATAAACTATTTCCAATCGAGATAATTACAAACTTTATCTCTCAGAACTTTTTCCAACACTTTACCCACAACCGACGGAAGGGTCAATGGTCTATAATTTCCAGGGTTTTCTCTACTTCTTGAATGAGGGAACAACGTTTACTATCCTGCAGTGTTCTGGTCCTCCACCTTTGGACAATGACAACATAAAGATCAAAGTCGAAGGCTCGGAAATCCGATTCTTGGTTTCCCAGAGAATTCTAGGATAAATCCCACCCGGCCCATGGGAATTTATATATTTTCACATTTTCAGAGTTTGTAACACCTCGTCCTTGGGAACTTCAATCCGATCTCGTCTGGTAGACTGTTCCTCAGTATTGTCCTCTACAACATTTTGTTTTTCCAGAGCGAATCCTGACGAAAGATATTGCTTTTGCGCTTCCCCCATCACTTCTGTCTCCACGCATTACTTACCACGACTGTCCTTCATTGGCCATATTTTATTCCATTCATTCTTTTAGTCCTTACGTAACTATGGAAAGGTATAGGATTTTCCCTTATCCTATCTGCCAAAAAATTCTCAACTACCATCCTGGCTCATCTTCTGTCTCTCTTCAGGTCTTTCCTGAACTTCATCAGTAATCATGACTCCTGCACTTGACAATTTCCTCCCTCTCTGACAGTTACATACTTATCAAATACACACAGAACCTGCTCCTTGAATAAGCTCCTCACGTCTATTCTGCCCATTCCCTGCCGTTTCCTTGCCCAACCTGTGCATGCGTGATCTTATCTAATCGCATTACAATTTTCGTTCCCCCAGCAGCAGCGCTTGCCCTCCGGTGTATACCTATCCCTTTGAAAAGCTCAAGTAAACATAATTTAATTTTGGTAACTATCACCAAAGTGCTCACCTACCACCAAATCCATCACCTTGCCATGTTCATTACCCGGTACCAAATCTAATTTGGCCTCTCCCCTTGTTGGCCTGTTCCATTACACAGTAGTTAAGGAATCTATCGCAGATACTCAATACTCTTCTCATCAAGGCTACCCTGACTGAGCTGCTTCGACCGATCGACATGTTGATTAAAATCCCGCATGATAATTGCCATACCATTTTTTCAGGTGTTGTTTATGTCTTTGTTTCCTGCCTCCCCAATGTGATCTAAAAATTTGGAGCCGGTAGACTCCGACAGTCAATGACATTTTCTTCTTAGAACTTCTACTTTCCTCCCAAATGGATTCAAATTCCTTCTCCATAGAACGTATATCATCTGTCAGCATCGGTCTGAGGTTGTCCTTGAATGTTTGAGTTAAACCACCTTCCTTACCACCATTTCTGTCCTTCCAAATTGTCTCATGCCCGTGAACATTTCGCTCCCAGTCTTGACTATGCTGTCTCCATGTATCTGCAATGTCTACTAAATTGTATTCGTTCGTGATAATTTCTGCCGTTATATCCCCAACCTTCTTCCGAAAAGTACGAGCATTCAGGTATAATTCCTTTATGGTCGCTTTCTTACACATTTATTAACAACATCTCTAATAATATCTTCTAAGCTATCCTTTCTTCTTGCTTCTTACTTCTCCTCACTTGTCCATTTCTGAACTCCCTGCTTAGTACACAAGTGCTCAAATACACCTTCCAGGTGAAGCAACACTTTCCCTACTCTTCACACAATCCAGTCTAATAGATTCACTGCTCATATTGTGGTCGCCATTACCTTGGGAAATGAAGTCTGGATTGAATGACCGTTTTGCAGAATACAAAGTTCTATCGCCAAAAATGTCCCTGAGCTTCCAGTTGACTGCTCCTTTAGCAAAGAACCAAGTTTCCTCGCCAACGTCTCTATCTCACGCTTACTGCAGTGTTCCACCATAGCTCAGCGCATGCTGAAAACGTAACAGGCCATTTTCTGCTTGAGCACCCCGCGACCATCCATACCAATTACAATCATTTTAGAGGCCTGAAGTCTCCCATGTCCTGGCCCCCGACACACCCACCAGGCCTAGTTGTAGCATAGCAGCCATTACACAATACTTACGGTTAATCATAAACAGTCTCCGTGAACAGTTGTTAATGCTCCAAACAAATCATTATCAATTCCTATGTCCAACTGTTAGTTTGTCTCTTTCGGCTCCATCCCGACAGCTCGTTCACTTCTAATTACTGTGCCCGCCCCCACATATCTTCTGCATATAGACCAAACTTTTCCTGGAAATAATCAATGCTAAGGACGGCGTCACTGCACCGAAAATGTTAACTCCGATTTCTCTTTCCAGCATCTTTTGTCTTGCCCCTCAGGTAGCTTGATACAGTGCTTGTGTAATGACCCCCTGCACATAAGACACAACTGTGTTAATCCTGAATAGTTCTCTTGTTGATGAATCCCATTACAACGTGAGGCATTGGCATCGACTTCGTAGGTCAATAAATAAAGAAATCATGTGCTTGGATTTGTGCCGCAGTTCTGTTCTGAATATGGAAAACAACACAGAGCTAAATCTCGGTCATGTCAGATGGGAACACATAGGAATCTCCGCAAGAGGTGGAATTAAGTGAATGTTTTTCAGTTAGAGAAAATTCACACCATTTCTCACTGTAAAAGACTGTGGCTATCAAAACAAAATATTTTATAACCAGAAAGTCTTAATACAGAATTTTCGAGTTAAAATATCTGAATGTTCTCCTTCCAGTGTGACAGTAGAGTTGTGTCAGCAAATGGGATAACTTAGTAAATCATTTTACTTGTTCAGCAAGCGAACCGTCCTCTTGTG
Source organism: Chiloscyllium plagiosum (assembly GCF_037043375.1). Lineage (NCBI taxonomy): Eukaryota > Metazoa > Chordata > Chondrichthyes > Orectolobiformes > Hemiscylliidae > Chiloscyllium > Chiloscyllium plagiosum. The sequence goes on from NW_028270178.1 coordinate 58,544,657, forward strand.
CTAAGATATAGGAACAGAATACAGGACGTGGGATGGAAAGGTTCTGAAAAAGTTTGATATAGGGACTGAGGGAGTGTTCGTGGTTCTGAGCGGCTTGAAGTGGGCATATTCCCAATTCAGGACGGATTTGTATCTTATGTTCCTCTCTGTCTCAATGGAGGAAATGTTTTACTTTCCTCTTTGAGTTTGTAGTGGACTGGACTAACGCAGTTCCACTTTTCAGCAGGAAAGGGAGAGATAAACCAGAGAATCACACAGCAGTGAGTCTCACATCAGTTAAAGGGAACCTTTTGGAGCAAACCCTGTAGGAGAGAGTTAACTGCCACTTGTCCAGGCAAGGTTTCATCAGGAAGAGTCATCACGGCTTTGTTACAGAATGTCATGCCTAACAGATTGGATTAAATATATTTCATTGGCAAGTGATTGGGTTTTTTAACGAGGGCAGTAAAGTTGATGTTATTTGTGTGGATTTCAACATAGCCTTTAACACGACACCACACTGGAGACTGGTAAGAGGATAAAAGTGAAAAGGATTTAAGGTCCCCTGGCAAGTTGGATCCAAACTTAATTTGGTGGTGGTAGGAGACAAAGAATGGTGATAGAAGGCTGTTTGTGTGATTGGAACTGGTATTCAATGGTGTAACACAAGGATGAATGCTGGGTCCCATGTCGTTTGTGGATGTGTGTAAAGAATATAGAACAAATTCGGGGGAAATGAGAAGCAGAGTTATCCATGATGCGAATATTAGCAAAATGGTTAATAGTGAGGAAGAAGGTCTTAGGACGGAGGAGCTCCGAGATGAATTTGTCAAATTTTAAATTCAGATAGGGGATGTTGAAATTAACCATGAAAAGCATGAGGTGATGCACATTGGAAGAAACACACCAACGGATTACTCAATGAATGGCAGGACACGAGGAAACCCAGAGGACCAGAGAGACTTTGCATGTTGGACAACATATCCGTCAAGGAAGCAGAACATCGTGACAATCACAACTTCATCAGTCAAGGCAATATTTATAAAAGCAGATAAAGTGGTGTCACAAGTAGACAAGATGGTGAAGAAAGTACTTGGCACGTTTTTTGTCACTCGTCAGAAAGTCGATTATCCAAGTTGGAATGTCATGTTGTGGCGATATAGAGCATTGGCGAGATCACATTCGGAATACTGCTTGCAGTGATGGTCAACTTCGACAAGAAGGATTTTGTGAAAATTGAATCTGTGCACAAATGAGTTACAAGGATGTTGTGGGGACCTGAGGGCTTGAGTTAAGCGTGGAGATGGGGTAGGCAGGGGCTTTTTCGCTGGAATGTTCCAGCCAGCATGTAAGTTCTCACGGTTTATGAAATTATGAGGGGCATGGACAGGCAACTGGACTAAATCGTTTGCGCAGGATGGTGACGTTCAGAACTGGAGGGCACAGGTTTAAGGTGACAGGCACTGAGACACACTAAATAAGGTATAGAGAGTGAGAGAATGATGGTTAATTTCCAACAGGCATTGCTTCAGCTCAGTGTTCGGTTTTAAAAATAAGCATTTTTTTCGTGAAAGTAGTTTAGTAGTTAAGTCGTGAATGGAACGTTAGGGATACTAAAATTGAGTGATGTACCAATGAATAAGTGAGTGGGTACAATATTGTCCAATGCATAATGAAATGGAGAATGCCATATTTATAAGGAACAATCAATAAAGATCTTTTAAATAAAATGTGATGTTGCAGGTCTCTGAAATGCACATCGAACTGGCTGTGCTGGGTTTATGAGTCACATTGACTTTTCTGCAGGAGCATCAACCGATTCGGAAGGCAAAATGGTATTTTTCATCTGTTCAGCAGTGGCGAAGCAAATATATATTCCTCCATTCCTATCAGCACTTGGCAAGGTGAGCATGCATTGCCTGATCAAAACATTCCAGTCCATGAAATTCTTTTTATCTTTTGAGAAACAGACCGTAGCAGTTATTGAACTGCAGCTTTCTCTTTTTCTTTACCAATTTTAATATCCAAACATTCAGTTGAACTGACAGGATGCTGAATTCTACAACAATTATTTCTTTTCTCTCAGATATTCAGCCTCTGCATTTTTCTTTTCTATAGTGATCTGAATGACCAATATTTATGGGGAAATGAATGTTGCAGTTTGTCTCGCATGCGACAGAAGAATCAACTGAGTGGTGACAGGTGCATCTTAATTTTCCCATGCAGTTGAGCTGAGGTGGTGTCGAGTTAAAAGTGTGGATCCGGAAAAGTACACCTGGTAAGGCAGCATCCATGGAGTAGGAAAGTCGATGTTTCGAGCATAAGTTCTTCGTCAGGAATGTTGGAAACATTGACATTCCTGGCCCTCCGATGTTGCCTAACCGCTGTGCTTTCTAGCGGCATCCTTCCAGACTCTGATCTCTCGCATTTGCAATCCTCGCCTTCTCCTCAGGCGGGGTAGTGATAGATACGGTTCCGAAGATGTAACAACATGTTCAATATGATAGTTTGGATATGCAGTTAGAAGCTGATCACTGATGAAATTCATTTTCCGCCTCTCAATCTGCCAAGCACATGCAGGTCCTGCGCCTCCTTCATTGACATTCCCTTAACACCTGATGCCTGAAAGAAGAAGGCTTCATCTTCCCCTTGGGCCCTTGATGCCACATGGGATCACCAGTTTCCTCATTCGCCCTTCCCTCACATTATTCTAGTTTCATGATTCCAACTCAGCATTGCCTTCATGACCTGCACATCACCTTTGCAACCTACCCGCTCCACCTCCTGTCAGAACTAGTATCTTATTCTCCACATTTATCTACTCCTCGCATTCACAGCTATCACGCCCCCAAACCCCCGAACCTCCCATTTATCTATCAGTCCCCACGGCCACAAATCTCATTCCTGTTGAAGGGTGTATGCCCGAATCATCAACTCACCCGCTCTCGCATGCTGCCTGACCTATTGTGTTTTCTATCACCACACTGTCGGCTCTGAGTTCTCACATCTGACTGTCTCCACGGGGCAGCATTGTGTAAAAGTCACATTATTGGAAACGTGCAGTTTATGTGGCTTTCTAAGTTGTTAGTTTCATTTCCTCAATCGGCTCTAGCTGGAGTACTGTGTGTCTTTCTGCAATTATCATTATAGCAGGGATGTGATAGCATTGGAAACCGTGCAAAACAGATTTACCAGGATATTGGCTGTTCGAAGAGTTTCACTTATGAAGAAAGTTTGGAGGGACTGGGCTCTCACAAAGATGTTCTCTTTTTAAAAAAGAAACGGAGCTGTACTTTTTCTCAAGGTTAATGTCTCTTGATATCTTTTTTATCAAAGGCATTTCAAAACAGTTCAGGCTCCGACTCGGATGAAGTGTTACAGAGATGAAAGTGTTCACTGTGAGGCCTTTCGTTTCTCCGTAAACAGCTGAGGCTTAAGCCCAAAGATTTAATGTTTTAGAAATGAACTGTATAATGGAAAAAGAGTGGTCATTTTGGAAAGTTAAATTCCGGTTTTTAGATCCTGCAGCAGTGGTGCACTAACTAATAACCTTTCTCCTTCTGCCCTTCTAATTTTTAACTGTAAGCTTCTGTTTCAGTTTTACTGTTTTTAAGGTGTTCTTTTTAGGATTGTTGTATATTTTCAGAACAGCATAAGTAAGTCTACTTTGGATAGACTAAGTTCTGTGGGTATCCAATATTCTGTTTTTTTTGTTTTTCAATCCGTCATTTTGTGAATAATTTTTGTACCTAGCTTACTCGGGTAATTTTCACTGTATGCTTAACGAAATAAATATAACATTACGGTCTAGGTTGTCTGCTTAATAACGTTGGAATGGTTTAGCCTCGTCCATAACAAATTGGAAGGTAGTTGATGGATTAAAAGAGCAACTGATAGGTGCTTGCGTCTTTATTTCGGGTGAAATTGAGGTCTGCAGATGATGGAGATCAGAGCTGAAAATGTGCAGGGCTTATGCCCGAAACGTCTATTCTCCTGTGCCCTGGATGCTGTCTGACCTGATGCGCTTTTCCAGCAACACATTTTCAGCTCTTTATTTCCGGTGTTCATTTGGATTGGGGCAGGCAATGCTTGGGAAAGCAATGTCTCATTTAGGTACAAAGAGTTGTCTTGCTATGGACGATGTCAAGTTGGTAGTTTTACAAAAAATAATTCAGGCCGGGCTTCTGGAATTAGCAGGCATACTGGGGTTGTATTTGCCCCTTTCTGTGATGAAAGGAGAGATCATTCCCGCAGTAGCTCAGCATTTAACTAAGCTGAAAAAATCATGAGAATTTGTAAAGATGGTTAAAATTTATTTGAAAGTGAAGCAGCTTGAGTTAGACTCGAGAGATAACGAAAGGACGCCAGATGTGAGGCAGTTTGAGATACGATTCGAAGTAGAAATAGGGAAGAAGAGAGAGCAACAGAGCAGAGAGAAAGAGAGACAGGGTTTGAACTTCAGAAATTGGCAATTATTAAAGGAATTCACCTTAAAAGGCTGGAAATAAAGGCTGAAGATAAGCTTACTCTGGAAGAACATATTGTTAAAACGACAAGGTTAGCAGCTGAAATGGCTGATTGTTATGAAGTGGTCCATAAAACAAGGATGGGCTTCCAGAATCATTTTAAGTCTGAGGGATCGAAATTGGGGCAAAGAGAAATCCTCACGTGGAAAGGGAAAGTGAAATCTCTGTGAAAATCATTAGGATAACTTATCACAGGGTAAATAGGGAACTCTTGAAGGGAACAAGATCTGAGGATTTCATTACAATAAAGTAGGCCACATGAAGTCTGTGTTGGAGAACGAGGGAAAGCACTGGAAAGTCAGATGCAGAGAAACGAAACAAGCCTGGATGTTTTGTTGGCATGGCAATAGAAAGCACAGTGGAGGGTAGAAAGCTGCATCAGAGTGCACAAGCCGATCAGAGGTTGGTAAGGGGGAAGTGCCACATCTGCTTTAATAATAAACCTGCAAAGTTAAAGTTCATTTACCTTGGCCAGTGGTAGCAGATAGAGAGGTAACAATATTCAGGGACACAGGATCGTGCCTGTCTGTGATTCAGAAGGAGGGGAAAAAATGTACTCCTGAAGAACTATGTATACGGGAATTCATGGTGGGACGAAACATTGCTCAGTTATGTACAGTGAGGCTAGAGTGGGCAGAAAGAGTGGGGAATTTCTGGTTGGAGGTCTGGACAATCTCTCAGCTCCAAGAATACAATTTGTGCTTGCAAATGATATAGCTCAATCACCGGTAAGCGTGCTGCCTACTCCAGTTGAAAAGCCAGTCGAGATGCAGGCAAGTGCAGCAATGCAGGACGTTAATCAAGGAATTTTCCCAGATTGTGTCTTAACGCGATCACAGAGTCACAAGCTGAAGCAGAACAAATCAAAAGGCACGGATAAGGAAGCTGAAATATGATTACAACTTTTTTTATCAGGTAAGTGGGACACAGCAGGGGACGAGCGTTAATAATGCAAATATATTTAGTTCTGCTATGCTACTGAGTTACAGCAGAAAGATGAAAAATTAAAGCAGTTGGATCAGAAGACATGTAGTTGGAAGGAGAGTGAATACATCCCCGTGTGATATTACTTAGCAAATGATATGTTAAGGAAGAAATGGAGAGCAACACATATTCAAGCAAGTGAGAAATGGGCAGAATTTATTTTTCCAGTAGGGTACAGAAAAGTGGTGCTGCGAGTGCTGCATGTGCCACAAATTGGAGGGTACGTCGGCGTGATGAAAACGGAGGCTAAAATACAAAGAGATTTTTACCGCCTGGCTTGCAGGGGAATGCCTTTGAATTTTGCCAGACGTGTCATACATTTCAACTAAAAGGAAAACCATTGGAAATAATAAAGCCTGCACCTTTAATATCTATCACAGCGTTCGAGGAATCTTTCTTCAGTGTCTTCATTCATTGTGTAGGATCCCTACATCCAATAAAAGATGGGAATAAATATTAATTAACAGAAAAAGGATGTCTTGACGAGATTTCCAAATGCTGTTGAATCGTGCATTATGACAGCTAAAAGGATAGTGGACGAATTACGGTTTTTTAAAAGAACTAGATTAAGACTACCATCAGAGATACAATTAGCTCAAGGGTCAAACTTCACGTCAAAACTTTTCAAGGAGTGTATAGATAGATTGGAAATAAAACGATTCAAATCTACTGTGTACAATCCAGAATCACAGAGTGCACTGGAAAGGTGACGTCAATTATTAAAGACTATATTGAGGTTTTATGGTTCGGAGTAGCCAGATTATTTCCATAAGGGAGTTGCGTCAGTGCTGTTTGCGATCTGAGATGCACCAAAAGAATCCACCAAACTAAGTCCATCTGAAACCAGTTTTGGGCATAAGGTAAGAGGACCATTAAAATTTATTAAAAAAAACTAATAAGTCAGATTACAGAGACCACGCATTTGGATGATATGTCAAATTTTAGAGTTGAACTAAATAATGTTGGGGAGTTGTCGAGACTGTATTTAAAAGTATCACAGCAAATGGTGAAGCTGGAAGTGTATGAGAAATAAAAAAATCACAATTTTGCCGCTGGGAAGAATGCAATTATTTAAAATTAATTTGTCGGTGAAACTTTAAAGTAAGGTTTAAAATACCTTATCAAATTGAGAGGAAATTGAGTGAGGTTAGTTACTTGATAGGGACTCCAGTCATGAAAGAATCTCAGAGAATGTGCGATGGGAATATGCTCTAACGGTATTTTGGCAGCGAACGAACGGAAGAACCAATGTCAGTGAATTCTGCATTGGACGTTCCTGAAATAAAATTGGATAATGCAAAAGTTGTCCAAAATTGGTAAAGTTATTCAGTTATCTTCCAGAAGAAAATCGAAAGAGTTATTACTCTTGCATGGGGAGATCTGCTGAAATATACTGGGAATTAATAATCTAATTGTAGATGATGTAAATATAGGAGATGCTGTTCTGACTCTGTAACATCCTTGCAGGCATAACCCTTTAAAGTTGTACAAGTTCATAAGGAGATGTCACGTATGCACCAAAATGGCATAACCGAAGTGAGTTTCAATGAATAGAGTTCACCCATCATCATGGTGCCAAAGGCAGAAAAGACCCAACAGTTATGTGTGAACTACCACAAAATCAATGTTGTTAGAAAGACTGATGCATATACATATCTGCAGTTGGAGGACTGTGTGGAAAAGATTGGAGGAGCAACTTGCATTTCTTAGTTAAACTTCCTCAAAGGTTACTGGTAGGGAACTTTGTCAGAAAGATCAAAGGCAATTTTGTAACGCCAACTGGCCTGCAGAAATTTAAAGTAATGCCGTTTGTACGAAAAACACTTCAGCCACATTTCAGAGGTTAACTGACAGGGTAATTGCCGAATACGCAACTGATTGGTGTATATTGTGCCTGGTGACTTTCAGACTCTCGTGGATTGAATATTTACAGCATTTATCGGGCTTTTTTGATCGAATGCGGAAGTCAAACTGGTTTGTAAACCTAGCTGAAAGTGAATCTGCCAAAGCCAAAGTGACCTTCCTGGGAAACGTCGTTGAACACGGACAAATAGCCCCACGGGATGCGAAATCGAAAGTTACAGGGGGCTTTTACACATTTTTGACGAAAAGAGCAGTACTAAGGTTCCCCGCATTGTGTGGTTTTTGCTGAAAGTTTGTGCTGAATGTTAGCAGTGGGATTATTCCATTCACCGAACTGTTAAAAACAGACAAGAAATTTCAGTGAACACAAGACTTTCAAAACGTTGTTTTTCTCAGAGCAGAGCTGATTGTGAGGAGACATGATTGACGTGTACGAAATAATGAGGAGCAAGGAATTACAGATTGAAGGAAACATTTGCTCTTGATCGATCACCAGGGTTTGTAGATCTCAGATAAGATGCAGAAAGCTTTGAATAGACTGGTAGGAAAACTTTATCAGTCAGCAGGTTGGAGACTCTAGAACTCACACTCTATAAAGATCAGTTGGACAGTTAACCCTTCAATCTTCTCTGATTCCACTGGCCAAAGAGTTTTCAAAAATGCTCAAAGCAGAGCATCACCGGGAGCAACAGTTATTCGATCGGTGGCTTTATGAAATGGAAAGGTGCCCATAAGTCACCTGCGCGACTATTCGGCTTCCCTCCTGTGATGACGCTGGGACATTGACTCTCATGTTCTCGGGGGCATTTAATGAAGGCATTCTCGTTCCTGCAGATGAGGAGCTCACACCTTATTTCGGCTTTTGAAAAATCAATTTTTAAGCGGGATTAAAATCTGCCCTGCCGGCGAGCCAGGTAGGATTCGAACCTACAGTCTCCTGATTCCTAGTCAGGCGCGTTATCCATTGCGCCACTGGCCCGATGCACAGGCTTAGGAGCCGTGATGTTAATAGGGACACGGTTAATAGCAGTCATGTTCACCAGTTGAACAAGCAATAAAGATAATCACTGTCACTGCTTCAGTCTAATCTTCATCACATTTCAAAGCAACGAATTTTCCAAACAAAAACACATATGTCCTCATGAAGCTTCCATTCACACTCTGTTTGCTTAGTCATTTAATGGAATGTGATGTGATGAATTTCGAATCCACTTCTTCAGCATAACTGACGTGAACGTGAGCCTAATCACCACATTGTATATACCAGTTAACTTTCAGAGGTTTCGAGTACAGTAACGACTTTTGCGAGTATGCAGGAAAGTGAATACTGTGAACCGAGCAAAAAAATCCCTTCATGGAAATTAATCCAGTGCAACGTCAATCATATAAGAACGGCAGATGACGTAAACATTCCTCTGCATCACTCTGCACAGATGCTTCTCCAAGAATTGACTCTTTGCAGAATTCTTCTTTGTAATTTAGACGGTCCCAGTTGTAGATATTCTTTCAATCCACAAACAAGTATCCTGCTGAAAACTACTTAATTAAGATTAAAATAGTTGACTATCTATTCGACCAGCTGATGTCCCAAAGTTCCGTGTTCCATGTCAATACAAGTTCTTGCAGGTGAAATTGGAGCTCCCAGCCTGATGTCGCACTGCTTCTTGATGCGTGGGAATTGAAGCCGCTGTCGTTAAGGCGGGAGCTTTTAGCCTCGATATTTCACGCGCCTCTGTATCATCAGAGAATGGCATTACGCTCACCGATTGCATTTTCGCAGCCGCATGCTCGCGCTGAACGCCATTACCATTTCCAATTAGTGTTGGGTGCACTGCAAATCAATTTCTCTGATTCCACGCTATTGAACTGGGATTATATGACATGCCATTATATGATTACGTCAATAAGTGAGGAAATTGGTGAAGTAACCGATGTTAAAATACAGTGTTATTGAGAAGTACATTTCAGCAATACCCTGCAGTATCCTATGACCCTTTGAAGTTTTGTAGATATCTCGCAAATGTAATATCCTACAACCTCCGTGTTGCAATCTCTACAGTCTGTCCGGACATAGAAGCTATATATTCAACCGAATCTGAGTTCCCACATCTCAGTCACTGTTTGACAAATATTCCTTTGTGCGTGTGGTTCTGTTCTTCAATAACCTCTGCCACGATCCTTATTGCTTTTTGCATCGTGCTTTTCCATGTGGCGCGAGGATCATGAAATGGTTCTTCCTTGGCATTGTCAGCACAGCAAGTTCTGCTAGAATCACTGTCACAGCAATCGGCATTTTTCCCGTTTTACTCCATGTAATGTGTGGTCAGCAAACGCTGAGAAAATCAATCTTTGTTTTACATGAAAATACTCTACATGGTGATAGGTTTCCTTCGTCAAACACCTGCTGTCTCACATCTTTGCGTTTCACATATCATAACCACCCTTTATCGGAGAAATCTCTCCCTCCCACAAGAACTAACTCGCCTAAACATCCACCCTCCCATTTCACTGAGGTATTGCACAATATAATACTCACATTTACACTGTTCATTCTGTACTGCTGCGGTCACTGTTTTGGGTGAAAGTGCTCAATCCCATGTTTAGCATCTTCAAGCAATTCAATCCATTTAGATGCAGCTGTTCTGTAATTAATCCTCGTGGAGCACCTTTTACTGTTGTGGTTCTGTTCGCCGAACTGGAAATTTTTGTTGCAAGCGTTTCGTCCCCTGTCTAGGTGACATCCTCAGTGCTTGGGAGCCTCCTGTGAAGCGTTTCTGTGGTGTTTCCTCTGGCATTTATATTGGCCTGTCCCTACAAATCTTCACCCAAACTTTGAACACCTTTTACTCACATGTACAATAGACGACTGGAGCATTGGACTCAGGATAAGTGCACAGCGCAGGATTGAGCAAAATATGTTTTATTGGAAAATACAAGTTTCTGTGGCTTTCTCCCGTCATTTATTTCATTTGTTCCTTCGATTCCCCCGAAATATTGCGTGCAGTTCTGCAATTCACATTACAGTAGTCATGTGATCGCACTGGAAACCGTGCTGAAATTGACCAAGTTGAAAAGTTTAGGTTATGAAGACAGATTGTTTTGACTGGGGTTGTTTTCTTCAGGCAGAGGAAACTGAGGATACATGTTTCATCTGCACTAAGTAATGAGCGACATGGACAATGCAGACTAAAAGAAACGCTTCCTCTTGACCGATCAACAGGGGCGTAGACTGTAGTTAAGAGGTGGAACGGATTGAGGAGAAATGCAGAAAAAATCTCATCAGCAAGCGGATGGTTGAATCTGGATTCACTGTCTGAAGGGATGCGCAGAGGCGAACCCACATAACCTTCAGAAATACACGGATCTGAAGTTGAGTTGTTAATGCATACAAGGCCAAGTGATGAAAACGAATAAAGATAGTCAAGCGATTGCATCTGACGAAAGCATGTACAACAACCTTGAGGGCTGTCATTCTACACATACGTGGTATTTGTGTAGCTGTCCATGGTGGGCTAGCAGTTCTATTTTTTTCGCTTTCTTCGCTGGGACCCGGCTTTGATTCTCAGTCTGGGAGTTGGGGTTTGTTTTGATCCTAACAGCGACATCAGCAAAAGCAGACCACCTGCAAAGGGAGAGCTTTTCGTACCTCGGATCAATTAATGACATCGAGAAATGAGAGACGATGTTCCAGTCTCTTAAAGAAGGGGGGCGGTACCTCGGCAGTCTCTGCTCATTCAGACAGTTCACTCTCTATTCTCCTCTGATTCCGCTTCCTAAAGGTTTTCCCAAAATTGTCAACGCTGAGAATTGGCTCTGCGTCTTGTTACCTTCACAATCGCAGGTGCCACAGTGAACCTCGGAAAGTTGACAGGTGTAAAGGGCAGCGTGAGTGACGAATTCACTATCTTTCCTGCTTTTTGCATCATGCTATTCCCTGTGGTGCCGGTATCGTGCAGTGGTTAGCGCTTTGCGTTGTGGCAGCAGAAAGATCATCAGCAATTTGACTTCCAGTATTGTCACTTGTTCCCGTTTTATGCAGAGTAAGACATGCTTCACAAAAGCAGGAGCGAATCAATCTTTTTTGACATGAAAATATTCGTCGAGGTGATGATTTTGCTCCTTCAAACCCTCGCCCTTTCACATCTCTGCTGTCTATGTATCAGGATTCAAACCCACCCATTCTCGGAGATTTCTCCCCATCACACGATCAGTAACCCTACTTTCGGTTCATCCTCCAATTTCCCAGCGGCATTTGGCAATCAAGTACTCCCATTGATATTGTTCTGTCTGTGCAGCTGCAGTCAATGTTGTTGGGCGAACGTGACCCAATCCTACAGTTAGGCCCTTAAAACCAGTCGATCAATTTACATACTGCTGTTGTGAGATCAGTGCTCATGTAGCAATTTTTACTGGCATGTTCGGGAGATCACTGGAACATCAAGCTCAGGAAAAGAACGCAATGCAGTATTTTGCAAAGGGTGTTTTTTTTTAAAACGATCAGTTTCTCTGTTCTAATTTCAATGGAGAAGAGGAGATTGTGAAGAAACATGATTGAATTGTGCAAAACAATGAGAGATAAAGGCATGTTCGGATGAAAGAAATGGTTTCACTCGGGCAAACGCCAAGTGGTGTAGACTAAATGTAAGAGGCAGAAAGTTTTCAGTAATTAGCAGTAAAAACGTTATCCACCAGTGGTGGTGGATAAATCGGCAACTCATTGTGATGAAATCAACACAACCTTCAGAGGTATTCAATCTGTATTTGTGATGCTAAGGCATACAAGGCAAAGGGATGGAAAATGGAATGAGGATAGTCAAGCGGTTATTTCTGCCAAGAACGCGTCCAACACATTTGAGGGCTGTCACTCTACGTGCGTCTGATCGCTGTGCTCGTCCTTGGACGTGTCGTGGTTCTGAATTGGCACTTTTACCACTGCGGCCCGGGTTCAATTCCCAGTAAGGGCGGTTTTGTTCAGTATCAACAGCATGGACATCTGTGATAGGATTCCATTCAATGCTTCGAATCAATCAATGTGTCCACGAACATCAGGGTCAATGTTCCAGCCTCTTAAACTAGGAGAAGGTGCCTCGGCACTCCATGAGCCAACGTGAGACTGAGATATTTATTTTGTTTCCTTGCAATTACGAGGAACCGCAGCGATTGGGTCGTTGGGTCTGTGAAATTGAAAAGTGCCGATTCGCAGTGTGTGGGATTATTTGGTCTTCCTCACTTGTGATGACGCTGCGACATTGACTGTGATATTCTCCGGGACGTGTACTGAAAGAGATTCTCGTGTCTGCATATCAGCAGCTCAAACTTCATCTCGGCTTCAGGACAATGAGGAAGATTAGGTTGTGAGATTAATAAATACCTGCGTTAACCTCGAGCTAGAGAGGAGTGAAACCTACAATGTTCTGATCTTGAGTCAGGCACGTTAGACTTTGCGCCAAATGTCCCACGTGTTCTTCACGCTTTCATGCTTCAGAGTTGTGATGTGAACATGGACAGGAGAAATAGGAGTCATATTCAAAAATTTAACCAGGAAAGAAAATCACCACCACTGCTTCCGTCCAATCCTCCCCACTTCGTGTTTCAGTGCGATCCATAATGAAAACATATCTGTCATGACGAAGCTTCCATTCAGCCTCTTGTCTGTTCAGTCATTGAATGGGATCATCGTTGATTCTGTAAATTTGAGCATCAGTTTCCTGCTTTTCCGCCATAAATCAAGATAAACTCGAGCATAATGTCAACATCAAATAGAGTCATAGAGTCAGAGAAATGCACAGCATGGAAAGAGACCCTTTGGTCCTACTCGTCTATGTTGACCAGATATCCCAACCCAATGTAGTCCCACCTGCCATCACCCCGTCCATATCCCTCCAAACCCTGTCTATTTGTATATCCATCCAAATGCCTCTTAAATATTGCAATTGAACCAGCCTCCACCACATCCTCTGGCAGCACATTCCATGCACTTATCACTCTCTGTGTGAAAACGCTGCCCAGTCGGTCTCATGTATATCTTTCCCCTTTCACCCTAAAACTATGCCCTCTAATTTTGGAATCGCAGACCCCAGGGAAAAAGACTATTACTATTTACCATATCTTTGACCCTCATAATTTTGAAATCCTCTAACAAGTCACGCCTCAGCCTCCGAAGCGCCAGGGAAAACAGCCCCAGCCCCAGCCCCAGCAAATCCTCCAACCTTGGCAAAATCCTCATGTTTTTTTTTTCTGAACCCGTTCAAGTTTCGTAACTTCTTTCCGATAGGAAGGAGAGCAGATATGCACGCAATATTCCAACAGTGGCCTAACCAATGTCTTGTACAGTCGCAACATGACCTCCCAACTCATATACTCAATACTCTGACCAATAGAGGAAATCATACCAAACGCCTTCTTCACTATCCTATCTACCTGAGATTCCACTTTCAAGTTAAATTTCAAATATCAGAATTCTATGAACCTGCACTCCAAGGTCTCTTTGTTCAGCAACACTCCCTCGAATATTACCATTAAGTGTGGGAGTCCTGTTATGATTTGTTTTCCCAAAATGCAGCACCTCACATTTATCTGAATTAAACTCAATCTGCCACTTCTCAGCCGATTGGCCGAACTGGTCAAGATCCTGTTCTAATCTGTGGTAACTCTCTTCGCTGTCCACTACACCTCCAATTAAATGACAAAACGTAGAGGACCCAGCACTGATCCTTGTAGCACTCCACTGGTCACGGGACTCTAGTCTGAAAAACAATCCTCCAGCACCACCCTATGTCCTCTACCTTTGAGCTAGTTCTATACCGTTAATTTTTGGAAGTTTAGTTTGCTTTAATTACTTGTATGGGTTTTCAGGTAATTTAATATCATGACACGAGCTGAAAATCACTTGCTGCAATTTAACCAAATACGCAGTGAGTCTTATGATAAAAGGCAGAAAAAGAAAACATTACCTGCGTTTCTTTCTGCACAGATTCTCCTCCACGAGCTGAATCTTTGCCACATTTTCCCTTATTGTTGCGAGATTTCCCTGGGACATCTACAAACATGTGTCCTGCTAAATACTGCTTTAATTCAGATTGAAATAACTGAGTATCCTTTCTGCAACTTGATGTCTCATTGCTCCGTGCTCCATATCAACACAATCTGCTCCAGGTGAGGTTGGAACATCCAGCCAGCTGCCACAATGTCCCCTGCTTTATGCCAACAGAAGCTGCTCCATATAAGTTGGAGGTCCCAATCTGATATCACAATGCTCCTTGCTCCATGTCAACAGAAGGTACTACAGTGTGGAGTCCCAGACCCGGCATTTCATGCACCTTTATACTGTCACGGCGGGCTCATCCTCATGCCCATTTCCAGTTTGATCTTCGCTGCTGCACCACTCAGTCTCTCTTAGTTTAGCCCTGGGAAGACGAGATTATATGATATTCCGCAACACTGGTTACTTTTGCGGAATATCACACTTCTCCATTTCATAAATCAGAATTCAAATCCAGGCACTTTCAGAGATTTCCCTCCCTTGCATGGTCACTAACCTTCCTTTACATCGCTCCTCCCATTTCACTGAGGCATTCCATAACCTAATGCACAAATCGGCACCATTCTGTCTGTGCTGCTGCTGGCGCTCTTGATGGGTAAACGTGTCCCATCCCATCATCGGGAACTTGAAACCAGAAGATCCATTTCAATCCCGGTGGTTGTGAAATCAATCATCATGTCGGGGCCTTTACTGACATGGACCAGAGATTATCTGTAAACAATGCGTCTTGATTTCCTGCCACGAAGTCAGTATGGCACCTCAATTGCTACGTTTCCATTAATGCCACAGACGTTTATCTTTTAACCACTTTGCCATTGTAAAATAAACACACAACTTGTCAAAAATACTAGTCTAAGTCTTGTGCTAGGTGGCTTTCAGTCTGACGTTAAGCTCACTGGTTTGTGATCTCTATTACCAAGATGCTCTCCCGACGCCATTCCTCCTATTGTGCCTCTCTTGTTTGTCTTGTCATGACTGATCAAAACAGTGCTCTTGAAATCACTTCAAAAATCATTTCGCATTACAATGAGACACTACATTGGAGTTGTGAAAACCCCCCATTATTCCCACCCTTTTATTTGATCATTATTGAGAGATTAACTGCCATTAGCTCCACTGTACCACTAAGTTGTTCTGGGCTCTGTGGCACTCTTCCAGCAGTGTCACGGCATTTTTTGTTCCTTCGCCGAAGTTTTACAGTCGCGTTTGATGTTCATTTAAAACATCATTTCTAGGAACTGCAATTTTTCAATCGAGCAAAATCGCCAGCCTTTTCATTTAAAGTCCCCTATAATGATATCAAAGGGGGAAAAATGAGAGTTTCAGCAGCAGATGAACTGAGATTCGGCCGAGTTGTCAATTGTCAGCGTGTGGGGCACATGTGATCGTGATGATGATAAGATCCAACAGCGCAAACCAGCAGCTTTCACGCAAACATTCGTTTGGTGTTAGCTGCACAAATTGCCAGAGTCATTTCCCTTCATTTCGCAATCGGTCTTTTTGTTTTTGGCTTTTCTTTTCCTCCTGTAGTTCTCCCTTGATGGCAGTAACTCTGTCTGACGTTCAAAATGCCTACCTTTCTTATACCCCCAAATCGGATTATCTCATTTGTTCGATGTTGGCAGAATAATAAATTCAAAATCGATTGGCTTTTAATTTACAGAGACGTAAATGAATCTCGTTGGTTAAATTTGAATTGTCGTCAAAACAGCAACCAACTCAGGTACCTATTTCACAGCCAAATGTTATATATTTTCAATTTTCCAGTAAACTCTGACACTGCTCTCGTAAGCTCTCAGTGCAGAACAACATTCTACCTCTCTTAAAGGTACAGCACACACTTGCAACTTCATAACAATTTGGAATTGCACATCAGGTTGTCAATGGCCCACCGCACACAAAACCAGAAATACAGACCTCAAACAAAGGACAGTTATAAGTGGATAAAGGAGCAGTAAAATGTGCCATGTCACAGTCAAAGTGAAACGGGGATAGAGAAAGATACTGTACTTGCCAGCACACAGAAAATAGTCAAGTAGTTTGCAGGAATCTACATCATAGTCATGAGAATGAATTGATCTATTTTTTTTTGGATAACATGGTGATGAGGTAGAACTCCATATTACCGCCAAGAGCAGTAGCCTGTAGTGTTTAGTGCAATGCAGCACTGCTTCAGACTCTCTCATTCAGTGTAAAATCCAAATTTGGCAGTGGGGGAGTAAGGAGCGTTCGAATACAGAGAGCAGAAGTAGAGGAGTGGGAAGAGCACAGAGGAATGTTGGGCTGGAAGCAGTGGTGGATTAATGGGGTGTAAGACCATGGATGGATTTGAAAACAAATCTGAGAATTATAAAATCAGTGGAGAGTCAACGTGGGAACCAATGCAGATCTGAAAATGTGTTGCTGGAAAAGCGCAGCAGGTCAGGCAGCATCCAGGGAACAGGAGAATCGATGTTTCGGGCATAAGCCCTTCTTCAGGAAGCCCTTCTTCGTGCTTATGCCCGAAACGTCGATTCTCCTGTTCCCTCGATGCTGCCTGACCTGCTGCGCTTTTCCAGCAACACATTTTCAGCTCTGATCTCCAGCATCTGCAGTCCTCAATTTCTCCAACCCATGCAGATCAGTGAGTTTTATTTAGTCAGAACAGAAGGGAAGTCAAGGAGGAAATGACAAGTTGTTAGCTTAACATCTTTCACATGAAAGCTTCTCAATGTTTTTTAAATAAAGTTGTTGAGCAAGGCACTTAGAGAAAGAAAATCAAGGGTATGATGAAAATTCAAGATACTTTGCGAAAAGGTAGTCAGATTTAACCAGATTATTGATATTCTTTGTGGAGCTATCGTGTGTTATGGATAAACTGCCATTTACTGACTCATTCTTGAGGCTGTCAAACTTCACTTGAAGGCTCCCACCATTCTCCTTACAATGTACATTCCGATCCAGTTGATGTCATCAACAAGTTTGGAAAAATTCCAAGAGGTCCAAATGTCCAAATCATGTATAATGGTTGGGAACAATTTGGTTAAAGCATTGAATCATAGAATCTCTGCAATGCAATGAGGCCCTACTCTCTCCCTATAATGCTGCATTTCGCATGCCCAATCCACCAAGCCTGGACATTCTTGGATATAATGGGTAATTCATTTAAACCGTGAATATTTGTACTGTGTGCAGAAACAGCAGCATCCGCAGGAATCCCACGCAGACACTATGAATGTGCACAATTCATGTTGGCAATCGCGTGACGATGGAATTGAACCCCGGTCTCGAGCACTGTGAGGCAGCAGTGCTGTCACTGATCCTTGTGGTACTTCACCCGTAACAGAACACCAACGTGAGAAAAGTGCGCTTATTCCTACTCTATGCTTTCCAGCTGGTAAACAATCCTTAATGAATGCTGGCACATTTTCTCCAACCCCATTGTGTTTTGTGATGTTGTGTGGGACCGGATAAAAAGCTTCCTGAACAAGCAAAACAGTGGGGTTCCAACGTGAATTCCACTCCACAGGAGACTTTGCAGAGATCACATAACTTGAAAGATGACTCCCAGCGCATCCACATTCTCTCATTGTCTTCCTCTTTCTTCAACATTTTGGGATGAAGCCTGTCTGGTCTAATTGACTCAAACTTTAGTCCAGTTAACTTTTGAAGTACGACCTCTTTCCTGTTCTTATTTTTTTGTCCCTTGTTTCGTATTTTTGGGACATTTAATCTCCCGATGAAGGGCTTCTGATTGGATGTTGACTGACGGCCTGTGTTTTTCCAGTACCACATTCTTCGACACTGATTGCAAGCATTTGCGATCCTCACTTTCTCCTTTTCCACAATCTTGACATTTGCATAGTATCTCACTGTGCTGATTCGCTTTGCGTCTTGCCAGGCCAGATGATCAGCTGAAGCCTCGCCCACACACACGTGCTCTGTTTCTCCTGACTTTGAACGAAGTTTGTACCTTTCCTGTTCAGAACACCATACTATTCAGGTTAGGATAAATGATGTGACTCCGTCAGACTCTGCTGTGATCTTTGATCCAAATTTGCTGAGTGCAAATCAATCCTTCTAATACCGTGTAAAATTGATTTGAAGAATATAATTGAGAGAGAACCAATTCAAACATGCTCAGTTAAGTGTCTAAACAACTCTTTATGTGGCTCAGTGTCAAGTGTTGCCTTTTCACATTCCTGTGAATCATTTTGGACATTTTGACAGATGGAAGACGGAGTAGAATTACAATCTGATGTTTTTGATTTGGATATCCATTGCAATTCCTTCATCATTTCCAGGTGTTTAACCTGTAACTCCTCACCTGCCAGTAATCTGGGACCACGTGCACTACGTGGACTGCAGCAGTTCAAGAAGATAATCCATCGACCTCTACATAGGCAATTGGAGATTGACAATATCAGCCAGTCTTGCTCATGAAAGGGCTGGAGAGTGGTGTGAATTAATCTGCTCAGGGAACCAGCATGGGCACGATGCGCCAAATTATCTTGTGTTGCAATCATTCTGTAATTGCGACTAAAATTAAAGAAAAAAAGACTCACACAGGCTGCCATGGATCTGTTTCTGCATCCACCACTCAGTAAGAAAGCAGCTAATCGTTGGAACATCTGTACTTTCAGACTCAGTGCTGTGAGAAACACCTGCAAGGAAATAATAGCAAAATACTGCAGCAGCTGAATTTTTTTTTTAATAAAACAGGCTATGCTGAAAAACTTAGCTGGTCGGGTTTGTGCAGGGAAAGAAAGTAGATGAATGTTTTAGCGTGCGCAGACAGACATCAGGAAATAAAAATGAAGCAGATTTTCTTCATCCTTATGATCTGAGAAGCAGAAGGAAAATGGAGTAGATTTGTGACAGTCACAGGCTCTGGGGATGGTAATTGGTGGAAAACTCATAAAGACACAGTCAACAAGAGTTATGGTAAAATAACAAAAAGAGGTATCTAAAATTCATCACTGTCAATCCAGGTCAGAAATTCAGAAGACACAAATATACCTTGCTTTGGGTTTGGTGTGTGTAAATACTCTCCTCTGAACTCACTGTAAATGCAGTTTCGTAAACCCTTCTCTACCAGTCCAGGAGAGAAATTCACAATCATTGTGTCCTGGTCACAGTCTTGTTCCATGTACTGTGCTATACTGTAGAAGTTGGCGGACGTTATCTCAAGTCCAAATGGCACTCCGTCAGCGCCTAGTAACACCGGATCCATTGCTCACGCCACCTGAACATGCTTAAGAGAGGATAAAGCAAACATGACTGACAAGAGAAGTCAGTGAGAGCACAGAAACAAAAGAAAAACACCATCTGGTGTAGATTAGTGAAACCTAGAGCATTTGGAAGGCTTCAATAACGAGCAGAGAACAACCGAAATGGCAAGATGTGTTATTAAGATTTAGTACGTAAGTTTGTGAACTTGAAATATAAAGAATGGTGCAAGAGTTTGTTCACATATTTAAAAGGTTACAGAGAGAATAGTAAGGTAAAACAATGACTGCAGATGCTGGAAACCAGATTCTTGAGTAGAGTGGTGCGAGAAAAGCACAGCAGTTCAGGCTGCATCCGAGTAGCAGGAAATTCCGACGTTTCGGGCAAAAGCCCTTCATCAGGAGTACAGGCAGAGAGCCTGACGGGTGGAGAATTAAATGTGAGGAGGGCGGGGATGGGAAGAAAGTAGAATAGAGTACAATAGGTGATTGTGGGTGAGGATGAAGGTGACAGGTCAGTGAGGAGAGTGGGAGAAGGTAGCTTCAGGGCAGAGGAAATGACCTGGGAGTTGCAGTGGAAGAGGACTCCCTGAGATTCTTGTGGAGAGAGGAGGAAAATTTCTTCAAGGCAGGCATCCTTGCAAGAGTATTCGGAGTAGGGTTAAAGTCAACTCGGTAAAAACAATTACTGCGGATGCTGGAAACAAGATTCTGGAGTAGAGTGGTGCTGGAAAAGCACAGCAGTTCAGGCATCTTCCGAGGAGCAGGAAAATCCGACGTTTCGGGCAAAAGCCCTTCATCAGCAATACAGGCAGAGCGCCTGAATGGTGGAGAGACAACAGAGAGAAGAGTGCAAATTGGTGCACTGGAGAAGACGTAATGGGGAACAACGAAATGGTGCAGGTGAACACGTACTTTGCATCAGTTTTCACAATGAAAGACAACAACAAAATATGTGAATTAATAGACACGTAGGGAAGAAGTGAATGAAATGCCAACAATAACCAGAAGATGCCGGGGAAGCTGCAAGGTCTGAAGGGATTACGTTACTGAGACCAGATGGACTGCATTCCTGATTTCTGAAGGAGATTGCTGAGGAGATTGTGGACGCATTGGTCGTGATCAGTCAGGAGTCATCGGCGTCAGGGTGGGTCCCAGATGACGGGAAATTTTTAAATGCAACACCCCTGCTGAAAGAAAGGGGAGAGGCAGACACAGACTACTGACAGTGTTGCACAGTACTTGGAAATGGATGGTAAATTACAGCAAAGTCTACATGTCTTCATCAAGTGGACGTCATGTCTGACAGCTATGCTAGATCTCTTTGAGGAAGTACCAAGTAAGTTAGGCAAAGCAGAGCCAGTGGACGTGATCTAATTCAATATTCATAAGTCCTGAGATAAGGTGCCATACAGCAGACTGCTAAATAAGGTAAAAGCATGCTGTTAGTGACAAGGAGGGGATTGGCTGACTGGCTGAGTGAGAACAGAGGGGTCTTTTACAGGATGGCAGCTACTGATTTTTTAAGACTTGCACAGCCATCGGTGTTGAGAGCATGACTATTCAAGTTACACGTTAAACATCTGGACAAAGGAACAGAGTGCATTTTCGCTACAGTTGCACTTGACACAAACGTAGTTTGAGAGACAGGTCGTGTCAAGAAAGCTGGGAAACTTCATAAGATGCTAGGCAGGCGCAGAGAGTGGGCAAATAAGTGGCAAATGCAATACAAAAAGGGATGTGTCAGGTTATGCAGTATGAGAGGAAGAAGGCAGGCTTCTACTGATTTCTGTTCACGGAAAGCCTTTAGAAATCCGAAGGACCAAGTGACTTGGGAGCCCTAGATCAGGCAGGTTCAGTTGGAATTCAGGAAGGAAAATTCAATTTTATAATTTATATCAAGGGGCCTCAAATACAAGAGCAGAGATGTCCAGTTGAGCATTTATATAGTCGTGGTCAGACTGCATTTGGAATATTGCAGGAAGTTAGGTCCGATATCGAAGGGTATTTCAGAGTCATACAGCAGTTTAGCAGACCATTCACTCCATATATACCATGCAGAACTCATTGCCAAATTAAAATAGACCCGCCTGCCTGCCGTTGTCCCAAAAACTTCCAATACATTCCTAATTAGTTACTTATCCAAATGACTGTTAAATACACTGCAACACCAGAACTGCAAAAAGAAGAAGAGGAACACCTATACAAGGTATTCGCCAAAAACGGATAGCCGCGCAACTTCATCAATAGATGCCTAAGAGAAAGACCACGGAACGAGGACATACCACAACCAAAAGGACTAGCCACATTGCCGTACATCAGGAGCATCTCAGAAATGACAGCCGGACTACTGCGACCTCTAGGACTCATAACGGCACACAAACCAACAGCCACTCTCAGACAACAACTCACCAGAACGAAGGACATGATACCCAACATGAGCAAGACGAATGTAGTGTACAAAATACCATGCAAGGACTGCACAAAACACTATATAGGACAAACAGGAAGACAGCTAACAATCCGCATACATGAACATCAACTAGCCACGAAAACGACACGACCAGCTATCCTGAGTAGCCACACACGCAGACAACAAGCAACATGAATTCGACTGGGACAACACTACTATCATAGGGCAAGCCAGACAGAGTACAGCCAGGGAATTCCTAGAGGCATGGCATTCATCCACAAACTCCATCAACAAACACATCGACCTGGACCCAATATACCAACCACTACAGCGGACAGCTGAAACTGACAACCGGAAGCGGCAGGGATAGACCACTTTTAACACGGGAGGAAACATCAAAGAAGCGCTTCGCAGGAGGCTCCCAAGCACTGATGATGTCGCCTCGCCAGGGGACGAAACGTTTGCAACAAAAACTTCCAGCTCGGCGAACAGAACCACAACAACGAGCACCCGAGCGACAAATCTTCGCACAAACTTTGACTGTTAAATAATTTAACTGTAGTTGCATCCATCACTTCCTCCAGCGGTTTATTGCACACAGTGACCAAAGGGTGTAAAACAAAAGCTGCCACTCATGTCCTTTATAAATCTTCCTTCTTGTACTTTAAACATATGCCCCTGGATGCGATCTCCCTCACCTTTGATAGTAATCTTATTTATGCTCCTCGTGATTTCACAAATCTCTATAAGGCCAAACGTCAAAGTCCTCTGCTCCAGTGAAAAAGAAACCGCAGCCTATTTTTATAACAGAAGACTTCTATTCATGACATCAGTCTGGGAAATACTTTCTGAACCCTCTCCAATATAATAAAATCCTTCTCATTACGAGGAAACAAGAACTGTACACAATACTCCAGAAGATATGATGACATTGGATGGGGTCCGAAGAAGGTTTAAAAGAATGATCCTGGGGGGATGAAATGCTTGTCATAAAATGTTGAAAACTCGGGGGCTGCACTTGATGCAGTTTAGAAGTTTGAGGACAATCTGATTGACACTTAAACAATACAGAGAGGGGCAATTAAAGTGGCTGTGGAGAAGTTTTTTAACTAGCACGAGAGACCAGGAGCCGACTGCACAGTATAGAGAGAAAGGATGACCATTTTGAAGTGAGATGCGGAGGAATTTCTTCAGCAAGAGGCTAGTCATCCTTTGGAACTCTGCCGTAGAGGGCTTAGTGGTCAAGACATTGCAATGTTTCAAGACAGACATAGATAGGTCCCTGATTGATAAGAGGATCAACAGTCACAGGAGATGGCAGAAAGCCGAAGAATGAGGTTGAGAAACATATCAACCATGACCAAATATTGGAGAGGTCTCGATGGGTTGAATGGCCTAATGCTGCTCCTTTATCTTGTGGCCTTCTCGCTATTGCCTGTGACTTCAACCTGCCCATAGACTGAGTAAGTCAGATCAGTGGAGGAGACTTACGTGGTATATGTATGAGATGGTTTTCTGAGTCGCTACATTAAGGACACAAATGGAGGGCAGAGCATCCTTGATTCGTTGGCTGGTCGACGAGATTTCGATGAAGAATGACAGTAGCAGCATGTGCACAGTTCTCGTACTGGTCTCATGAAGTCCCCACATTTTCACCTTGTGCCTGAGGCACAACGACTCTCAGGTTAAAACACCAACAGTCAAATCGCGCGATCTCTCTCTCTCTCTCCCTCTCTCTCTCTGTCTCTAATGAGTCAGCAGGCCTGGGAATATGTCAACTTTGATTTCAAAGCTTTATTTGTATATATGTCAAGGAATAATTGACAATCTATCTCTATGCTGTCACTCAGGAAGAGTGAAGAGGTCAGTGAGAGAACTCTTCATTAAGGTGGAGAGTGATACAGCTGACTCAGATTATGAGCCGAAATCTAAATAGAAGAAATGATACTGATATGAAGCGTGAGCATGGTATAACGAATTGGGGAACAGAACTTAAAGGGATGACAAGCACTTCAAAAACATTTGCAGGAACTGCAACTGCTTCTCACTCCTGTCTGACACAAAGAAACCGGGAAACGTGGCCATGTCATGGCTAACAAGCGATATTAGGCATAGTATTGCACTCAAGGAGCCTTACAAATTGGCTGAAAATAGCAGCAAACATCAGACATCAGCAGAAGATGAAGAAAGAATTAATACAGAACGAAAATGTCGTTTAACAGTAAGCATATAAAGAATTGTTAAAGCTCCTGAAGGTATATGAATTGAAAAAAAAACGATTATTGAAAGCAAATCCCTTACAATGAGAAACAGAGGATGTTATAATGCGGGATAAATATATAGCACACCAAATAAATATGTATATTGGTTCTGTCATCACAGATGATAAAAGTAATATTTCTAAAGTGCTGGGAAGAAAACGAGAGGGAGGAACTGAAAGAAATCAGTATTATCAGGGAGATAGTGTTGTGGAAATTGATGAGATTAAAGACAGTAAATTCCACCAACTGCGAATCAAACAGAGGTGTACATAAAGACACCCTAAATGCAGTGAATGCGTTCTGTAACTAGAGTGTGGAGTCTAAATAGAGTAAATTAATTGTAATATTTCAATATTCTATCGACTCTGAAACAATATCTAGGGCTTGGAGGTCAGTTAATATGAAGCCACGATTTATAAAAGGAAGTAGCGAGAAAACATGGAATGACAGAAAAGTTAGCCTCACACTGGAAAACAGTAATTGGATTGGACAGAGCCAGCATGAATTTACGAAACTAAAATAGGAAAGGCGATCTCGTCTTCTTGTACACAAATCGCTGAACGTAAGCATGCAGGAGCAGCAGCAGGTGAGGAAGGCAAACGGTGTGTTAGCCTTTGTACTGAGAGGATTTGAACACATGAGCAGGGAAGACTTGCTGAAATTATGCAGGGTCTTGTTGACAGCACAACCGAGAGTGCAGTTTAGGGATCCTTATCTGATAAAGGATGTTCTCCATTCGGAGATGGCACAATAAAAGTTTACCAGACTAATTCATGGGATGACAGGACTGACGTATGAGGATTCGTTTGGATGAAAATCACTCAAGTTTAGAATGATCAAGTAGGATGTCACCGAAACGAGTAAAATTCTAAAAGGTACGAACAAGGTAAATGCAGGAAGGATGCTTTCAATGACCAGGGCGTCCAAACCATAGACGGTTGGGAGGTGGCGTCACTTCTAAGAATATGGATAGTCCATTTAAGACTGAGATGACGATTTTATTTATTAATCAAAGACTGGTTACTAAGTGAAATTTGATGCCACAGAACGTAATTGAAGCCAGAATGTGGAATGTTGACAGATGAAGATATCTAAAGTTTTGAGGCAAGAGGGATCATAAGGTGTAGGCCTAAAGAAGTAGCAGGTTACTGTGCGGAATGATCATATAAGATCATACTGAATTATAGAGAAGGATCAAACATCACAACAAGCCAGGCAAGTTCTAATATTTCATATTTCCATTCTGTTAAAGGTGGGATATGAAAACCAATTGTTTTTAACTGACGCAGATATCAGTAACATATTGTCTCGATTTAAAAAAATAATTCTGTTAGTACTTACCAAACAGTAACCGGGGAGCAATTTTAGCATACGAACTTCAGCAATTCGATGAGGTGCAAAGTAACTTTTGAGATTCGTACACTGGCTGTTCTGTATCTCAATTTCAATTCAGTTCTCAAATTGCTGAATGTTCTGACAAAAACGAGATAGTATGTATGAAATCAGTAAACGTCTTTAAAATGCTGCTAATACTGGGTGGAGGGAGTGGTAAGAAAGTGTGGGGAAGGGGAGCAGTGAGAAAAACAATGGGTCGGGTTTTTGTTGAGGGATTGGCCACGAATGACCCCAAATTCCAAAACTCCCGCAACCCGCTATCCTGCTCAGGAGTCCTGTCCCTCCACTTCCTGTTCCATTCTTTCCGTCTCTGTCAAATTTACAGCAAGGTCAGTGATAGAGGTGTTCATGGGGTACACTTTCCCACCAATTCCAGTTCATAATACACTCCCAAGCGTCTCCCAACAACATTACATCCTCATGGACCACCACAATCATTTCAAACAATGTCACTTATTTTCAGCTCTATTCACACTAAAGATAGATCAACCAACCGTAACCTGATAAATTAAAAAAAAACTGAAACAGGAATAGCAGTCGCTGACGGGGGCCTGTTTCTGAGAAGAAGACTCATGCTCTCTGTGGCTTAATTGGCGATCCCAGATAAACTATGTTTGGTTCCAGAATCATTTCATGACCAAACCTGTAACCTCTAACTGGGCTATAGCATCTGGCGCTTCCCTCCCCTTTAGCCCTCACTCAACGATTGTCGATTGTCGATTTCGTTCCATTGAGCACTCGCCGCGAGCATGCTCACAGTTCATGTTAACCCTCTGCATACTGCAGGATCCATCCCAAGTGATGACGTATAATGTTCAACAGCGAAGAAGAGGCGGTCCTCCAGGACCAAGCTGGAGGCACTGGTCCTCCAACCAATCAGAGAATCTCATGGGCTCGCTGGGCGGTCTGATAAATCAGAGAATGCTGCTTGTCTAAAATAATCTAACCAGAACTGCCACACACCAATGCTCAATCAAAGTTCGCTTGAAAAATGCTTCCAGTTCAAAACACAATTGTTAATGATGACTCTGTTCCCTTTCCCGCAGACGAAAGTGAGGACTGCAAATGCTAGAGGTCATAGTCAGCATTCGAGTCGTGCTCAAAAAGCACAGCAGGTCACGCAGCATCCGAGAATCATGAAAATCGAAGTTTCAGGCAGGCACCCTTCATCAGTAACCTTTCACGCAGTCAATTTATGATCAATATTGCTACTATCCCTTCTATTCCTTCATCCCCAGGTTTCATGCACAGCGGTCTCACAGAACTTTTGTCTTTTGTTTTGCCAATCTACATTTATCTGATCGCTTTGGATTAGCATCATCAAGACTTCTTCTTACCTCATCAAAAAAATCGGCAGAAAATTCAACACAATTTTCTGTGAACAATTCAATTTAACTTTCCTGAATGAAACACATATTTCTTCACGTGGCACCTCATTTTGTCTGGTATGACCGTTTGCAACATGTTTCATACAGGTTTAAACGGTTATCCTGTCAGTACTGAATTAATTGACAAAACGTTTCTCATGGCAAACTGAAAGCGTGCATACCTTTTAAAGATGAGGAAATGTGTCTGAATGAGTTGTGACTTGGACATTAGTTATCGTGAATACAAAGTAAAGTCAATCAGGTTGTGATGGTGCTGACCTCTACCACACTTTCAGAAGCTGCCAGACAAGCTGAATACTTCCAGCATTTTCTGTGTTTTTTAAAAAAAATATATACCAGATTGCCAGAATTTGGCTTCTGCTCTTGAACTTGGGACAAAAGGGATGAAAAGTGGGTCGGAAGCAGGAGCAGTCACCTCCTTCAGTCATGCAAAACCCAGCTCTTCCTCTGGTTTTGTAGTTTTGTGACAACACTAACTGGCATGAATATTGGATTTTAATGATCATCTAAGTATTTACATGTTACACTTTCAGCCCAAATATGGAAGAAAAAAAGCATCAATTTATATCAATTTCACAATTTATGTGTGCATGTCCAGGTCATAATTCTACTTTTAAGGGGAAGGCAGCATTTCATATTGGTAACAGTAAATGCTAACGATTCGCAGGCCATGGCTGTGAGAGCACGGAATCCAAATGACTGGACTTCCAGGGACAGTCGCTGTTTCTATCAACATGGACACTGTCTGATTCGGCCTTACAGTCTCCCATCCTTCTGCTCATGATGCCTTCAGTTCTGTCTTGGTTTTGTTCCGACTGGTTTCTAATGCACGGGCTATCCAATCATCTATTATGTTGCTTTTTCTAAAGAGTGAGGATCCTTCTCTCAGAGCACACTGCCTCCGTAGTTCAATGCTTAGATAGGGGAGGAACACAGACAGGGGAATGGCTGAATGCTTCCTTTCTTTGCTGCAACCAAACTCTGGTGTTGAAATTTGAAATGGGACGAAATAAGGCAATTGAGTGCAATCCTATTTTCTGGCTGATCTCTCCAAAGGCCACAGTCACTTCGCCAGAACGTGTCTGTGTGTTTGCCTCTGTAAGTGAAATGCAGTTTAGATCACCGACGGGGTGTGAACACAGGTTATCCATCTTAAACTTCAGTCGGATACATTGCAAAACGTGCCTGGATGATAGCATTACGACGAGTGCTTGAAACATTTGAGAACACAACGGGAGAGGCCAAGAGCTGAAAACTTGGATGATGGGCCTCTTTCCATTCTGTAACCAGTCGATGACTTGCTCAAACTTATGTACTGATAAATTAAACCCCACATGCTTTGGCATTAAAAAGCAGTTCAACAGCTTGCGAGGCAGCACTGGTGGTGTATTGGTTAAGAGTCGGTGTTTTCTTCACTGCGGCCAGGGTTGGGTGCCTGGTCAGGGAATCAGGTTATATTGTTGCTGAGAGTGACAACAACGACAGTGGAGCAGCTCTGATGGGAATGCTTCAATAACTCAGATCGGTTCATGCCTCTAGAACATCAGAGATCATGTCCCTGCTCCTTCAAGAAGGGGAAGGCACCTTGACATTCTCTGCTCATTCGGTCAGTTCATCCTTCATTCCCCTAAAGATTCACAGATTTGAAACGGGGCTCCTTTTAATTGTTTCCTTAAAACTCCCACGGGTTGCAGGTATTGGATTGGTTTGAAATTGATAATGTGCACAAGCGCAGCGTGCGAGATGCTCCGACCTTCCCTTCCTCTCTTCCCCTCCACTGACAGCGGTCTGAGGTTGACTCTGATATTCTCGGTTGCATTCATCGATTGGAGACATTAATCGGTATATTAAAAAGTGCCACAAATAATTCAAACAGAATTAATTTCTTTCAAATGCTCTGGCTACAAAGTACTCAGAAACAGCTCATTTTTGAGAGATATTTAGGAAAACCGAGTTTAAGAAGATAAACAACTTGCTTTGCAAGATGATTCCAATGAAGACGTCAATTCGTTTGAACGATTCGGTGGAATTTTAGTTGTTTCTATTACCACAGACACATCTTGCGAGAGTGACAAATGCCTCAGTAGGGACCGACTTTCAGAAAATTAGGAATTTAACCATTTGGCTACTTCTTCCTTCACTTTAGACTTGAAAACCAGAGCCTGTTTACGTAAGCAAAGATGTAATCAGGCAGCAGGCTGCAATTCGAGGACAGGCCAAGCCGTTTAGAATTGATACACGCTGAACGTATACCTCCTGAGGCAGCCTGGCTTCCTGTAATCTCCCATCATCCTGCCTGTTTACTTTGGATTCCTCTAGTTGTGTTGTCGTTACATAGGAAGAGAAGCATTAAGCCGCTTCCCGTACGTCTCCTCCCCAACTGTTTCCCCGTTACTCTACGGCTTCTATTCTCTCATGTTGCTCTTCCTGCCAAACTGGAGCATTCTTCGCGTCAGCTGCTTGTTATCCACATGTTCCTCGAAGGAGAAACACAGAAGTGGAATTTCAAACTCAAACAGATTAGCCCTGGAGAAAACTACTTCACGCTTTTTCATCAGAAATAATTACCACCCTGTCTAACCCTATGATTATCTTATATGTCTCTATTAAGTCACCTCTCAACCTTCTTCTCGCACACGTAAACAGCGTCAAGTCCCTCAGCCTTTCCTCGTAAGACCTTCCCTTCATAGCAGGCCATATCCGAGGAAATCGGCATGCTTTCCAAAGTTTCCAAATCCTTCTGATAATGTGGTGAACAGAACTGTACACGATACTCCAAGTGCGGCTGCACCAGAGTTTTGTGCAGCTGTCGCATAAACTCATGATTCCGAAACTCGATCCCTCTATCAATGAAAGCTAAAACACTGTATGCCTTTTTAACAACCCTGTCAACCTGGGTAGCAAATTTCAAGGATCTCTGTTCCTGAACATCTCCACTTCCAAGATACTTACCATTAGCACAATACTTTGCACTCCGGTTACTCCGACCAACAAGAATCACCTCACAATTGTCCGCATCAAACTCTATTTGCCACCTCTCAGCCCAGCTCTGTAGCTTATGTATGTCTCTCTGTAAACTACAACATCCGTCGTCACTATCCACAACTCCAGCGACCTTAGTGTCGTCTACAAATTTACTAACCCACCCTTCTATGCCCTCATCCAGGTCGTTTATTAAAATGAAGAGCAGCATTGGATCCAACACCGACCCTTGCGGTACACCACTGGGAACTGGTGTCCAGGATGAACATTTCCCATCAACCACCGCCTTCTGTCTTCTTTCGGTAAGCCAATTACTGATCCAAACTGCTATATCTCCCATAATCCCATTCCTCCGCATTTTGTGCAACAGCCTACTCTGGGGAATCTTATCGAACGCCTTGCTGAAATCCAGATACACTAAATGAACCGGTTTACTCTCATCTACCTGTTTGGTCACCTTCTCAAAGAACTCAATAAAAGTTGTGAGGCACGACCTCCCCTTCACAAAACTGTGCTGACTATCCCTAATCAAATTATTCTTTTCCAGATGATTATAACTCCTGTCTCTTATAACCTTTTCCAACATTTTACGAACAACTGAAGTAAGGCTCACTGGTCTGTAATTACCAGGATTGTCTCTGCTCCCCTTCTTGAACAGGTGAACCACATTTGCTATCCTCCAGTTTCTGGCACTCTTCCTGTGGACAATGACGATTTAAAGATCAATGTCAAAGGCTCGGCAATCTCCTCTCTGGCTCCCCAGAGGATCCTAGGATAAATCCCGTCCGGCCCAGGGGACTTACCTACATTCACACTCTGCAGGATTTCTAATACCTCTTCCTTGTGAACCTCAATCCCACCTAGTCTAGTAGTCTGTATCTCAATATTCTCCTCGACAACATGGCCGTTTTCTAGGAGATTAATGTCGAAAGATATTCATTTAGTGCTTCCCCTATGCCCTCTTCTCCACACACAACTTCCCACTACTATCATTGATTGGCGCTAATCTTACTCTTGTCATTCTTTTATTCTTTAAATACCTGTAGAAAGCCTCAGGGTTTATGCTATCCCTATCCACCAACAAGGTCTCATGTCTCCTCCTGGTTCTTCTGAGCTCACTCTTTAGGTCTTTCCTGGCTGTCTTGTTATCCTCAAGCGGCCTAACTGAGCCTTCACATCTCATCCGAACATAAACCTCTTTCTTCATCGTGACCAGAGATTCAACTTCCTTCATAAACTACAGCTCCCACGCTCTACAGCTTCCTCCATGCCTCACAGGTGCATACTTATGTTAGACACTCAGGAGCTTTTCCTTGATTAAGCTCCACATTTCTAATGAGCATAAAACCTGCAGTTTCCTTCCCCATATGATGCTTCCTAAATCTTGCCTAATCGCAACGTAATTGCCTTTTCCCAAGCTGTAGATATTGCCCAGTGGTATGTATCGGTCCGTTTCTATCACTAAAGTAAACATAACAGAATTGTGATCGCTATCACCAAAGTGCTCACCTATTTCCAACTCTAACTCCTGGCCGCGCTCATTACACAGTACCAAATCTAATGTGGTTTCACCCCTTGTTGGCCTGTCCACATACTGTGTCAGGATGCCCTCCTGCACACATTGGACAAAAACGGATCCAACTATAGTACTCGTACTATAGTGTTTTCAGTCAATATTTGGAAAGTTGAAGTCCCCCATGACAACTACCTTGTCTGTCTCATTGCTGTCGAGAATCATCTTTGCTATCCTTTCCCCAATATCTCTGGTAGTATTCGGAGGCCGATAGAAAACTCCCAACAGCATGACCTCTCCTTTCCTGTTTATAACCTCAGTCCATACTACCCCAGTTGATGAGTCCCCAAACATCCTCTCTGCAACTGCAATGCTGTCCCTTGACCAATAATGCCACTTTTACCATCTTCTCTGTTTAGATTAGATTAGATTACTTACAGTGTGGAAACAGGTCCTTCGGCCCAACAAGTACACACCGACCTCCGAAGAGCAACCCGCCCAGACCTATTCCCCTACACCTAACACTCGGGGCAATTTAGCATGGCCAATTCACCTAATCTGCACATCCTTTGGACTGTGGGAGGAAACCGGAGCACTTGGAGGAAACCCACGCAGACACGGGGAGAATGTGCAAACTTCACACAGACAGTCGCCCAAGGTGGGAATTGAACCTGGAGCGTCTGGCGCTGTGAGGCAGCAGTGCTAACCACTGTGTCACCTACTATTCTTATTGAAACATCTAAATTCTGGGACCTGCAACAACCATTCCTGTGCCTGCTCTATCCATGTATCCGAAATGGCCACAACATTGACGTCCCAGGTACCACCCATGCTGAAAGTTCATCCACCTTATTTTGGATGCACCTGGCGTTGAAGTAGACACACTTCAAACCAACACCTTGCTTGCCGGTGCCATCTTGCATCCCTGATACTTGATTTCGGATCTCCATACTCTCAACCTTTTGTATACTCGAACTACAATTTTGGTTCCCATCCCCTTGCTGGATTAGATTAAACCCACCCCCAATAGCCTTAGCGAATATCTCCCCCCCCCCCCCCCCCCCAGGATATTGGTACCCTTCTAGTTCAGACGAAGACCATCCTGCTTGTGCAGGTCCCAGCTACCCCAGAAAGAGCCCCAATTATCAAAGAATCCAAAACCCACCAGCCTGCACCATCCCTGTAGCCACGTGTTGAACTCCAATCTCTTCCTATTCCTCGCCTCACTAGTACGTGGCACGGGCAACAAAACAGAGACAACAACGCTGTTCGTCCTAGCTCTAAGCTTCCATCCTAGCTCCCTGAATTTCTGCCTTAAATCCCCATCTCTCTTCCTACCTATATCGTTGGTGCTCGATAGACCATGACCTGTGACTGCTCCCGTTCCCACTTAAGAATCCCAAAAACACGATCAGAGACATTACGAACCCTGGCACCTGGGAGGCAACACACCAACCGTGAGTCTCTTCCGTCCCCACAGAACTTTCTATCTGTCCCCTAACTATGGAGTCCCCAATGAATACTGCTCTACTCCTCTCCCCCCTTCCCTTCTAACCAGCAAGGATAGACACTGTGCCATAGCCCGGTGCCCCACTGATTTCCCCTGGTAAGTCGTCCCCCACAATAGTGTTCAAAACGGTATACTTATTGTTGAGGGGAATGGCCACAGGGGATCTCTGCAGTGCCTGCCAGTTGCACTTCCGTCCCTTGACTGTAACCATTTTGCCTTTTACTTGTACCTGAGGAGTGACTACCTCCCTGTAACTCCCCTCAATAACCCTCTCTGCCTCCTGAATGATCCAAAGTTCATACAGCTCTATCTCCAGTTCCCTAACGCGGTTTTCGTGGAGCTGGATTTGGGTGCACTTCCCGCAGATGTAGTCAGCAGGGGCACTAGTCATGAGCCTCACCTCCCACATTCGGCAGGAGGAACATTCAAATGCCCTCACCTCCATTCCCACGATTCTAAATTCCCAAAGAGACTGTTGAAAAAAACAAAGAATAAAAAAAAAACTCATTATCTTACCAATCTTACATTACCCACACCTCAACCCACCTATCACACTCTCAGATACCTTGACTCCTACTATTTGTCTCTGTACCTCCTCGGCTCAAAAGCCTCATTCCAAATGAAGAGCTCTTGCCTGAAACGTCGATTCTCCTGCTTCTCGTGTGCTGCCTGCCCTGCTGTGCCTTTCCAAGTCCACAATCTCTACTTAGTGGCGAGGCAGTGGATTTGTGTTGGGGACTGAAGATAGAGGCCTCACGTTTGCACAATTCAATTGTAGGGAATGTCTGCTCCAACAGGACATGATATCAGAGAAGTCCGGACAGTGTTTGACCTCGAGCGAACGGGGATTTGATGGTGATCACATCCATCTGTTGACCTGCTCTTTCGCAGAAGTGGAGGCTGTGTGTCTGAAAGATTCTTGCAAATTTCCTGTCAAATTGTTGGTGCCTAAATCCCTTAACTTCAATCCTAGCTTCAGGCACAATCCACAGTCTGTGAGAGACTCTTTCCCATTCTCTTGATTTTAAAAAAATTATAACATCAATTTCACAGCATATTAGAAGGGGTAGTTTTAATAAACAATCAGTGCACCATGATAAGATGAAGTCGCGCAATTTATCCGAAATAGAACTTGATCAGAGTTTGAACATGGAAGGAAAAGGCTCCGGTTACGGTGGGAGAGAATCCTTCACTTGTTGTGTGTGTGGACAAGGCTTCTGCACCCACCAGAGCTCACAAACTACAATTGTAGTGATATTTAAGTGAGACTGTAGACAAGTGATGATTCATTTCTCCATCTGAGCTGAAACCCCATGAAAGCAATGTCACCAGGAACAAGCTCAATGTGTGGGAAGGGATACACTCCTTCTCTGACCCACTGCGACACCTGCTCGATCACAATGACGAGAAATCATTTCAAAGTCTGGATTGTGGAAAATACGATAACACATCCTGTGATTGGATTATCCAACACCATGCTCATACTAATGAGAAACCTTTCATCTGTCCAGACTTTGGAAAATATTATCATACGTCTGTGTAGTTGATGCATGGGAAATGTGCTCACACGAATGAAAGTCCTTTAGAAGTTCTGGGGACCTGGCGTCCGATCCACGTGCTCATCCAGAAGTCAGACATCTTCAATTCCACAACTGTGGGACGTGCTGCAAATGTCCGATCGATGTGAAGTCCCATCAACATTATTAACAGGTCTTTTCAACGCCCAGACGGTGACAAGTGTTGCAAATGTTCCTGGGGACTGACATGGCATCAACGTATTCAGAAAGAAGAGACCCTTTAAATGCTGAGATTGTGGTAATCACTATACAAGTTCCTTGGGATCGTTTAATCATGAAAGTCTTCACATTGTGGAGAGACTATCAAATATCCGGTGTGTGGTGGGATGTGCTCTCCAGTCTTTGCAGGACTGATGTTCATCGACATTTTCACAAGTTGAGAGACACTTCAATTGTTTTCATTGTGGGACTCGGTTGGACGATCATCTCAACTCTCAGTACACCAGCGAGTTTGCAGTGGGCAGAACGCATTTACATGCTTCATTGGAGAAAAACAGTTAGCTCACGCATCGACCCTGCTGAGACCGCAGAGAGATCCACTGGGGGAAGGAATTCACTCACTCATCGAGCCTGCTGAGAGAGCTCAGAACGCAGAGTTCAACTGCAATTGGACTTTGTTGTTCGTGACATTCAGGACTGAAAGCAAAGTTTTAATATTTTAGATAAATGTCAAACAAAACAATTTTGTATTCAATACCGTACGAGAGGTCAATATAAGGATGGGATTCCGTAGTACTTGAAGCATCAACACAGGTTCTTAAGGACAAATATAATAGAATTCTATGAGGAGGTAATGAGCAAGTGAGAAACAGTATATTCTGTGAATGTGATCAGCTTGAATTCGCAGCTGGTATTTGTCAAGGTGCAGTATCGGAAGCTGCGAAATATGGGTCTATGGTGTCAGGGGCAAAGTACTGGCATGGCTTGAGTTTTGGCTGACTGGCTGAAAACAGTTGGATGAAAGGGTCTTTTCCAGGATGACAGCGCGTGACGTGTGGGGTTCAGCAAGAGTCACTTTAGGCACCACAACTCTTCCCGTTATGAGTGAAAGATTGGGTCAAAGGACCTGAGAGTGTTGTTGATATTTTGCAGAATACACAACAACAGGTGTAAGGACAGATGGTTTTGAGGAAGTGGGCAGGCTGCAGAATGACATCGACTTGCTGAATGCTTGGATAAAAAATTGTTGCAGTTAGAACACTGTGTGGAAAAGAGTGAGGCCATAAAGTAATGGCATGATTAGAGGCATAGACCATTTTGTGACGGGGAAAGGCTTCAGAGATCCCTCGGTTAAAGATACTTGAGAGATCTAGTTGAGGTTTCTCTTATGTTTAACATGCAGGTCCTGTTGGCCGTTCGGAGGGTAAATGCAATGTCGGCATTCATTCAGGCGAGTTAAGAACCAACTGCAGAGGTTTACAACTGACGCGATAAGAGGCGCTCGTCAGACGCATTTGGATTATCTGGAATAGTTTTGCCCTCATGTCTCAGGGGAGATATATTGGTGGATAGGAGGTTGCCAATGGCTGACACAGTGGCAGCACTGCTGTCTTCCAGCCTTCGCAACGCTGGTTCAATTGCTTCATCGGGCGACTGTCTGCAGTTTGCACGTTCTTTCCGTGTCTACGTGAGTTTTCTCCACAGAAGGAAAATACGTTGTTGATGTCATTTGGCCATGGGAAATGCAGAGTTACAGGAATCTGGTAGAGGTGTGAGCTTATGTGCAATGATCTTCGTATGTTTCATGGGTTCTTCTTGGGCTGATTTGCCTTTTCGCACATTGTCAGGATTCTATTCGAACAACGTTGATCGCAGGGATGAAGGACTTGTCGTCTAAGAATTTATTTTTTTAAAAGAATCACAGTTTCCATGTAAACATGCAATCTCAAGTCAATCTCTTGAACAATATGAGGAGTGGAGGGGCATTCTTCAAAGGAAATCATGAAGGCAAAGCGAGCATATTAAATAGCCTTAGCACATAAAGTTAAGGATAATCTAAAGAGATTTTATAAGTACATTCAGTGCTAGAGACCACATCGGATCCCAGAAAGATGCAAGAGCTAACATTTGTCTTGTACCTCAGCAGATGGGAGAGACACTAAATGTTCATTTCACATTAGTGAACGAAATGGAGGCTACAAACATTGATGTTTTGAAAGTAGGTCACATTGAAAAAAGGAAGTTCCGGAAGACTTGGAAAATATAAAGTTGGATATTTCTCTGGGATCTGATTACGTGCAGCAAGGGCTTTGTGGGAAAACAGGGAAATAAACTGTAGGGCCCTTGGTAGAAATATTTGCATCACCTATTACTGCGAGTGATGTGCCCAATAATTAGGGTGTAGTTTTGTTGAGGAACGGATGACTGGAGAAAACTGAAAATGGTATACCTGTGAGGCTTGTTAAGGTCGTGGGTAAGTTGTTGGAAGCAATTCTTAGCAATCGGATTTATATGTATTTTGAGAGACGAGTAATGAATAGGGCTAATCAGTTTGGTTTTGTGCGAGGGAATTTCTGTCCCACAAACATGGTTGGTGTTTTGAGGACGTAACCAAGAATATTGATGAGGACTAAGTGGTAGGCATTGTTCAGTTGGAATTTAATAAATCCTTTTAAAAGGTTCCACAAGGTTAATTAATTTTTAACATAGACTTCAACGTAAGCTTTGCAATTAGATATAAAATTAATTTAATGGTAGATGGCATGAACGGTGGTGGAAGGTAGTGTTCTGACTGGAGGACTGTTACCAGCTGTGTTCCACAGGGTTCAATACTGAGCCCACTTTCGTTTTTCATTCATACAAATTTTTTAGATAAAAATGTATAAAACATGGTCAGTGAGTTTGCAGATGAGATCCAGATTGGTAGTAGAGTGGACAGTACAAAAGGTTGTGTCAGATGGTAACAGTAGATTATCAGTAAAAAATGCTGAAGTAATTTATTTGATTTATTTGATTTCCTCTTGCTAATCAAATGCTGGACCCGGCAGCTCGAACGAAATCAGAAGCACTGTGGTCAAAGCAAACGTTCACAGTTGAGGAAATACCCAGGAATCAGGATGATGTTACTGAGCAATTGCCTCTGTGTGATGACATCACCCACATGAATACACAGCATTTGGGTTTGCGCAAACAGGTGATCTCGACAAAGAATGTGAATGTCTGTGGAGAAATCGAAAAGGAGATTTATCAGAACAGTCAAAGAAATGCGGAATATTATATCTAAGTTCAGGGTGGAGAAGTTGAAGTTGTTCTACAGACATCAAAAACGATTCAGGTGTGATTTGTTCAACATACCAAGGTTTTAATACGTTTAGGAAGTTAGAGGAAGAGCAGCTGTTCCCGTTTCATGGGAAACAAATTTATGATATTGTGCAAGAATTACTGCGAGTCAGAAGGTAAAACGTCCATGTTGCTTTTGTCTTAGCGAATAAAGTGGCATGATTTAATCTTGATACATAATTTGGTTTCCGTGTTCGAATCTGTAAATCCTCCTCTGACATGGTGTAAAATAATTTTTCAAAGGTCATCTTAGTCCGGGACTGAAGTTCAGAAAAGAAGAAATATTTCTGCATTTTTGGAGCTTGCTGTGTTTACATTCTCCCTGCCTCACTCTGTGTCGAAGGACTTATGCACTCCATTCCTGTCAGTGCAAGTGAGACATTCACAAAACCAGCAAATATTATCACCCACAATGCTTGACTTCAATTGTC
Organism: Chiloscyllium plagiosum; assembly: GCF_037043375.1. Taxonomy (NCBI): domain Eukaryota; kingdom Metazoa; phylum Chordata; class Chondrichthyes; order Orectolobiformes; family Hemiscylliidae; genus Chiloscyllium; species Chiloscyllium plagiosum. Next base: position 58,583,007 of record NW_028270178.1, read on the forward strand.
ACCATTTTGTGATGCGGTACGTTTCATTTACAAAGAAAGCACATTTATCCCCATGAAACTTCCTTTCATCCTTTGTCTGCCCGTCCACTAAATTTGATCGCTGCTGTTCTGATAAATTTCACCTCTACTCTCCTGTTGTTCTTCCGTAATTCGACGGAACCTCGAACCGAATCCTAACTTCATGCTAATTTCTGGTTGTTTATTTTACATCAATGACCAGAGCAGAACAAGCTTACAGGAAATTGAATAACACACAAAAAAAAATTAAAATATCCTTCCAGAAAATTAACCGACTGCAGTGTCAGAATATGAGAAATGTCAGAGTGCAATGATATTTAGTCAATTTCATAATGCACCGATACTCCGACACGAGCTGAGTCTTTGCAAAATGTTTATTTACAATTGTGACAATTCCCTGGGTAAGATCCTCCCTCAATCCACAAAAATGTATGATGCCGAAAACTATTTCAGTTCAGATTGAAATGACTCAGGGTACTTTCCATCAACCCAATGTTTCCTGCGCCATGTCAATTGAAGTGTATCCAGATGAGGTTAGAACTCCCAGCCTCTTCTCCCAATGCTCCCTATTCCATGTCAACAGGAGTTGCTCCAGCCGAGTTTGGAGCTCCCAGCCTGGGCGTTTCACGCACCTCTCTGCCTTCATAGAAGGACTGCATGCAAACGGACTTTGTCACTGGCAGAAAGAGTAAAGATTCACGCGTTCATTCCACTCCCAATTTCCGATCGGATCTTCGCCACTGCGTCACTAAATTTCTCTGACTCCAGACCTGGGAACCGGTGTGACGTGAGTGTTCAACAGTTGTTACTACGTTCTCCCGCGGCACTGATAAGTAACGATGTGAAACTTCGTTGTTTTTGAGACTTACATTTCAACAATTTGTGTACTATCCCCTGTACATTTCATCTTTGCTAGAAATCTATTGAACTCAGTCTTCAACATTCTCAATGATGGAATCTCCAAAGCCAATGAGGGCATCGAAGATGACGATTCATTCCAATCTCAGTTCGTTGTCCTCTTGTGCATGTGGTGCTGTTCCTCGCCAATCTCAGCCATTGCATTTATTGCTTTTACTGTTGAGTTTTTCATGTGATCGTCCTCAGCATTGTGGCCTTAGCAACCTTCATTCAAATCCGAGTATCAGTAATGCGCATTTGTTCCATGTTACTTCACATAACCCTTGCAAAACAAACGCAGAAAGGAAACAACGAATTTTAATGTGAAAATACTCTCTAAGGTGATGATTTATTTGCTTCAAGCTTTATCTGCATCGAATCTCGGAGAATTTTCTCCCTTTCACAATCACTATTCTTCCTTTCCATCCCTCCTCCCATGTCTCTGGGGCATTGCACAAATTAACATTCACTTTCACATTGACACCGGTAGGTTAGTGTTGCAGCTGTCACTCTTGTTAGGTGAACATGCCCGAATACTACCATGAGGACCTTTAAGCCACTTTATGCAATGAGATAATGTGGTTCGTTATCAATCCTCATGTACAGTGTTTGATTTGCATGGACCAGAGTTCATTGGAGCACTGGGTTCATGAAAGGACACAGAACAATTTCGAGGGAAAGAGACTTTACTGGAAAAGACCAATGTTTGTGAATTCCCCACATTTATTTCAAGTCTGTATTCGTCTCTCACTAGAGTATTATGTACAATGGTGCAATTCACATAAAAGATGCGCTATGCCAGCTGTGGAAACGGTGCAGAAGTGATTTGCCAATATATTGCCTGGACTGAAGAACTTCAGCTATGATAGAGTTCATTTCGACTGGCCTTGTTTTTCTGAGAGCTGTAGAGGTTGAGAGGAGACAGTATTGAGATGTAGGAAATAATGAGTGGAATGGATTGGGTACACTTAACGAAAACGTTCCCTATGATGGAGGGATCAATCAAACGGTAGCCGTAGATTTAAAATAAGAGTCATAAATATTCGAGTAGCTGTAGATAGAAAACTTTATCAGCTGGGGAGTGGTTGGAATCTGGACATCACTGATTGTATGTGTCAGAGCGGCAGAAATTCTCACAATGTTTAGAGATATTTAACTGTGAATTTGTAATGCTTAAGGCATACAACGTTAAATGATGGAAACTGAGATGCGGATAATCAAGCAGGTGTTATTGACAAGAACATGCACAAGTAATTGCAGGCTCAGTTAGCTCTGACATCCACCGTGTGGCGTTTGGTAACCTCAGTTGTCACGTGGGAGGCCAGGGTTCATTTTCCCGCTGGGGCGGCTCTGACTGTTTCAGGGTTTCAAGGTTTGTGTAAAGATCTGCAGTTCCAGTGAAGGGTGCAGATGGTGTGGGGATGTTTGGTGGTTTTGGGAAGTTGGTTTGCGGCCGTTTCCTCCCCTCTCTCGGTGATATCCTCAAGGCAGATGAAACTCGCGTGAAACGCTGCTGTCCTGAAGCGTTTCGAATTGGTTTGATTTCCTTCCCACAGCTTTCAGTTGCTGGTTCTTGTCGTCCTTTGCATGTCCCAGTATGTTGGGTCCAGATCAACATGTTTTTGGATGTAGTCATTGGATGAGTCTCGTCATTCTAGAAATTCTCTGGCTGCACTTTATTTAGCTTATCCTGCTATTTTTGTGTTGACCCAGAAGAATTTGTTGTCCTCGTCATCGCTGTGCATTGCTACTCGGAACAGCTGGTTGTGTTGTTTACTGGATCCTCCAGAAATACTTTGCAACAGTAGATATTGCCGCAAGTCCATTGCCAAAATCAACGCTAGGAGGACATGCCATGACCCAACACACCAATCACTCTACATTATAGGTAAAAATAATGTCTCGGCACGTACATCCAGACACCTCTGACCACTCGGATTTATGAGACAACATAAACCGAAAGCCACGTTTGACAACAACTCACCAAAAAATGGACCCAATACCCATCATCTGCAGGACAAATTTGGACAAACAATGTTGCATGTAGTGACTGCAGGAAACATTATAAAGGACAGACAACTCACGATACACATTCATGAAGATCAACTTGACACAAAACACCACTGCCAGGTGTCCGCAGTAGGTTGACTCATGACACTGAGTGTCGCTGATTCCGTGGCTCGAAGCTCGGTTGTGTGATAGTCTGCAGCAATGGAGAGTGCGTTGCTGAAAAAGTACAGCAGGTTAGGCAGCATCCAAGAAGCAACAGAATGGACCTTTCTGACATGAATACTTCATCAGGCATTCGGCCAAAACGTCGATTATCATGCTCCTCGGATGCTGCCTGACCTGTGTTTTTCAGCAACACACTCTCGAATCTGACCTCCAGTATCTACAGTCCTCACTTTCTCCTCCGTCTGCAGCATTGGTTAGTTCCTTGTGTGAGGGAACTGTTGAGATCACAATGTAAAATTCGTTTGCTGATTGAGATATACAACCAGGTACGTAACCCAAAAGAGTGTTTCTGTTGTTTTGAATTTCCTGGCTGTTGAATGTGTGCTTCTGTGATCGCACAGATTGCAGTGCTCTGGGGAGCGGCTGCAGTTATCTGAGTTCGGAACCGAGATGCTATTGATGCTGTTTGATTTGTTCTTAATTTGTGAAACAGTAACACAGTTACGGATCAACTGACATTGTAAGAAGGCAGGCAGGCGTGGAAAATATCGAGGTACTTGTGACATTTGATTAGAGATCACTGAAATCAAGGAGAAAAGAATTTTGAATTCTTTTGAGTCGTGATGAAGAACAACCAGGGAAATAAGTCACCAGCGGGTACAGTTTACAAGGGCACTCACAGGAACCAAAATGCGAAATAAAACGTACAAAATGACGTAGACAGATGAAGGATGACAGTAATCATGGGTAATCTGACTTCCACTCCCCAGGTCCCCTAACTCCCACTCCCAGCCCCATTGGAAACAAATGTTAGCGAGCCATAAACATCAACGACATCCATTGGAACGATTCAAGTCTTTTCTCAACTTTCGATTAGACTATTAGTTTCAGTTATTTTTCTTTCCTGGGAAACAATCTCTTTCATTGTTCGCATTCGGAAAGGTAGCCATCCTTTTTGTCAGGGAAAGAATATGTTACTAATCTTTGTGCCGTGTATAATATTCCTCTGCGGCACACGTTTCTTCTACTTTCTCTCGATTTTAATAATCATCTCTCTTTTGACTCTTCAGACCAAAGTGCATGACCTCATAATCCGGATATGAAACTGCACTCACCCAATCTATCTATATGCCTATGCATATTGCCATGATCTTATCATAACATGCGCTCCCACGAGTGTGTATTGTCAGCAGATTTGGACACATTTCACACTGCCACTTGCTCCATGCTATTAACAGAGAGATAATTGAAGCCTTGAACATACCCAGTCTTGACAGGCCTTGGCTATAAATACTTCTACACACTTGCTACCCACTGAATGTGAGAACATCCTCCTCATTTTTTTCTTAAGAGGGTAACGCCTTCCCCTGAGATTGGGATCACTGGTCATGCACTATTCTGGATATAAACAAGAGCAGGACAAACTTTTAAAGTAAAACATAATCTCACTGGCGTTTCCAGTGCCAGTTCTGAGTTTTCTTTTTTGACCTCTGTTTGAACAAACAGCCCTGATTGGCACATTATTATTGATAATGACATATCTGCTTCACAGGTGCTTCAGTGCCTGTGATTAAAGTGGAGCTGAAAAGCGCGATAGAAGTGCATCTTTATTAATCGACCATTGCCGTGTTATTAATCTCTCTGCTCATGAAAAGGGATCCTTCATATTCATTCTATCTCTCATCAATACCGAGCACATTTCCCTCACAGTTGATTTTACAATTTTTCTTGTTGGAAGAGTTATCGCTGCAACTCCAGAAATCTCGCCTAAACAACTCGATATGTTCTCAGGTCTGCTCATTTCTTGACATGCAGTAAACTTGCGTTCTGAACAAGAAACGGACCTGACTCAAAACGGACCTGTTTCTCTCTCCACAGATGATAAAGAAAAAGCATGGGATATGGGTTTCACTGATTTTATTTGAAACAAGTTGTCTTTTTCCAAAAAACGTCTTTACTCCTCGTCCTCTGGTCAATTACCCTGATCAGAGGCTGCAGTTCCTCCTGACCATTAATCCGCCCATCCACAGCTCTTTCTCCCACATCATTATACACGTCCCCAAGAAATTTCCCATTAATCTTCTTTGCTCCAAACAAAACATTCCTAAGGTCGTGAATCGCTGTACATGGTGCAAAGCAGAGGATTGTGAAAAGATTCTGGGAACATGTTGCCACTTGTCAAGTGGGAAAACTGTCAACAAGCAAAACAGAAATCCCAGACTCGAGCTTTCTGAATCTTTAGATAATCCTTGGGCCGCGGATTCAGTGGAAAGTGAAGGGTGAAATGGCCGACTGGGCAGAGACAGTTTAGAAATCTTTCCGTTCTTTCGGAGGCCGGTACTTTGACTCTGATGTTCTCTGGACAGGAAATGATCTATGATGGTGAAGGATTCTCGTTCCTGTACGTCAGGATGTCAAATCTCATCTCAGCTCCAGGGCAATTCGAAAACGCAGGAACAGATAGGACACTGAAAGGCTGAAGTGAGACAATCCCGGTTGGAGGATAACTGGTTCCGGTGTCATGGGTGCGTCTATAGAGGGTGGGATCAGACTATTACCATGTCTTCACCGTGAAGTTCCCTGGATTTATTTCGGAAAAAGTGCTAATTAAGAATGATTGTCAATATGGGAGGAGCAGGCTGCAGCTTGCATTCGGGGGTCTGTGATGCCGTTGGCTCATCAGTCTCTGTGACGATGTTAGTCAGTGCGTTCGGCTCTTCACTGACAGGTTGCTGTTCTCCTACGACCCAGGAACAGGGCGACAGCAGTTCTCACACCATCTGTTTTTTCTTGTCCTCACAGTTTTGGGTTTTTACCAAGGTCAGGGAAATGTTCCACAGAAGGCTTAAAGGGAGAAGTTCCCCGTTTTAGGAGAGCTGTTTCCTGGTGACATGTATGTGTTTGCAAAGCATGAGATCAGATTGTTCCTATTGTCCACAATGAATGCCCCAGGATTCATTTTGGAAACTTTAACCAATTGGGGACAATTTTCATTCTGCGAAGGGCAGGCGATAGCTTGAATTCACTGACAGTCTGCTTTAGAGACCCTGCAAGGGGCCTGCTACAAGGGACTACCTAGTCTCTGTGGAGCAATTAGTCCTCTCGTTTGGCTGTTAACCGAGAAAGTGTACCCACGCATGGAGCAGCCGCTGTTCTTATCCATCCGACTCCTTTGCTGTGCACATTCGGGTTTTTAATAGGGTCAGGGATATGCACCCAAAAGGAAACCAAATCCAGTGAGGAACCACAAATGCGTTTCTGTATTGTTGACTGGCTCGTTGTGGACACTCGGAATCTAAAACAAAAACAGAAACTAATGAAGGAACTCGGCAGGTTTGCCAGTACCTGTCGGAGAAAACAGAGTTCGGAGAAACTCCTGGAGAAGCTCCGAATCGTTGTCTCTGTTTGTCTCTCCCAAGATGCTGCCAGATCTGTTTAGTTTCTCCTGCAATCTCTACCTTTCTTTTTAACTGAATGACCATTTCAACCATCGAGATTGATTACACAGACCAAACATGTCCTGACATTTAACCCTGTCGAAACTGTGGTGATTGAATTCAAAGAAACCGAACAATGATTACCTGTCCCTCAGCTCCACAAGGAGGGAGTACTTGAAACCAGTTTAGTAGCACGCTTCTGCAGATGTGGCCATGTCGTTTAGGCGATGGGCGTTAAATGCAATGTGGATTCCTCATTAAGTTAAGCATTTTGCTGACTGTGATTGAAAGCCGCGAGTGAACTTGAAGAGTAGTTGTTCTCTGCTTTCTTGTTTGAAATTCAATCGCAGGATTAAGTGAAATGCGTAAAACTCAAATAAGGAACGTTAGGAATCTGCAACTAACTGCCTGTCAGGCTGGAAAAGACAGAAAACTCCAGAGCAGGTAAGATCCATTTAGTTGTACACTTCCATTACTGAATAGGTTTGCCCCTCTGAACCAATTGACCCCAAATGAGATAAGAACAGTTCAGGGGATTGTGTTGGACTGGTGCAGCCATAGTGGGCCAAAGGATATTATTGTGCTAGACACTTCCATGGCCAGCTTCGAGAAGGTCATTTTGTCAAGTAACAGGACATTCTTTGCAAAATGTCCCTCGGCGAGGAAGGGTTCGAAGCTACTCTCCCCTGATTTTTCTGTCAGTCATGGTATTCATTGGGACATTTCAATTGGTAATAACTGTTGCGTTGCATTTTTGTGGACTCAGTCTATATGATAATGAGGACAATGAGACCGTGATGTTTCATTACCGAGGAGAGAGCAAGCCCTTGCAGCTCACATTCCCTGGATCTGCTTTTGAAATAAAGATTACTTTCTCCATGTGCATGTGTTTATTTCAAACAGCTCATTGACATCGAGACTGAACGTTCAGGGGAAACTGGAGGTGTGACAGCGACAGAAACAGAACAAGACGAGACATGAAAGTGTTTAGATTTTGCCGTGTGTCCGTTGTTTTTAGGGAGGAATGTCTGCTGGGCGCTAACCTGTCAGGTCCCAGGAACCAGAGGGCTTGTTGTGGTGGGATTTGTGTTATTGAAAGTTTCACATGAGAAGCGTTTGGGGCCATTTCAGCTCAGTATCCATTTCATATCGCGGCTCACAGCAACGGTGCACATTTTCTGGCGAAGTGCCTTGTATTCCACTTAAAGCCGCCTTTCTCCGGAGATACTTGTAGACATAAAACACATGGAATGGGTATAATCCTGAGGACTCTGTCACTATCGGGGAATGTGCCTGCGTGACTACCTCTGTATTTGAACATGAGAATACGTTCCTCAGAGGGGTTACAATTTCAAATCACATAGACAATCTCATTGCTGCAAACTGGGACGAGAATAGATGGATGCCTGATAACGTACGCTTCACGATGGACGAATGGCCCTTCACAACTCCTCCCCCACACGCTTTTTAAACTCGAGGCCAGAGAGAAACTGACCTGACGAGAAAATCGCTTCACAACCTACCAGAACCTTATTATTGTCCATTCTACTACCAATTTTGCAAACGTACTTACCATGCTTTCTATCTTCCCACCTACATCATTTATTTAAATGAAAAATAAAATGAATGTGCGCTCAGCCAATGGGATACCATTGGTAACAGTCCTCCAGTCTGAAAACTACCTTCCACCACCATTCTCAGCATCCTGCTATCGAACTAATTTTATATCGAATTGGAATCCTTACATTTAACTTATGTGTTTTAACTTTATGAATTAGTGAACCATGTGGAACAGTGTAAAAGCTTTTATTAAAGCCCAAGTGAGCAAACTCTACCACTATGTCCTCATTGATCTTCTTGGTTACGCCCTCAAAAAACTCAATCAATTTTGTGCAAAACCATGCTGATTATCCTGATTCATTCCTTGTATCTAAAAATTCAAATAAATCCTATCGTTTAGAATTGCATTCAACAACTTACCCACGAGCATAACCAAACACACAGGTCTATCGATCCCAGACTTCTCCATGAATTCCTTTCTAAACCAAGGCACAACATTAGCCATCCCCCAGTCATTCGGCGCCTCACTCGTAATAATACATGATAAAAATATTTCTACGAAGGGCCCAACAGTTTCATCCCCTAACGTCCCACAAGTTTTCGGGATACAGTAGATCAGATCCCAGAGAAATATCCAACTTTATATTTTCCAGGTCCTCCAGCACTTCCCCTTTTCAATGTGAACTACTTTCAAAACATCAGTATTTAGGTGTACCAGCCATTTCGTTCTCCACAGTGTAAACTGACGCGAAATGAACATTATATGTTTCTCCATCTGCTGAGGATCAAGACATAGGTAAGCATTTTCATCTTAAAGTGGTCGTATTTGGTCTCAATTTCTTAATGTACTTGCAGAATCTCTTTAGATTATACTAAACTTTATGGTCTGAGGCTATTTAATATTCTCCATTGACCTTTATGATATCCTCCTCAAGAATGTCCCTCCACTCCTTATATCGTTCAAGACGTTCACTTGAAACCATGTGTTTATAAAGAAGGTGTCACCCCGGTTAAAAAATTCTTATGACAAAGCCTAAATCCCTGCGATCAACGTTGTTCTAACGGAATACCTAAAATGTGCAAACCGGACATTTGGACCAAGAAGCCCCCACGAATCATGCGATGGGAATCGCACCCAGCTCACACATCTACCCAATTCCTGTAACTCTGAATTTCCCATGACGAAAGAACGTCAGCCATACATCTTTAGTCTGGGGAGGAAACGCAGGCTGAAACGGACAGGATGTGCCAACTCCAAATTCACATTCGTCCAAAGTAGATATTGAACAAACATCGCGGAGGCTGCAAGACATTAGTACTCACCACTGAGTCAGCCATTATAAACCTCCTATCCACCACTCAAAACATACCATCAATTATGGGGCCAAAACCTATTCTCAATGTTCCAAATGCAATGGTCCAGAGCCTCCTATTGACTGAGGCCTAAACCTCTGCCCGTGCTTTTTAATTTGCTTGAACTGAACGCCGACATTTTATTTGCCTTCCTAAACACCAACTGAAACTGCATGCTAAACATAAGAGAAAATTGAACTTGGAATTATTTCTGCTTTCAGAAAATTGTCTATGCCTCTACTCTTTCCACCAAACATATGACCTCATATTTTCCTCAAAGTATTGCAACTACAACATTTTTCGAAGCGCTCACTCCGTTCAAGTCATTCTGCAGCATGCCCGCTTCATCAATAAGATCTAGCCTTCCACCAATCATTGTGTCTTCTTGAAATGGAGCGATAACACCCTCAGTTCCTTTGAATGGATCATTCATACATAATGTGAATAGCTGTGGTGCAAACCCTGACTCATTTGAACTCCACTAGTCGCGGGCTGCCATCCTGGAAGAGACCTCTTTAACGAACTGCCTGCCTTCTGCCAGTCATCCAAACCTCAATCCTTGGCCTCTTATTTAGCAGTTTGCCATACTGCACCTTGACATACGTCTGTGGAAATTCAAGCCGGTCGCCTCCACAGGCTTGACTTCGTCTCACTTGCTCATTACCTCCTCAAAGCATTCTAATATATTTGTCAAATGTGATTTCTCCTTGACAACCTGTGCTGATGCTTCACGTACTCAATAATCCCATCCTTCCAATGACCTTCGATACTGTGTTTAACACAAAGTTGATTTATTTGATTGTTATCTAGAATATTAAAACGTTGCTTTCAGACCTGAATGAGAAGAACAAAGTTCAATCGGTGTTGAGATATGTAAACTCTACGCTGTCTCTTTAGGGTCGATGAGTGAGTGAATTCCATCCCTCAGTGGGATCCCTCTACTCTCTCAGCAGGTTCGATGAGTGACCTAACTGTTTTTCTCACATGGAGCAGGTAAATGCTTGCTGACAACTGCAAAATAAATGGTGTACTGAGAGTTGAGATGATTACTTGAACCTCTTCCTGGAATAAATACACTTGAAACGTCTCTCACACTTCGAAAATATCGATGGGACATCAGTTCCACAGAAACTAGAGAGCACATCCCACAGACTACATGTTTTAAAGGTCTCTCCTCAATGTGAAGACGTTCATGATATACTGTCCCCAGGAACGTTTATAGTGATTAATGTCTATCTTCAGTGTGAACACGTTGATGACACGTTAGTATTCAGGAAAGAGTGCAGCACTTCCCGCAGTCAGGGCATTTAGAAAGACCTGTTAATACTGTGTGAAAGGTGATGAGCCATCCGGTCGCTCGGACGTTACAGCAAGTCCTACAGATTTGGAACTGGAGATGTCTCTCCTCCGGGTGAGCACGTGGATCACACGTCAGGTCTTTATGATTCTTAATGGACTCTTATTTATGTTAGCATATTTCTCAAAGATGAAGCACATAAAGGGTTGATAACAGGTTCCTTATTAGATAAAAGGTTCCTTATTAGTATGAGCGAGGTGTTCGGTTCTCCAATCGCTGGACGTTTTAAAGCATTTTCCGCAGTTCAGACATTGAAATAGTTTCTAATCATTTTGAACGAGTAGGTGTCGCAGCAGGTCAGAGACAGAGTGAATCCCTTCCCACACTCTGAGCAGGTGAATGGCTTGTTCCTGGTATCATTGCTTCCCCTGGAATTCAGCTCAGACAGGGAGTGGATCCCCATGTTTCCCCAGTGTTTCCTCAGTATGACTACAATTGAGGTGTGTAAGGTCTGATGACAGGTAGAAGCCTCGTCCACACACACAATAAGTGAACGATTTATCTCCGACTGCAACCAGAGCTTTTTCATTTCATGTTCGAAATCTGATCAAGTTATATTCGGGATAAACTGCGTGGCTTCATCAGATTATGTTGGAGAGGTTGGTTTGTAAATCTTCCCCTTCTAAAATCCTGCGAAACTGATGTTATCCAAAAATGAGTGTGAAACCGTCTTTCACAAGACTCGAGATTCTGTCTGAAGATAAGGTCTGAAGGTAAGGGATTTTCGACACGAAGAATTTGAAGAGAATTTTGTCAGAATCTTTCATGCACACAGCCTCCACCACAGTGACGAGCGGGTCAGCAGGTGGATATGAACACGATCACCTCCCTGTTCCCTCCAGGTCAAACACTGTCTTGACATGTCTGACATCCAGTCCTGATGGAGCAGACATTTCTTACAATTGAATCATTGCAAAACTGAGGCATCTGACTTCTGTCCCGAACTCAAAACCCACTGCCTCGCCACCACTGAGTTGGAAGTGTGATATTGGAAGAACACAGCAGGGCATGCAGCATCCAATGAGCAAGACAATGGACGTTTCGGGCACGAGCCTTCATCATAGAACATAGAACATAGAACATAGAAGAATACAGCGAAGTACAGGCCCTTCGGCCCTCGATGTTGCGCCGATCCAAGCCCACCTAACCTACACTAGCCCACTATCCTCCATATGCCTATCCAATGCCCGCTTAAAGCCCATAATGAGGGAGAGTCCACCACTGCTACTGGCAGGGCATTCCATGAACTCACGACTCGCTGAGTAAAGAACCTACCCCTAACATCTGTCCTATACCTACCCCCCCCCCCCTTAATTTAAAGCCATGCCCCCTTGTAATAGCTGACTCTATACGTGGAAAAAGATTCTCACTTTCGACCCTATCTAAATCCCTAATCATCTTATACACCTCTATCAAGTCACCCCTAAACCTTCTATTCTCCAATGAAAACAGCCCCAAGTGCCTCAGCCTTTCCTCATACGATCTTTCTACCATACCAGGCAACATCCTGGTAAACCTCCTCTGCACCCGTTCCAGTGCCACCACATCCTTCCTATAGTATGGCGACCAAAACTGCACACAATACTCCAGATGTGGTCGCACCAGAGTCTTATACAACTGCAACATGACCTCAGTACTCCGGAACTCAATTCCTCTACCAATAAAAGCCAGTACGCCATATGCCTTCTTCACCGCACTATTTACCTGGGTGGCAACCAGAAAAGAGGCTCGTGAAGCGAGGGGGTAGAGAGACAAATGGGAGCGTGTGTGGCTGGGACAAAGTAGCTGAGAGCGTGATAGGAGGATGGAGATGGGGGTAATGATTATAGGTCGCAGCGCAGGGTAGAGCAGATAGGTGGGAAGGAAGATGGACAGACAGGATAGTTCATGAGAGCGGCAGAAGCCCTGGACCTGAATGAACTTGGCTGTGTGGGAGGGGGAGTTGACATGTTCGGCCAGGAGCCAGTGGTGTTGTTTCGTGCGGGTGTCCCGGGGAAGTTTCCCGAAGTGGTCTGTAATTAGGCATCCGATCTCCTCAGTGTCGAGGAGACTGCAAAGGGAACAATGGATATAGTAAATGACATGCATGGAAATGCAGGTGAAACTCTGATGGACATGGAAGGGTTCTTTGGGGCCTTGGACAGAGTTGAGGGCGGAGGTGTGGATGGATGTTTTGCAAATTCCGTGTTGGAATGAGACGTTTGCTGGGAGCGGATGGGAGGGTGATTTGGCGGGGGCGTGCACCACCAAGAAGTCGAAGAGGGAATGATATTTACAGAAAGTGGGTAGGGGTGGGGAGGGAAACACATCTTAGTTGGTGGGTTTCATTTGCAGCTGACGGAAATACCGGAGGATGACATGATGTCTACAGAGGGTGCTGGATTTTGAAGTGATGTAGAAGGGAGTTCCATCCTCGTCTCAGTTGGAAGGATGAGTTTTGGGAGCGGAGTTGAGGGAAGTAGATGTGATGAGCTGGAAGGCATCATCGACCAAGTCCGAGGAGAAAATGCCTCCCCACTGATTCAATCTCCTCCCTGGTAATTGTCTGAGTCTGAACAGGCACGTCATAACCATGGTGACATACTTCACTTCCTGATGTGTTTTTAACCACATATCCCCAACATCACCACGTCAGCCGACTTGCACTTCATTACATCATTAACTCTTCCACGTCTCTGCTCTTCTCCAGCTCAAACTCGAATCCATTCGTTTGGAAGCCAGGGTCATAATACACTTCCATCCGTCCTTTCAAATTCCCTCCCTGCTGTTGTGCTCGTGATGCAAGGAATATGGAGAGAGTGGAGTTGAACACGTGGCTACAGGGATGGTGCAGGAGGGAGGGTTTTGGATTCTTGGATAATTGGGGATCTTTCTGGGGTAGGTGGATGGTCTTCATCTGAACCAGAGGGGTACCATTATCCTGGGGTGACATTCGCTAAGACTATTGGGGTGTGTTTAAACTAATCCAGCAGAGGGATGGGAACCAAAATTGTAGTTCAAGTATCGAAAAGTTTGAGAGTAGGGAGGTCCAGAACAAGTTTCAGGGTCGCAAGATTGCACCGGTAAGCAAGACGTTGGTTTGGAGTATGTCTACTTCAACGCCAGGTGCATCTGGAGTAAGGTCGATGACGTTACAGGATTGGTTGGTACCTGGGAATTCGGTGTTGTGGCCATTTCGTCGACATGAATAGAACAGGGACATGAATGGTTGCTGCAGATTCCAGGATTTAGATGTTTCAGTAAGAACAGAGAAGAATGTAAAAGAGGAGGGACCTGTGGCAGTGTTGGTCAAGGACAGTATTACAGTTGCAGAAAAGATGTTTGGAGACTCGTCAACCGAGGTAATATGGGCTGAAGTTAGAAACCGGAAATGAGATGTCACCCTGTTGGTTATTTTCTATAGGCGTCCGAATAGTTCCAGAGATGTATAGGAAAGGATAACAAAGATGATTCTCGATAGCAGTGAGAATTACAGCGTAGTTGTTATGGGGGATTTCAACTCTCCAAATATTGACTGGGAACACTATAGTGCGAGTACTATAGATGGGTCAGTTTATGTCCAATGTGTGCAGGAGGGCTTTCTCACACAGTATGTGGACAGGCCAACAAGGGGCGAGGCTACATTAGATTTGGTACTGTGTAATGAGCTCGACCAGTTGTTAGACTTGGAAGTAGGTGAGCACTTTGGTGATAGCGATCACAATTCTGTTATGTTTACTTTTGACAGAGAAATGGATAGGTGTGTACCACTTTGGCAAGTGTTACAGCTGGGGGAAAGACAATTATGATACGAGTAGGTCAGATTTAGGAAGCATAGGATGGAGAAGGAAACTGCAGTGGATAGGCACATTAGAAATGTGGAGCTCATTCAAGGAAACGCGACTGTGTTTCAGAGATAAGTATGTACCTGTCAGGCAGAGTGAAAACTGTCGAGAGCGGGAGCCGTGGTTTCCGAAGGAAGTAGACTGTCTAGTCAAGAGGAATAAGAAGGCTTATATTAGGATGAGAGGCGAAGGCTCAGTTAGGGCGCTTGAGGGTTACAAGTTAGCCAGGAAAGACCGAAAGAGAGAGAGCTCAGATGAGCCAGGAGGAGACATGAGAAGTTTTTGGCGGATAGGATCATGGTCAACACTAAGGCTTTCTATCGATATTTAAGGAATAAATGAATGACGAGAGTAAGATTTTGGCCAATCAGCAATAGCAGTGGAAAGTTGATTGTGGAGTCAGAGGAGATGGGGGAAGCACTAAATGAATACTTTTTAACAGTATTCAGTCTAGAAAACGACAATGTTGTCGAGGAGAATACTGAGATACAGGCTACTAGGAAGAGGTATTAGAAATCCTGCAGAATGTGAAAATAGATAAGCCCCCTGGGCCGGATGAGCTGTATCCTAGGATCTTCTGGGAAGCCGGGGGGAGATTGCCGAGCGTTTGGCATTGAACTTTAAATCGTCATTGTCTCCAGGAATAGTGCCATGAGACCTGAGGATCGCAAATATGATTCCCGTGTTCAAGAAGGGGAGTAGGGACAATCCTGTTAATTTTAGATCAGTGAGCGTCACTTCAGTTGTTGGTAAATTGTTGGAAAAGGTTATAAGAGATAGGATTTATAACCATCTGGAAAGGAATAATTTGTTCAGGGATAGTCAGCATGGTTTTGTGAAGGTTAGGTCGTGCCTCACAAAACTAACTGATTTCTTTGAGAAGGTGACCAAGCAGGTCGATTGGTGTAAAACGGTTGATGTTGTGTATATGGATTTCAGCAAGTCGTTCGATAAGGTTCTCCACAGTAGGCTATTGCACAAAATGCGGAAGAATGGGATTTTGGGAGATGTAGCAGTTTGTATCAGTTATTGGCTTGCTGAAAGAAGACAGAGGGTGGTGGTTGATGGGAAATGTTCATCCTGAAGTCCAGTTACCAGTGGTATACCACCAGGGTCGGTGTTGGGTCCACTGCTGTTCGTTATTTTTTATAAACGACCTGGATGAGGGCGTAGAAGGGTGGGTTAGTAAATTTGCAGACGACAGTAAGGTCGGTGGTGTTGTAGATAGTGATGAAGGATGATGTAGTTTACAGAGAGACATAGATGAGCTACCAAGCTGGGCTGAGAGGTGGCAAATGGAGTTTAATGCGGACAAGTGAGAGGTGATTCCTTTTGATCGGAACAACCGGAATGCAAAGTATTGTGCTAATGGTAAATTTTTCTTGGTAGTGTAGGTGAGCAGAGAGATCTCGGTGTTCAGGTAGAGAGATCTTTGAAATTTGCCACCCAGGTTGACAAGTTTGTTAAGAAGGCATACAGTGATTTAGCTTTTATTAATTGAGGGATCGAGTTCTGGAACCATGAGGTTATGCTACAGCTGGACAAAACTCTAATGCGGCCGCACTTCGACTATTGTACACCGTTCTGGTCACAACACTATAAGAAGGATGATGAAGCTTTGGAAAAGGTGCAGAGGAGATTTACTCGTATGTTGCATGGTATGACGGGAAGGTCTTACGAGGAAAGGGTGAGGGACTTGTGGTTGTTTTCGTCAGAGAGAAGAAGGTTGAGAGGTGACTTAATAGAGACATATAATATAATCAGTGGGTTTAGATAGGGTGGACAGGGAGAGCCTTCTTCCAAGAATGGTGACGGCGAGCACGAGGGGGCATAGAATTAAATTGAGGGGTGATAGATATAGGACAGATGTCAGAGGTAGTTTATTTACTCAGAGAGTAGTAAGGGTATGGAATGCTTTGCCTGCAACGGTAGTAGATTCGCCAACTGTAAGTACATTTAAGTCGTCATTGGACAAGCATATAGACGTACATGGAATAGTGGAGGTTAGATGGACTTCAGATTGGTATGACAGGTTGGCGCAACATCGAGGGCCGAAGGGACTGGACTGCGCTGTAATGTTCTCTGTTCTATGTTCTATGGTCTAACTCCTCTTCTTCTATTCACGGGTGTACTTGCGTTCTGTTCACTGTTTCATTGTGCATTATCTGAATGGCATTTTTACGAACGCCCATTTTCCCAAACGTGCACTGCGGCCTTCGCAGCTTTATCTTTCCACAAGGGCTCCCACAGGGTGGAAGGGAAGGAGTTGCAGGTTATTCACCCAATGATGTAATCCTGAGGTCTTCCAATACCTCTCCAGCATGTGGGAGTACTCACAATAAGGGTTGCTCATCCATCACTGGGCGGCAAAATTTCAAATTTTTCATCATGTTCTACAAATCTCTTGACTGTCTTCCCTCTAACTATCACTGTCATGTCCTCCAGCCCACTCAAGAGCAAATAGAGCTGGTCAATAGGATGCCAACCCAGCCAGCGGACACGACACCCAAAATTATGTTTTAAAGTGCACTCTCAGATATTCTGCATTCCCTCGAATTCCAAGTTCTGGAGCACGTTCGATTTGAACTGTTTCACGTTTGGTGCCTAAAAGTCACCTGCCAAGACCATAAATTATGAATTCCCATGGCAACGTAAATCGCACCAGACAAAAGGAAAGGAATTACTCACCAAGTAATTAAGAAAACCTGCAATACATGCTGAAATCAAGGGTAATGAGCTGGTATCAATACTACATCGTGCCTTTTAAATAAAAGAAGCTTCAAAGCTTTTACTTTGTGTGATTTTAAACAAATGTTGATCCCTGTCACATTATGAGATATTGGGAAGCTGACAAAGTGTTATATCAAACACGTGATCAAAGAAGTGAGTTTCAAGTCGTATTTTGTCACACAAAACGAAGCTTGTATCACAAAACTGAGATGACCGAAGTTTTTCTGCTAGAGGTCATCATCTTTTGTCAGTCTCAAAACGCTTCATATGTTAGTGCTGCCATAGCTCAGTGGTTCGAGCCCGGGGTTGTAACCTCGATTCATACTACAGCCTTGCTGAATTTTCTTGAAACTATTGCAGCAAGCATCCGAAGGTGCGTTCTCCGTGTTGTTAGGAAATATTTTTGAAGGCATAGCTGGAAGTCATTTTATAGACAGAACCCCCCCGCCCCACGACCTCCCCCCCCCCCCCCCCTCAGGCCCCATTTGTTTCAGTTTGGAAGTCTACATACGTGTTTTTCCTTCGAGGAACATGAGGATGAGAAGCTTCTGATGCGAAGAATGCCTTCGTTTGGCAGGAAGAACAACGTGATTCATGAAAAGCAGAAAAGTAACGGTGAAACAATGGGGGAAGAAAACGTACAGGGATGTGGTTGAATCCTTCTGTTCCTTATGTAGAGACATGAATCTGCTGGAATCCATTTAAAGAGGCAGGAAGTTGGAAGACTGCAGCTTGCCAGGCTGCCTCAGAGTTGGAGAAGTCAACATTTAGCAGGTATCAATTATTGCCGATTGGGACAATCCTTGAGGCACAGCCTCCCGCCTGTTTACCCCTCTGCTTATGTAAACAGAATCGAGTTTTAAAGCGAGTCATGAAGACAGTATAGTCCAAACGGGTCAATTCCTCATTTTATGGAAGTTGGGCTCTCCTGAGACCTTCGTCACTTTCAAAAGATGTGTCTGTATAGTTCCCTCTATGGGTCAAAATGAGGTTCAGTTCTCCCGCAGTTCATGAACAAATTTGACGGTATCTGATTTCAGTCTCATTCATGGTTCATTGGAGATTAAAACTTTGCAGGGAAAGTCTCGTTCAGATGAACACTTCAGACGTCAGGCTGTGGGCCAATGAGTGGAAATTGGAAACGAGAATATTTGGATGTTTGATGACTGCCACTGACATAATGTATTATTCTGTGCTCTAAAAGCACGGTGTCACAAACACTCTTTTTTGGAAGGAATTTCTCATCGCAGGAAAAGAAACCTATGCTGTTAAGAGAAGACGCAATTGCACATGCCGTCCTTCCTTGTCGACTAGTGGTTACCACACAGCGCTTTCACCGCTGTGGTTTGGGTTAATTTCTTGGTCAGGGAATCTGGATTTATTGTTCCTGATAAGGGCAACAACAAAAGTGAGCGTCTTTGACATTTCAAACGCGTCCACATGTGCCTTGCATAATTGTGCAGGGTCGCAAGGTGGCTCACTGGTTATCACTGCTGCCTCACAGCGCCACAGATATGATTTGCCTACAACTGGGTCGACTGTCAGTGAGGCGCCTTATTCAGGAGCAAATAAAGAGAAAAAGGGTAAGGAATTGTTCTGTGAGGGTTAATTCCCGGAGGATTGGTGTGCATTTGTTGCATCGAATAGGCAATTTCTGAACTGTAGGCATTCCATGTTCCCTTATTGTGTTGCTTTAGCACATGTTCAGACAAGGGAGAAAAGTGAGGAAAAACAGGCACGACCAAATCAGTGATTGATCCATTGTGCAACAACCAACGGATTCACTTTTGACTGAACTAGCTCCCATTTTGCCTACATTGGTAATGGTAGTATGCAGCATTAGAACGGGTTTTCATGTGTTGTTTTGGCGCCAGCATCCTTTCTCAACATGGACTATACTGGGACAGAAAGAGATGATAAAAGACATGGATGGCGATGACTGGAATGAAAAGACATCAGGAAGAATGGACAGCGTTTACTTGGAAACAGAAAAATGGAAAGGAAGCCAACGATGTAGTGGGGGAGAATGCCATTTGAAAAGACAAAGCGGGGTTTCATGGGATGGTGGAAAAGACGAATAGATCATGTGGCGTGAAACCAGGTAAAACTGAGTTGTGTCCATATAGAAGGTTTCTAGGCGATGTGAATTTGGTGAGTGTAAACAGGAGGGAAATTCCCTCATTCGGATGGATCTAAATCTAGAGTATAGAACTTGAAAACCAGCGATGAATGATAAAGAGAAGTTTGGAGCTCGCATTCTTTTTCTTTCTACAGCTATTGAATTCGAAAATTATTACTTTTTCTCAGGAAAAATTATTCAGAAGCTTATTCTAAAACATTTGTAAAGACGCGTGCAGACACACAAGGAGTAAATTTCACCGGGATATGGAGTCTGGGCGGCTAGAATGGGTACAAAAGGTGCACAGAACACTCCACAAAATCAGATATTTTTTTGAATAAATGCTGTTTTACTCAATGTTCTTTTGCAACTTACATATATATGCACACACACACATACATGCATGCGCACACACATTTATATATATATATATATCCATTCCAAATTTTCTTAATTCACACACACACGCATATGTGTGTGTGTGTGAATTCAGAATATTAGGAATGGATGGTCGGCCATTTGAATGTTATTCCTGTAGAATGTGCGAGCGAAGAGTTTTCAGTAATGTCTCTGACATTTGAATCTACGGGAAGTGCACCCAACTCCATCTCCTTGGTAACAGCTTTAGGGAACTGAAGCTGGACATTGGATCTTTCGGAAGTCTGAGGTGAATTGAGAGGAGTTATAGGGAGGCAGTTACACTTCAGGTACAAGAAAAAGGTCGATGGGATACAGTTGGGAGACGATAAGGGAACAGGCAGCCAGTGCAGGCATCCATTTTGGCTGTGCCCATCTGTAACAAGCATACCGTATTTGTTACTTTTTGGGGGGATGACATATGAGGGGTAAGCCATGGGGTACAGATCTCTGGCACAGTGTTTGTCCCTGTGATCAGAAGGGTAGGGGAGAGGGGAGGAGAGCAATAGTTATTGGGGACTATATAGTAAGGGGGACAGACTGCAGTTTCTGTGGGTACAGGGCAGGCTCATGATTGATGTGATTTCTCCAAGTTACCAAGGTTTGTGATGTCTCGCAGCGTGTTTTCAGGATCCTTAAGGGGAGGGGGAGCAGCCCGTGGTCATGTTTCACATATGCACTAACAACATATGTAATAAAAGTGATGTGGATGTATGGCAGAAATTCAGGGTTCCAGGGTGACATCTTAGATCTAGATCAAACAGAGTTGTTCTCTCTGATTTGTTACACATGCCACGTTGGAGTGAGGGAAGAAAATAGGGAGAGAGCAGATGAACGCGTGGTTGTAAGGATGGTGCAGCTGATAGGGATTTGGATATCTGGATAGTTGGGTATCATTCTGGAGTCGGTTGGATCTCAATAAACAGGATTGTCTTCACCTGACCCGGAAGGGTACCAACATCCTGAGTGGATAATTTTCTAAAGCTCCTCAGGAGGGTTTAAACGAATTCAGCAGCTGAGTGCGAACCTGAATTTTAGCTGCAGTTTGCTGGAAGTTTTGAGTGGTTAGGACATAAATAGGTTTTCGGGTTTGCGAGTGAATGCTGGCAAGAATGAAGGTGGTTTGAAGTCTGTCTACTTCACCGCTAGGCGCATCTGGGATAAAGCAGGTGTCATGGGAAGTTAACTGGGACTTCAATATTGTGGCCATTTCAGAGACATGAATGGAGCACTGAAATGAATGGTTTTTCCTGGCACCTCAGTTTCGATTTTTCAGTAAGAACAGGGAAGTCGTTAAAGAGGGGGAGATGTGGCATTTTTAGTCAAAGGCAGTGCTATGGTAGCAGAAAGGATATTTGGTGAGGACCCGACTCAATCTGCTGAACTAGAATGGGCTGAGATTAAAATCAGGCAAGTGGAGGTCACCACCAAAATGTTCGAGAGATATGGACTAAAAGATTGCAAAGATGATACTGGATAGGAACGGAAGGAACCAGGTAGTTGTAGTGGAGAAGTTTAACTTTCCAAATATTGATTGGAAATGTTATTGTTTGATGAGCTCTGATTGGTCAGTCTTTGTCCAATGTGTGCAGGAGGGTTTCGTGACGCAGCATGTAGACTGGCCAACAAGAATCAAAAACATTGGATTTGGTACTGCATAATGAAGCAAGTCAACTGTTCGATTTGGAGATAATTGAGCACTTTGGTGATAGTGACCACAATTCGGTATGTTTGTTTAGTGATGGATAGGAATATATATATATATATATATATCGCAGAGCATGAGGTACCGCTGGGAGAAAGGCCACTATGATGCGATCAGGCAAGAGTTAGGATGCACCAGATGGAAAAGTAAATGCAGGGGTTTTGCACACCTGAAATATGGAGCTTGTTCAGGGAAGCGATCATGCATGTCATTGATAAGTGTGTGTGCGTCATACAGGGAATATGAGGTTGAGACAGGGAGCCATTTTTACTCAAAAAGTTGAATTTCTTGTCAAGATGGAGAAGGCGGTGCATGTAAACATGTAATATGAAAGCTGAGTTAGTGCACTTCAAAGTTAAAAGCTAGCAAGGAAGGGCCAAAAGAGAGAGGTACTCAGAGCAAAGTGGGGACATTAAAAGTCTTTAGCTGGCAGGGTCATTTAAAACCCTGAAGCTTTCTCTTGTCATTTCAAAAATAAAATAATATCGAGGATATGATTAGGGCCTGTCAAGAACAGTAGGAGGACGTCGTCAATGGAGTCCGAGGATAGGAGAGGCGCTGAATGTATATTTTTCATCATATCTCAAATGAAAAAGACAATGCTGTCGAAGAGAATTTTGAGATGCAATCTGTTAGAATAAACGAAATTGATATTCATAAAGACGAGTTGTTCGCAATTCTTGAAAGCCTGAAAATAGATTGTCCCCTGGGCTTGATGGGATGTATCATAGGATTCTCTGGGAATCGTGGGAGGAGATTGCAGAACTTTTGACTACCAACTTTATTTCGTCAGTGTCTATGTGATTAGTGCGAGAAGACTCGAGTTCAGCAAATATTGTCCCCTTCTTCACGAAGAGGAGTAGGGAGAACGCTGGAAAGTATAGAACAGTGAGCCGCATTTCCTTGAAGTTGAAGTTTTGGGAAAGGTTATGAGAGATATGATTTATGATCACCTAAGCAGGAAGAAGTTGATTCGCCACAGTCAACACGATTTTGCGAATAGCAGGTTGTGCCTCACAAACTTTATTGAGCTCGTTGAAAAGGTCAATAAACAAGTGGATGAGAGTAAAGTGGTTAACATGATGGGTATGATTTTCACGAATGCACGGTCGGCTGTTGCATAAAATACAGAGACATGGGATTGAGGGTGATTTCGCGGTTTAGATCAGTAATTGGCTCGCTGAAAGAACACGGAGTGTGGCAGTTAATGGAAAATATTCATCCTGGAGTTCAGTTACTCATGTTGTACCACAAGGTTCCTTTTTGGGTCCACTGCTGTTTGTCATCTTTATAAATGGGCGGCACGGTGGCACGGTGGCACAGTGGTTAGCACTGCTGCCTCACAGCACCAGAGACCCGGGTTCAATTCCCGCCTCAGGCGACTGACTGTGTGGAGTTTGCACATTCTCCCCATGTCTGCGGGGGTTTCCTCCGGGTGCTCCGGTTTCCTCCCACAGTCCAAAGATGTGCAGGTCAGGTGAATTGGCCATGCTAAATTGCCCATAATGTTCGGTAAGGGGTAAATGTAGGGGTATGGGTGGTTTGCGCTTCGGCGGAGCAGTGTGGACTTGTTGGGCCGAAGGGCCTGTTTCCACACTGTAAGTAATCTAATATAAATGACCTGGGTTCGAGCATGGGATGATGGATGAGTAAATTCGCAAAACACACTAACTCGATGGAGTTGTCAACAGTGCCGTAGTCTGCTGCAGGTTACAGACGGACATGAATAATCTGTAGATCGGGGCTCAGAGGTGGCATATGGAGGTTATTGTGGAAAAGTGTGAGATGAACAACAAGAATAAGAAGTTCTGGGCTAATTGTAATATCCTTGGAAGTTTAGGTGAGCAGAGCGATCTCGGCGTCCATGTATATAAAACTCTGAAAGTTAACACACACGTTGATGGATTTGTTTGCAATGAGCACAGTGTGTTAGTTTTTATTGGGAGAGGGATTGAGTTTCAGGGCCAAACGATCCCCTTGCAGCTCCAGAAATTTGTCTGGTATGGCCAAACTTGTCGAGTTGCGTGCGGTTCTGGTCGCCACATTATAGGACGGATGTGAAAGCATTGGAAAGGTTGTAGACGAGATTTCCTCGGATGTTGCCTTCTGTGAAGGGAAGGTCTTACGAGGAAAGGCTGAGGGACTTGAGGCTGTTTTTGATTGAGATAAGAATATTGAGAGGTGAATTAATAGAGACATAAAAGATAATCAGAGGTTGCTTTAAGGTGGACAGTGAAGGCCTTTTTCTTCAAATGGTGATGGTTGGCACAATGGCACATCGACGTAATTTGAGTGTGATTGATGCCGAGGTCGATTCCTTTCTCAGAGAGTAGTAAGGGTGCAGATCGCCTTGCCTTCAACAGTCGGAGACTCACCAACATTCAGGACAATTAAATGATCATTGGATACATTTACGGCTTATAATGCCAAAATGCTGGTCATTTGGACTTCAGATTGGCGTCACAGGTCGGTGCAACATTAGTGCCAAAAGCACTTTATTGCGGTGTAATATTCCGTGTTTGAACTGTTCTTCAGCTTGAAGTTGCAATCATCTCTGTTCACTATCAGTAAAACAAACACCTGGCGAGAATCCAATGCGCAATTTTGGCAGTGCATGTACTGCCATTCTGTAATGCAACTACAGCAAGCTAACTCATTACACCGCTGGATCTGCCGTCAAATGATGACAAACTGGGACCCTCAACCCAATTACTCATTTTTTTCTGTGGACCTGAAATGAAACATAGTGCAGAGGAGGTTATACTGATAATGAAGCACCGATTATGAAGCATCAACTTCAGGAAAATGGCACAGAAAATGTAGTGAAAATCGATTTTATTGAATACTGCGTACGTTTTCCGTGGCTTCCTGCATTGATCACAGGAAATGTTATGTCGCCACTGTACTGGGATTTTCCTTCTATTGGCGTCAATTCGTCAGAGGATTCGATTCACTGACATTTCACCAACTTCCTTTGGCATGTTCATATGACACATCCACTCACACTGCACACAACATCAACAATGTTCAGCATACTACATCCACGAGCATGTGGCATGGTTTTCATAAACAGTGAAGTTTGGATAATGTTATGCAAAGGCAAATTGAAATTCAGTTTAATTAGTAAAGTCGCAAGAATCCAGAGTAAGATTCAAAATGTCAGAAATTCACGTTCATTACCTTGGGCAGAATTCCAGCCCAGCAAAGGGAAAATCTGCCCCTGAATCCCCAGGATCCATGCAATTGATTGCTCCATGTGTCCACTTGGAAACCTATTTGAAGGAACGTTCAGCCTGAAGGAGAACTTGTGAGAATCCTCCGCTGTCTGATCTAAAGCTGAAACAAGAGCTGTCTATTCCAGCTGGGAGGGAAGCGAGGTGGAGATGAGACCAAAATATTACTTGGCGTTTAATTCATATTGTCCTCATTGTGATTGTTTAAAAACCTGGGCCAGAAATGGCACAGACACAAAGGAGCAGAAGGAGGCCATTCTTAACACAGATCCTGCCCCGCCACTTCATTCGATATCATCATGGCTGACACAACAATGTTAAGTCTTTTTCCAGCCCATCCACGACATCGTGTTGCCGAGTGGCTAACAGATATTTATCGATCTCTATCATAAATAGACATCGAAAATGTAAATCTGTGAGAGGAAAATGTTCTGTTTCGAGACAGTTGGGTTTATGCACGAATATCACTGGTTTTGCAGATGAGCAACCGAGTCTGGTCTGACCACTTTGCAAAACATAAATTAAAACTCGACTCTGATGGGATTCGAGCCCACAACCTTTGAATAGCAGCCTGCAGAAAGATATAGAAATCCAACACGCTTTCCATGGCGCCACAGAGCCGCGCAAGCAGCGAGCTTTAAACACACAAGTTTGCCTTTGACGCATTGCATTCAGGACACCCATCTCGCGCCTGTCTGTCCTCGTCACACTTTCCGGTACCTGGTCCTTATCCACTTGTGCTCTGGCCAATCAAGTGTTCGGTTACAGACTGCTGAAACGTTCTCATGATACTTAGCTTTACCACATGTTCAGATAATGATTTACAGATAATCAATATTCTATAGATGAAAGCATTCTTCCTAAATCTAATCCTTGTCTCCTATCTTTCATTTATGTTACTCTGTTCCTTCCCAATACAGGCTTATCCCTGTCACCCATATTTATCCTCTTCATAAATTGAGCACGTTAATCAGTTTCTCATTCAGCCTTCTCTGCGGTTAGATAAACATCCCCAGCCTAGCTCGTGTACCTTCACAATGGGAGAGGTCCAGCCCTTGCCATTCTTTTCATCTCCAGTGAAATTCTCCTCCTGAAATCAGACGCTTCCAGCAGTCTGGCGATTACAACATAAAAGCAAAGTTCTCAGGAGGAAAGCCAAAAGGTGTGAACAAAATCAACAGCTCTTGTCCACCTCTGATCAGAAAGGAAAGTTAACGTTTCGAGTCCAATGATCCATCTTCGGAAATGATGGGAAGGGCGGGTGGACGAAGAACGTGGAAGAGGGCGGACGGTTTCTAAAATGATTGAACTCGATGTTGGGTCCTAATGTTTGCAAGGTCTGTCGGTAGAAAATGAGTTGCCGGTCTTCCAGATTCTGTTGTGTCTTGAAGAGCACAGCAGCAGACCAGGAACTGAAATGATTGCATGGGAACACAGTGTCTAGATTAGAGTTGTGCTGGAAAAGCACAGCAGTTCAGGCAGCATCCGAGGAGCAGTAAAATCGACGTTTCGGGCAACAGCCCTTCATCAGGAATACAGGCAGAGACCCAGAAGGGTGGGAACACATTGTAATGTTGAAGTACAGGAGACTGGAAGATCGGGATAGTTTTTGTTGATTCTGGACAAAACGGAAGTGATCTCAGCTTTGTCACCGACACTATTTTCCTCTCTCCATTGGAGAAAGGTCACATTCTGAGCAGTAAATAAAGTTGCCTCGATTAAATGAAGTGCAGACAAACCTCTGGAAGATGTGACGACAAGCTTCCACAGTAAGTAGAGATATCTGAAACCAGCAGGAAATGTAACTTACAACATAGAACGTTACAATGCAGTACAGGCACTTCGGCCCTGGCTATTGCCGCGACCTGTAAAATAATGTGATGTCCATTGTAATGGAAAATTAACATTTATTTTGAAACCAAAGAAAGCACAGGGAAACAAATAAGTAAGTACCTGACTTTACAGAGGCAAGTGTTGCACACAGACTGAAAAAAATGTAAAGTTAAACCGAAATAATAGCAGACTGACAAGGCCAGCAAACTACCATATCAACAGTCAAGAATGAGAAAAAATAACTCCGTATCTGGAAAGTAACCCGAATGTTTCAGGCCCCTGAACTTGAGATTTTGATAAGAAGAAGCGAATTCTAGTATCAAGGGAAAATGTATTATTTGTGGAAGGTGAGCTAGTTACCTTTTTGGTAGATACAGGAGCAACATATTCAGTCCTTAAATCAACGCGTATGAGAGAGTCGACGCAGTGGATGCTTCAGGAGTCGTGATATGAGAAAGCTTAACCGCACCCCTATTGTGCGGAACCAGTAACGGCGAAACATTCCAATTCTCATTTCTATTGTCGGAAATCTGTCCTTTAAATCAGATGGCTCGCGATCACATTGTGAGATTGGGGTCGGGTTGTGCAGTACCCCGACAGGCTTGCAGGTAATACGAAAAGATTTACCAGCGCAAGCTGTAAATTACAACTCACGACCCCGATGCATGTCTATGAGTGGCGATTAAGCCAGAGAGCCATAAATTCAGTAAGTGATTCGCTCGGCCAGCAATCAAGTAACCATGGTAATTCCATTAACACAGATTTTCTTGCTGAGGATATGCTGCACTGAACAGCACACATACACCGTGAGGGCCCTTACAAATCATATGAGAAGGATTGTTTGAGGAGATTGGTTAAACCAGATCAGTTAGTGTTGTGCGAAGTTTATTGGAATGATCACAGATGTGCAGTCAGTGTTAACTTGTCCATAGTATCTGTGGCGGCAAGTAGACCCTATCCTTTTGATGTGGAAGGCACCTTTCCTCATGTACCATTGGCGAAGGCATCCAGCGACAGGTGGCAGGATTTGGGACCATGGGTACTATTGGCACAAAAACGAAAGATTGTGTCTTCAGGAACGATATGCGTATCTGCTTCAATGCAGATATAAGGACAGATGTGAAGAAACTAAATTGGCTATGTCAGGCAGATAGGGCAGTCCAGGTAAACCCGCCAAAAGGGTAGCCTGGCGATTAGCTATGGTAGATGTTTCGGATCCAAGATTAAGAAGGGGCCCTACTGAGTGCAGGGCAAAAGGCAAACGTGGTATGGGGTTTATACGAAGCTGTGAACCCATAAAAATAACCCCGGAAGTCTGAGTATCGTCCTTGCAGAACACAAGACCCGTTAAAACCCGAGGCTCTCAAAGGAATTACTTTGCATCCCTCCTGAAGGCTTGAGTGATAATTCCCTGTGGATAATCACCGGTAAGAGCCCCATTTTTTTCCGGTCAAAAAGGCAAACATTCCAGGTGAATCATGGAAACGGAGCTTTGTTCAAGACCTACAGGTAGTCAATTATGCTATTGTTCCGCCCGCCCCAAATGTTCCTAATCCTTGTACTATATTAGCTCAAATTCCAGCTGACAGCAAATGTTTCTCTGCTATGGATTTAGCAAAAGCCTTCTTTAGCGTACCGGTACACCCAGAAAGTCAATTCTGGTTCACTTTTCCATTCAAAGGCAAATCGTGTACATTCACGCGACTTTGTCAAGATTACTGTGAGTCCCCACCATAATTAATGAGGTTCTATGCAGGAGTCTGGAGACTCTTGTTTTAACCCCGGGGTCAGCGCTTCTGCAGTATTTAGACAAATGTTTAATAGCAGCACCAACAGAGGAACAATGTGAGAAAGATACGCTTGCGTTGCTCTGCCATCTAGCCAGGAATGGGCACAACGCTAGTTTCGCAAAACTACAATTTGTGCAACAACAGGTGAAGTTCTTAGGTCACTTCTTGTCTGAACAAGGGAAGGCCATTGGTCAAGACAGAGTTCAAGCGATCCAGCAAATTGCAAAGCTTCACACGAAGAATCAATTGCTATTCTTTTTGGTCATGCGCTCCTACTGTAGAATGTTTATCCCACATTACACAACCCTTGAGGCCCCCCGCAAGTGAAATTTCCAATGGCTAAGAGTTGCAGATCCAGAGACCGTAGCAGTTGAATTGAAAATGGCGCTCCAAACTACACCGACACTGGGGATTCCGAATGTAAACAAGCCTTTTGTACAAACGGTAGATGAGAAGCGTGGCTGCATAACATCTGTGCTGATGCAGGATAATGTGGGAAAATTGAGCAGGTCGCTTACATTTCGGCTAATCTTAGACCTCGCAGCGGCAGGATTGCCTGCATGCCTGCGAGTCGTGGCTGCAGCTGAAAATATTTGCTGTAGCGTCCAGGGACACAGTCGGCTGTGGAGAATTAACCCCACTGTTCCCACATGCATGCTTACTGTTTTGCGAGCAAAACACAGCACACATGTCGGCAGCACGTTGGCTCAGATACAATACTGTGCTATTGGAGATGCCTAACATTACAATAACGAGATGTAACGTCCGTAATGCTGCTTGCCTTCTCGCCACAACAGGAGACAGAGACCCACATGACTGTGTCGCTGTAACGAATGAAATTTGCAGCCCAATACCAGACGTGCAGGATTCACAAACTCAGAATCAGGATATTCTGAGTTTTTTTGTGGATTGGTCAGCATTCAGGAGAAAACAGACAGGCCAGAATTGTGGTTGGTATGCTGTAGTAACTATCCACGAGGTAGTCAAAGCAGAATGACTCCCTTGTCATCTGTCAGCTCAAGGAGCAGAGCTGATTGCCTTGACTGAGGCATCTAAATTGACTGAGTGAAGGATAGTGAATATTTACACCGACAGCAGATATGCATTCGGGGCTGAACATAATTCTGAACCCTGTGGAAACACAGGGGCTTCTGGATCTACACTGTAAAGCCCAACGTACACCGTGACCTGATTTCTGACCCCCTGGAAGCGGTCCTACCGCCTAAATCATTCGCTGTCTGTAAATGTGAAGTCCACACGAAAACGTATGATTCCCTTTCTCAAGGCAATGCGAATGCAAACTCAGTGGGAAGAACGGCAGCCCAGCAGCCGCCAAATGATCAGTTGACATATGTATGTCAAATATTTATAATCCAAAGCAGACTTATGGGAGTTAGAGTCGCAGGCCACGCCGAGGGAGAAGCGTGAGTGGACAATGGCAAGGTGCAGAATGAGGGAATGGGTGTGCTGTAGTCCCATTGGTAAACCTTGTCTACCGCGATCATTATTCCCATTCCATGCCAATTAACACACAGTGAGTACCATGTGTCAAAAGGGGCGATGCACGACAGTTTTCAGCGCACTGGTACACGAAGAGATCTACTCATTACTCCTGAAAATATTGTGAATAATGCGTTATCTGTGCCACTAATAATGTTGGGAATGGAATACAGATGAGTCAAGCAGAACACCCTCAATCTCGAAAACCCTTTGAACATTAATAAATGTATTTTATTGAACTAATACCTTGCGAAGGGAAAATGCATTGTCTGTTAATAATTGATATGTTTTCCAAATGGTTTGAAGCACTCCCCACGTATAAATAGGATGTCATTGCAGGAACCAAGGCTTTGCTAACTGAAAGAATTCCGAGATGGGGAATTCCTCAATGGCTTAGCAGGGACAATGCGACACCATTTGTCACTATTGCCGTGGAGTAGATCAGTGATTACTTGGGAATAAACGTGAGACAACACTGTGCCTACCACCCAACAAGCGGTGTTAGTGGAAAGAGAAATGCAACCTTAAAAAATAAATTGACAAACATTGTGAGCAACTCGGGGTGGCATGGACAAAGGCACTTCCAATTGTGATTAAGTATATGAGATCTAGAAGAAGAGGAACAGCCAATCTTAGCCCTTTATAGATTTTGTTTGATAGGCCGCCCAATACAGGAATTGGCCAAAACCCTAAGGTAAACCGATAAAGGATCACTGTGAGGATGAGATTACTTGCAGTGTAGAAACAGGCCCTTCGGCCCAACAAGTCCACCCCGACCCTCCGAAGAGCAGCCCACCCAGAACCACTCCCCTACATCTAACACTACAGACAATTTAACATGGCCAATTCACCTAATCTGCACATTTTTGGACTGTGGGTGGAAACTGGAGCACCCGGAGGAAACCCAGGCAGATACGGGGAGAATGTGCAAACTCCAGAGAGACAGTTGCCTGAGACGGGAACCGAATCCAGGTCTCGGGCGCTTTGAGCTAGCAGTGCTTACCACCGTGCCACCATGCAACGGTCTGCACTTTCGTCTCAAATACAGAATCAACTGAAGGCAGCACTACCCAAATCAGCAGAAGGGAAGATGCACGACCTAGAACCTGGAGACTGGATAGTGCTGAAAGACTTCAGGAGTAAACGCTGGAATGCGAAGAGGTGGGAGGGACCGTTTGAAGTGCTCCTTACAACACAGACAACTGTTAGTCGAGTCACTGCAGGACAGCGATGAAAAGGGTTCCATGATCCCTCTCCGACCCGCACAGCTGCTGGGATGTGCCCGGCTACATTGTCAATTTCACAGCAGATAATGATAGCCCATCAATCCAGACAAAAATCAATGGTAAGCTGAGTCTATCTTCTCAGACTCTTTTCAGCTACAAATGTATCTGTGAGTGCGTGAGAATATATATTCGTTTATGATTTGGTGAAATAACCATGAGCTGCTTGACATTACTGCAATTTCGATTCTTGCTTTTCTAAATGATTTCACCCATGGCTCGAAACAGGACGACTTTCACGTTTACACGGAACACGAAACACACCGGACTACAGGGAAAATGCACAAAGCTGAGCAGGCCGTGTTCCACATCATACCGCGCAGCATAGTTACAGTCACTGTGTCTGTTTTGCAGAATAAGAGTCCCAAAGAATGTTCTCCACCCTAAAACCGGAGGTAGCATTACAATGCTAGAACGACAGATCACATAATGAGGATGCTCTGACGTCTGGGCCAGTTCTCGATGCCACTTTCCTTGCCTTTTACCTGAACCGTGCAATTTGCTGCAGAGATGTTCACTCCTGGACATGATCCACATGGATACCAACTGAGTTGGAAACCTGTGTGGGAATCGACGAGAAGCGACTCAATAAATTTTGCTAAATTCCATGGTGTTTATTAGAAATGCAGTTTCTGTTCACCTCAATCTAAAAGGCAGTTTCTGAACATAGTAACAGAAGCCAAAAGGTAATTAGCTCACCCCACCCCCACTCCAGAAGAGGTGCTAACTGCACTTGAGTGCTTTTTGTTCTCGATGTGAAGAGCTCTCACGCCTGAGTCACCTTCACGTCTCTTGTGGCTGAGTGAATCACAAAGAAGGAGTTTCACCAGAGCTGCAACTGCCTCACTTCCCCACTCGCCCTCCCCGTTTACATTTTCCTGCTCGTCAGTGATTTAAAGAAAACCAAATGGATGCGATGTCATTCTGTAATCTCTCTGTCGATTCCTCCGTTTCAGTTCCAACATGACTTAGATCTCGGGGCGCACCTTAATACTAGCGACACTATGACAGCACAAGTCCCAAGGTTCCTCTGAGAGTGTAATTTCTTTCATTGCTGTTGCTGATTGAATGAGCCACTTACGTGCGAACTGCTCCAAAACATGATTCAGGACCTCTGGTGCCAATTCTCGCACGTTGAATAACGACAGACAGCTTCCAAATGAGGCCTTTCAGAGACGACTTTGGGGTACATTTGACAGACAGACAAGTTCAGGAATTCGTGGTGCTCTGTGACACCAGCGCATCAGCTTCTTCCCTGTCTTTGAACCGAGCCGCCTGCACAAGGAATTCAAATGCGGTACTGCTTTTCGTGGAAGGATCACAACGTGGTAACTACACTCTCAAACAGAATGGCACATGATCAGAACCAGGTTGGAGAAAAACTTTACAATGCTTTGCACAGTAATTAAATGGAATTGCATTATATTTCACTACGACAGTAGATTTGTTCCAGCAAATTTGAAGGCAGGTTTGCAGGTGGGAAATCAGGCAAGAAAGCTCCGTTCTTGTCCATGCAAAAGGATGCAGTTGAAGAACAAAACAGTTTCTGCCCAGTTTCGAACTGGGGACTTTTCGCGTGTGAGGCGAAAGTGATGAGCACTACATTACCGAAACAAGCATCAGCTGCCCGCCCAGCGCCTCAGTGGCATCCAGCACTGAAAGTAGAAGGCATTCGACGTTTCACCTTTCTGTTTCCAAGAGCTCGTTGTTTTCCAGCGTAATTGACATCTAGAAAACATTAAAAAAAGACACGTGAAATTGATGACAAAATATAGACAAGGATGTCGTCAATGTTTGGACTGTAGGGCGAGGTGGACGAGTCGAGTTACCATCGGACTTTGTTTTACAACAGCGATGAATTAACAGTCTTCATTCGGTTCCAGTAATAACTCAACTTGCCTGGAACATAAAGCAACAGCAGAGCTGTTTGCAATTTTCTGCGCGGGAGGCGAACACGATCATTGCAGCACAGGCACCTTGGAAAATTGGGCCCTTTCCCACACCACAGTTAATTCCGCGGGAAGCAAACCCATTTTTCTTTTGGTATGTACATCAATACAGCGGGGACCGACACAGCATTTTAACAAGCTGCAGAGTCAGAGGTGATTAGCAGGACACTGGTGTGGTTCGAAATCACGCCCCTGTTGAGGCTGGAATCTGGATCCAGCGACTTTACAGCAGGGCAAGTCCAAACTCCGCGTTCGATTTTGTCTCAGCCTTAGTGCGCTACCACTTCCCAGAAAGTGCTGGAAAGAGAGAAAGAAAGAACATAATAAGAATGGGCCATAAAAAGTGAATTTCATAAATCCCAGTCTCGATTAGATTATCTTTCCCTTTTGTCTTTCGGACAGAAATGATGGAAATGATTGGACACACGACATCACAAACTTTTAACATTCGCCAAAATACCAAATAACGATGAGTCGAGTCACCGCAGGACTTTGTTTCACAACAGCGTTGGTATAAGAGTCTGCATTCGGCTCCAGTGAAAACTCAACTGTTCTGAAACGAAACAGTTGCGGTCGAGCAGCTTGAGCCCGCGATTTTTCGTACGGGACGCGAACACTGTTACGTCAGCACAGGTACTGACCCCTTTGCCTGAGTCTATATTCGCACCCACCACTGTCAAGTCTTTGAGAAGCAAACCCCAACTTTTTAACTTTGATCCACATTTGAACATGCTGTAGCATTACAGTTGATCCACCGAAATGGCAGCGCAGGCATTCGAATTCACACAACCGAGATTCAAAAACCTCAACGCACCTGTTTAGCCCACTCTGCCATGTGACCTTGCTGGATGCTTTCGTACGTTTTCAGATATGCCTCTGTAATTTAATAGAAGCGCGTTCCCAGGGAAAGGGTTCCGTAATCCATCTCCTACTTCAACAGCTTCTGGGAAATCCTGGCTCCAATATCAATTTCGCAGCAGATAAGGATAGCCCATTAATCCAGACATAAATCAATGGTTATCTGAATCTATTTTCTGAGACGCTTTTCAGCTGCAAGTGTATATGTGTGTGTAAGAATGTATGTTCGGTTTTGATTTCATAATATAACAATGAGCTGCATGAGGTCAAGATGCACTCGGTAAAGTTGGATATCCCAGCCTGATGTCCCAATGTTCCCAGTTCCATGTCAATCAAAGCTGCTCCAGGTGAGTTATGAGCTCCCAACCTGATGTCCCAATGTTCCCTGCTCCATGTCAATAGAAGCTTCTCCAGGTGCGGTTGGAGCTTACCGTCTGGTGTCCCAATGAGCCCTGCTGCGCTATGTCAATAGAAACCGCTCCATGTGAGGGTGGAGCTCCAAGCCTGATGCCCCAATGCTCCCTGCTGCTCCATGTCAATAGAAGTTGCTCAAGCTGCTATTTGAACAGAAGCCTCGGCCTCTATGCGCCTCGATGCGATCATAGAAGTACCGTGCGCTCACTGATTGCATCCCTGGGGGCCACAGAGTAGTTGCACTATTAAAGTTGTATCCAAATACAGGTGTATTTTCCGCAACATGAGAACCTTATCTTATTTGTAATCACCGCCCTAGTATACTTTGTGAAAGACTTTCTTTCCAAAGCCTTGGTTAGCATGCGCCTATTGCACTCAATGCGACATAAGGTAATAGTGCTAAATGGCGGATTTTCAATAAATATTGCATCACATGATTCATGCTGTGTAACTGCTATTTAACAAGGAGAATGTATTTGAGGAAATCAGCAGTTTTATTTCCTGTGAGGGAATGAGGTTTGTATTCATAAAATTGAACTTATTAAATGTGTAAAATGATCACAATAGATCTCAATTTGAAAAATGTTCGGTAATGTTGTTATCCAACATGAAATGAGGGGTTGTCTTATGTTGGCCACACGGTTGTTAGAACTAACTACCTATTAATGACAAGAGAATAAATGAAATTTAAATAATTTCACATGTTTGTTCTACATTAGTCAGCGGTTATTGATCCACAGTTTTGATCAGTCCCTGCAGTTAACATGATGTCTGCTCCAATTGTTCATAAAGAGAGGGAGCTGGCTTCCCACTCATATTCAGCATTCATCACTGGCAAGAGCAATGAGAAAGGGAGAGACCAATGTGTAACTGTGTCCACGCCCATGCACAGTACCTGCATTACCAAGTTCTCTGCTGTGCATTTACAGCCAGTACTCGGTGTCCCTGAACCCTTCCTCTGCCCCTTTCGAAATATCTCCATTATTTTCTGCTATCTGTCTGTGCTTTTGTCACTAAGATGAATCACTTCTACCCACTCTGCTACAGGTTTCAACTGACAAAATACTCATTAACAATCCATTGGATAAACATGCGCTTGCCATCTCTCGTTATTTGTTTTTCCTGGATCTCATTCATTCCATGAAAGCTCGCAATAACTTGTCTTCGAAAGGAAAACCGTGTTCCTCTTCATTATCCGAAGGCAGTCTGCATTTCAATACAGTTTAAGCAACAGATTCGACTAATTAATGGAGACTTTACTGCAGCGTCGATGGCAATAAACTGACCAGTCGTCCTCCAATTTAGCCGAGACTCAAACCAAAGCAGCGTCATGAACGACTGCACTCCATAAGCGACGAGAGTGCGACTCGATCCCACGCCTGCAGAGAACAATGTGTCAGTAGTCAATCACTTTCACTACTCAGACACCACGTCGGAGATGCAATGCGCATCTTTTAGATTTAGATTAGATTACAGTGTGCAAACAGGCCCTTCGGGGCCAACAAGTCCACACCGACCCGCCGAAGCGCAACCCATCTTTGGACTGTGGGAGAAAACCGGAGCACCCGGAGGAAACCCACGCAGACACAGGGAGAATGTGCAAACTCCACACAGTCAGTCGCTTGAGGCGTCAATTGAACCCGAGTCTCAGCCGCTAGCCCGGATCTAGCAGTGCTTACCAATGTGCCACCGTGCCGCCCACAACCAAATGTTTAACTGAGTTGAGTAAATTGTGCATAGAAGCGGATACTTCTCCCGAAATGATAAATAGCACAGTCCAGTTCATAAAGAATGGCCTCACCTCTGCTTGATGGGGCAAGCGCATTCCCAATGTGGCAATCTGCTCACATGGTCTGAACAGAAATAACGAAATGACTAAGAAACAATATCTGTTTAATTGAATTCTATCAAGAATTGGAGCTGATGGAATGAAAAGCCTTGTGACGGGGCCGATGTAACACTGTCTCTGAAGAATTATTTCCCCGACTCGAGGACAGTCCACAGTACTTAGTGGCAGAACTAGCGCTCCCTCCCTTCTGGACAGATATTTTTGACCGATCGCACTTATGTACAGAGCGAACAAGTTCAAAATCTTAAATAAGACCAACTGAAAATTGAAGTGAACAACGCAAAAGACGACTAGAGCGACACTTTACAATAAAGTTATTTTGCTCAACCTTGGCCTGTGTTCTTTTCCTGGGCCGGGTGACACCAAGTCACTGTACGAGCACAGCAACACAGTGAGTAAATGGCAGAGGGAAAATGTGTGTAGTATCAGAGGGCATGTTGGGAGCAGCAGCAGATACACAGGGAAGTTAATTTCCCACAACGGGAACACTTCCCAAACAGCGGACTGAGATGGAAGATCTCAGAGTGTTATGAAATGTTATAATTGATTCCGCAGGCACTGCGGGGATCAGTCATTGAATCTGTTCAAAATTAAAATTAAAATATTTCTACGGATTAAAATCAAAATAAAAAAGTCCTGGGGTTAGTGGACGTAAATATTGCAATTATATTATTAAATAATTAACTCATCTTAGCAATGAGCAGCTCATCCATTTCCTCATAGAACGTTGGAGCCACTGGTAAAGGCGTTCATATAATTCCAGGTACCAGCCGTGGAAGCAGAGATACTCGTTGTCCCATCCGTTTTGATACAACCAGGAATTTAGCGATAAGCTTTAATGCATGGATCCAGTTCAGCAGGTAATCAGTGGATGGTATCTCTGTGCCAATGTAGTAGGCTGTGTTTTAAATTTGATTGGAGGTTTTAAATTTGATTCTCACATGGAGTTGCTTCAATTTGTCATTGTGTTGAAGTTTCATGACGGAAGGGGTTCAGCAAAGCCAAGTTGATTGGAAAGTATCAGTTTTTTGAATTGAGAAACGACCTTTTTTGGAAAATGACTCATTACCAACAAACCTTCTGCAAATTTTTAAAACGTCACAACATGTGTGGACAGAGTACCGAAAATAATTTTTCAACAAATGGATGGCGTTTCCCATGCGCACTGCGTTAAATTCAGAGAAAACAAAACATGTTGAGCCCGTTTTATGTTACTCAATTTGCTGTAAACTCGCAAAAGTCATTGTAATAATCAAAAAGGAATTAGATTGATCACAAGGGACCGTTCGAATATTGCATTCAGTTTTGGTCAGAGCTTCTTTCAGCTTAAAATTGCGTGCTGTAGGAAAGAACAGAGGGCTAAAAAAGATAGAGACAACTTTGAGAATTTAATGGATGGAGATCAGAAATCATGAAATATACGTAACATGATGTAAATGTGGTAAAATCATTTAGCAGGTATTATTTCTCCTAGCGACAATTCAATTCTTTCTCATGAGGAAATAACTTTTGTTTGCAATCTTCGAGAAGATCAATTCCATTTACAATGTTTCACGTTGAATAATATGCAATACCTTTCAAATTCATGAATATTTTATATTCCATCTTATCCAGCTGGACGTTTTCATGAAAAGTCTTTTTTGATAAGTCAACAAAATGCGAAATTTTTACACACACTTTGACTTTTTCCCAATGGTAAATTCGCTACTTGTGTTCTTGTTGATGTGTCTTATAAAACACTCTGGACTCAGCTACTATCATTCTTTGTGGAAATTCTTTTAGGATTTAAATAGCTCTTGAGCAGAAGAAACTCTGACTCAAGCTTTTCTGGATCATTGACCAATGGTTTTGAATCTGAGACTCTATTTATTTATTTACTCAAAAGAGGGAATACCGCTGATTTAGTCACTTCAATCCTTGTGTTATGTGAAAGATCTATTTAGTTTACTTCCCAAACTTGCATGTTTCTGGTACAGCATTTTCAAAACCACGTGAATAAAATCCCTCATTCTGTCTATCATCTTCATAAAACCGGTTTGTATCATTTCTAATATTTTTATGCCTCAGTAAACCTCAACCCTGAGTTTCCTCGTGCCTTTCTATACAGGAAATTGTGGCTGTGCCCTTTCTAATGTCTTTCCTTTTTTTTGTTGGAGAGTGAGGACAAGGATTACAAACAATGTATGCACTTAGTTTGACCTTTAGATTTTATAGTTACACTATGAACTCTTTGCTTTGTAATACAATTTCCCTATTCATGAATTCAAACAACATTCATTATTATCTAACCAGATCATGAACAACCTCCCCATGAAAACTTCCTTTGTACTTCCAAGGAATTTGGGAAAAGGGTTGTAAGGCCAGCATCCCTAAATCCCCTCGACCTGAGTGAGTCTCAGCTTTTTCTAAAGGTAACTGAGATTCAATCACATCATAGTGGGGCTGCAGTCGTTCTCTGTGCAGACTTGTTGTGGACATGAAATACCTGTAACCAAAGACTACCGTGGATCTAAAATCAAAACTTTCCAAAACACAATTATCATATCTATTGTTTATCATCTTTCTGTGTTCTTGTTTGGTTTGTTCGTGTGTCCCTGTGTTAAATCCTACCCAACGTTTAATTTGTGAATGGAGACATTCCCTTCACCACTCATGTTTGGAAACCCCATTCGACATTGAATGATTTTACCCATATGCTCCAGGAGGACAGTCCTCCAATTACTGGGATGAATCCAGTGAACATTCTCAACGGATCTTCAAAGCCAAGGATTCCCTTCTCCGAGTTGGGGATCGGTTCTGCACTGAACTCAATGTGTGTGCTCATTAAAAGCTAAACAATTGCAGCAAGATTTTCAGATTAAGATTTTGCAATCTGCTTGAATAACGTTTGTCCCAAAAGTTACATTCCTTATTGTCGTTTGTTTGTGGATGATAAGATTTCCTGAATCTTTCTATTTTTATTTCATATTGGCGGATGTTACAGCAATTTATAAGCATAGTGATTTATAGAAGCCATCAGAGAGCACGGTAGCTGATGATGTGAAATGAGACCGCAGTAATGATTGGCCTCAGAATGAAGGTGTCGCTGGTTTGCAGTGATGACGGTGTGGCTGAGTTTCATATTTATTTTGGAGGAGGACAGGTTGGGTCTAAGATGAGCGCTTAAAACCGAAGCAAGGGGAATGGTATCAGATAGCGAAGTTAGGGTGAGCTGAATTGAAGTGGAAAATTGCATCAGAAGATGGAGCAGTACAGCTTCATCATGTCACTCAGACTGTAAAAGCCACGCAGAAGAAGCAAAACACCTTCAGTGCAGGCACAATGACAGGTCAAGTGGGAAGGAAACAAAGCAAGACACTAAGATGGAATTCAACAAGTTATGTGAAACGTTTCGCAATATATCCTTTTTTAAATGCTGTCTGCCCTCTCGTTGGAAAATTGAATGTCCTGCAGTGTAACGGCAATATTTACCATGCTACAACACAAGGAAAAGAGACAAGGACACATTACCTTTTGTAATGTTGTGGCCTTGTGAAAGCCCATCAACCAGAATTCAAGACTTCAAAGATCTCTTCTGTGCTATTCAACGTATTTGCTGCTCCTGCAGTCAGATCTCAATAGCTTTACCTTGTCTCTTCCTCAGCTCCCTGCTTCCCGTAAACACTTCAAATGTGAACAAATCATCAGTATTTCCACTTCCAATCATTGTTCGTAACTCCCGTGCTGACAAAACGTACAATTAACCAATTTGCCTTCTCTGGCTCTCACTCTGGCATACTCGGAATAGTGAAGTGCATTGTGTCTGATCCGCAGGACACCCTGCAGGATTTTCAAACAGCGCCATCATCCCTGTGACATGTACGTGCCGGGTAATATTCAGTTGTGTAGATGTGTCCTGGCTTTGCCAATATCACCGTTATCTAACTCCCTGCATTCTGTTGGTCGAATTGTGGTTCCA